>NW_020174938.1:2105132-2119657 GCF_003031525.2 Neophocaena asiaeorientalis asiaeorientalis
AAAAAAAAAGAGAGAGAGAGAGAAACTAGATATTGGATAATCAGTTAGTTCTGCCAGACCAATGCAAACTGTTTTACACAAGAAAAGGAATATCTTGGCCCAAGTAACTAAAAAGTCTGGAAGCTGTGCTTGCTTGATCCAATGGCTTAAGAAAATCACTAAGACTCCGGTTTCTCTTCAGCTCTCCACTCTGCCTTCCTCCATGTCAGAATGAACTGAGGTTGATTCCCCTTGTGGTCCTCAGATGGCTCCCAAGGCCACAAGCTTTCTCATTCATGCCCAGTGGGAAATATAGACTATCAGCATCCCAGCATCTGTAGCTGACATGCTCAGCCCATCACTGAGCTCAGAGGATGGAATGCACGGATTGGCTTGGTCTAGGTGGTGAGCTCCAAACTTACATCTAGGATGGAACCATTGCAGGAACTCCAAGGATCGGATTCCCCAATGCAAAGTATGGTCTGTTGAAAAGGGGCCAGGGACCTCTGGGGAAGGAGGTGGGGAAATGGATAATAAGAAGACAACCAACATATGTCCTTAGGGTAGCTAAAGAAGAAGGAGTCAGTCAGAAGGGGGATTAGTTAACAGTGGAAACACTGAGAAAAAGGAGGGTCTCTGAAGCGACATTGTCAGTGTTCATCTGAGCATTGGCTGGGGACAGGGAAGTCTCATCCAAGGTCATATCCTGTCCAGTTCCAGTGGCAGATCCATTTTTACTGTGAGGGTCTTGGAAGCACACTCCTGCTCTTCTCGGCCCCCCACTCCCATTCTTGGTGCTCTGGCTCCAGCTCACCATGCAGCCTTCTGATTATATTTGACTTCCCAAGTTGTTTTCTTACAGGGAGTGAGTATCTTAATCGGAGACTGGAATGCTTGGCAATTCTGGTTCATGATGGGAATTAATACATCAGCATTCTGATTTTTAAATTTGCTTTTTTTTTCTTTTTTGGCTGCACTGTGCGGCTTGTGGGATCTTCGTTCCCCAACCAGGGATTGAACCTGGGCCCTCGGCAGTGTAAGCATAGAGTCCTAACCACTGGACCGCCAGGGAATTCCTCAGCATTCTGATATTTTCATTAATTGCTGACTCACTGTGTCAGCAAAAGCTCTTTTCTGAGCCTGTGTGGCTGAGGACCAGACCCCGAAGTCCTGGTGTTTCCAGAACATCTGACAACTTGTGAGTCTATTAGCAATAAGCCAATGGGTTTTCCTTGAAGATCCCCACATTGCATGTGTCCAACCCATTGTCTACTTCTTGCGTACTGGTTTGAGGTTTCCTAGAGTTCAGGGTCTTATGCAGGAATCCCACTGTATCATTCCTGATGCTGGAATGATGCAAAGGCTGGGTTAGAGCTGATGCAAAGTTCTTTTTCATCTTCAGGATCTCTTGCTGTGAGCCTCATGACCCGCCTAGCTGCCCTTTTGATCCTACAGTAGAAGAGTCTATGCAGTACAAACTTGAATCTTACATGAACAGACAATTCACACAAGAGGATATTCAAATGTTCATATGAAAATATACTCATGCTCATTAGTCATAAGGGATATGTAAATTAAAATCAAAATGAGATATTACTACATACCCATCAGAATGGTTAAGATTAAAAAGACTTGGGAATTCCATGGCAGTTCAGTGGTAGGACTCTGCACTCTCATTGCTGAGGATCTGGGTTCAATCCCTGGTCGGGGAACTAAGATCCCACGAGCCACACGGTGTGGCCAAAAATAAAATTTTTTAAAAAATTTAATTATTTATTTTTGGCTGCATTGGGTCTTTGTTGCTGTGCGCGGGCTTTCTCTAGTTGCAGCAAAAGGGGGCTACTATTTGTTGTGCTGCGTGGGCTTCTCATTGCAGTGTCTTCTCTTGTTGCAGAGCACAGGCTATAGGCATGCGGACTTCAGTAGTTGTGGTTCGTGGCCTCTAGAGCGCAGGCTCAGTAGTTGTGGCACAAGGGCTTAGTTGCTCCGCGGCACGTGGGATCTTCCCGGACCAGGGCTCGAACCCCTGTCCCCTGCCTTGGCAGGTGGATTCTTAACCACTGCGCCACCAGGGAAGTTCCAAAAAATGTTTTTAAAGCCTTGACAATACCCAGTGTTGGCAAGGATGTGGAGAAAGTGGGACTCAACATTTCTGCTGGGAGTGTAAAGTGGTACAGCTATCTGGGAAGTCTGTTTGGCAATATATATTACGCTGAACATACATTTATCCTATATCCTGGCAATTCTACTCTTAACTATGTATGGAACAGAAATGCATACATATGCTCACCAAAAGACATATGTAAGAATAGTCATTGCAGCATTATTCCTAATAGTTCTAACTGGAAAATAATCCAAAAGGACATCAACAGTAGAATTAATAAATACATTGTGTTATATCCAAACCATGTTATACTATAAAGCAATGAAAATGAAGGAACTACTACTGCTATTCACAGCAAACTGGAAGAATCTCATTAATATGATGTTAAATGGAAGAAGCCAGACACGAAAGACTATATATGGTATGATTCCATTTAGAAGAAGTTCAAGACCAGGCAGAAGCTAATCTATGGTTAGATGTCAAGGTAATGGTTACCTCTGGAGGAGGAGGTGGGTAATGACTGGGAAGGAGCCTGCGAGCTGCTTCTGAGTGCTGCTAAATTCTCATTTTTGTTTTGGGTAGTGATTATATAGGTGTGTACACTCTGTAAAAAATTCATCTGGTTATACAAATGATAATTTTTACACTTTTCTTGGCTGGGCTGAGTGACATGTCTATAGGTCGTCTGATAGACAGCTAACCTAGGCTGGCCTCTTCTAGAGCAGTTTAGGAGACTCAGCTCTGCAACATGTCCTCCAGCAGGGTAGCCCAGGCCTGTTCTCCTGGTGATGGCAGTGGTGCAAAAGGACAGCTCCCAATGTTCAAGTCCATTTCAAGCCTCTGCTTTCATCATACTTGCTAACATTCCATTAGCCAAAGCAAGTCATGTGGTGAAAGCTAGAATCAAGGGGAAGGCAGGTTACTCCGCTCACGGGCACTGCAAAGTTATGTGGTAAAGGGCATGGATCTAGGAAGGATGATGAATTGGGCCATCAACACAATCTACAACTTGTGGGAGAAAGAAAAATAAAGTTAATGACAATAGAGTGAAACATATATGATAATTGAGAGAAGTACAGGGTGATTTAAGGGCGCAGAAAGGGGCACATTTTATCTGATATTAAAATTATTCACGGAAATATTTATGCATGGACATTTCCCCTTCTAGACCATGAACTTCTCGTATATGCTTCATTTTCACACCTTCCACAGCTCCTGGCATAAAGCTGGCACTTGAACATTTGTGAAATAAATGTTCAGCCATAAAGGTAGTAATTTCTTCTTCGCCCATTTTTATTTCAGGCTCTAGGAGAAGAAAGAGACCCACATATGCAGCAAGACATATTTTTATATTTTACAACCATTTTAGTGAACTCATAATCTCCATTACAGAATAGGCTCCACTCAAGCGAAGGGTTGGAGGAGTTCCAGCAGAGAGATGGGTGGAATCATTCAAATTTTGATGTGTTCCCTTTTTCTGGTGGTGGTTGGGTGTCTTCTATGTATTTTTTAATATTGCAGTTAAATATACATAACATGAAATTTACCATCTTAACCATTTAAGTGGACAGTTCAGTGGCGTTAAGTACATTCCCATTATTGTGCAACCACCATCCATCTCAAGGACTATTTTATCCTCCCAAACTGAAATTCTGTACCCATTAAACAACAACTCCCCATTCTCCCTGCTCCCCAGTCCCTGGCAACCACCATTTTACATTCTGTCTCTATGAACTGGACTACTCTAGGTGCCTCATAGAAGTGGAATCATACAGTCTTTTTGTGACTGGCTAATTTCACTTAGCATAATGTCTTCAATGTTCATCCATGTTGTAGCATGTGGCAGAATTTCCTTCATTTTTAAGGTTGAATGATACTCCATTGTATGTATATACCACATTTTGTTTACCCATTCATCTATTGATGGACACTAGGGCTGCTTCTACCTTTTAGCTATTGAGAAGTAATGTGCAAAGCAAATTCCACCCAAGTATGGAATTCTGGGGAGGAAAGTACCTCAACACTCAATCTGAAAGTGAGATGAGGGACTTCCCTGGTGGCGCAGTGGTTAAGAATCCACCTGCCAATGCTGGGGACTCAGGTTCAACCTCTGGTCCGGGAAGATCCCACATGCTGCAGAGCAACTAAGCCCGTGCGCCACAACCACTGAGCCTGCGCTCTAGAGCCCACAAGCCACAACTATTGAAGCCCGTGTGCCACAACTACTGAGCCTGCGAGCCACAACTACTGAGCCCATGCACTGCAACTACTGAAGCCCTTGCACCCTAGAGCCTGCGCTGCAACTACCGAGACCGAGAGCTGCAACTACTGAAGCCCAGGTGCCTTGAGCCTGTGCTCCGCAACAAGAGAAGCCCATGCACTGCGACGCAGAGTAGTCCCCACCCGGGCACAGCAACAAAGACCCAAAGCAGCCAAAAAAAAAAGAGAGTGAGATAAATCATAGCTACATTAGGACCATATAGCTAAGACTCATGGCCTGATTAACTTTCACCAGAGTTTTCTGATAATGATACCAGGAAGAAAATAAGGATTACTTTTCTGAGGGGACTTCCCTGGTGGTCCAGTGGTTAAGAATCTACCTTCCAATTCAGCGGACGCAGGTTCCATTCCTGGTTGGGGAACTAAGATCCCACATGCCGTGGGGCAAAAAATCTTGCGTGCCAGCACAGCCAAAATTAAAAAAAAAAAAATTACTTTTCTGAGGGTGATAAATCTGGCTGAGAATTTAGGTATAGGATGAGACATTAAGCCAAGCTTCATTATTAACCCCATCAACAATATCCAGAGTGTGGCAGACACCATGATTTCAAACTAGCCTCAGGGGTGGAATGTCATAGGTGGACTGACATAGGCCATTTCTAAGGTTGGCTGCCTCTGCCTGGACACCATGCCCCCTCAACCAAACACCCCTTCCCTGCCTGGCTAACCTCTAACTAATTCTTTGACAGTCAGTCCAAACACCCCTTCCTCAGAAAAGGTTTCCCTGACCTAGGCCCTCACCTCAAGCCTGGAGCCCCGGGAAGAGGAGTCAGCCCTGTTCTGTGACTACTGGCTGCAGGCATACTTTGAGCCTTACAGCTCTCTCTGGCGTGGCGGCTTGCACACTCACACACTCACCCAGACCCACACGCTCCCCTCCCCGTAGGGACAGCCTGGGACCCGCAGAGCCATTTGCACGCACTTCCTGCGGCGCCGCACAGTCCTCACTCACCCAGACAGCATCTAATCTTGCGCCCCGCCACTTGCGCCCCGCCACTTGCGCCACGCTTCCTACCTTTCCAGATAACAGAATATAAAATATATTTATAATTTGGTATACAAAATATCAATTTGCAGAGACGTGGATGGACCTAGAGACTGTCATACAGAGTGAAGTAAGCCAGAAAGAGAAAAACAAATATCGTATATTAACACGTATATGTGGAATCTAGAAATATGGTACAGATGAAACTTTTTGTAAGGCAGTAATAGAGGCGTAGACGTAGAGAATGGACATGTGGACACAGTGGGGAAGGGGAGGGTGGGACGAATTGGGAGATTAGGTTTGACATAAATATACTACCATGTGTAAAATAGCTAGAGGGAATCCCCTATTTTCTTGAGAACTAGGATTCTCATTGTGGGAAAGGAAAGAAACATGTAATATACAAAAGGTTACATATTTGCGGTACACGGGCCCCTCACCGCTGCGGCCCCTCCCGCCGCGGAGCACGGGCCCCGAACGCGCAGGCCCAGCGGCCTTGGCTCACTGGCCCAGCCGCTCCGCGGCACGCGGGATCCCCTCAGACCGCGGCACGAACCCGCGCTCCCCGCATCCGCAGGCGGACTCCCAACCACTGCGCCACCAGGGAAGCCCTGTATTTCTATCTTTATAAGCATAGATCTATATATAGATATATATCTAGCTCTCTCCCTAGCTCTCTCCACTGAAGCAGCTTAGAAATAATGACCAATCCAGTAGAAATAAGCATCCCTAGTGCCCAGATTGTGGTCTTGAAATTCAATTTCCCACTAAAACCCATCTGAGCTTTTAAATTTATTTTTTTTATTCCCCCCACCCCCTGTCCCCTTTAGAGCTGATCAGGCTCTAATCCACGTGTAGAGATGTATGCTTAGGCTATGAAGCTCAATACTTTGCGAACTGCCCTGAATGTTCAATTTGGCCCTGGGTTAACCTCAGCCTGTTGGATCCCTAGAATCTCTGGTTCACTCAGGGGTGAAGGTTTGTTCTCATGTGAACCTGGAAATGCAATTCAGTTCGGACCTCTTAGTGTACTGTACCCTTTAAAAAAAATTTCTTTTTTAAATTGGGGTATAAAAAAAAAATTGGTGTATAGTTGCTTCATTTATTCTTTATAAATTTATTTATTTTATTTATTTATTTTTGGCTGCGTTGGGTCTTCGTTGCTGCGCAGGCTTTCTCTAGTTGCGGTGAGCAGGGGCTACTCTTCCTTGCAGTGCGTGGCCTTCTCACTGCGGTAGCTTCTATTGTTGTGGAGCACGGGCTCTAGGCGCGCGGTCTTCAATAGTTGTGGCTCATGGGCTCTAGAGCACAGGCTCGGTAGTTGTCGTACATGGGCTTAGTTGCTCTGCGGCATGTGGGATCTTCCCGGACCAGGGCTCGAACCCATGTCCCCAGCGTTGGCAGGGGATTCTTAACCACGTGGCACCAGGGAAGCCCTATAGTTGCTTTACTTATTTATTTTTATAAAGATTTAATTTTATTCATTTTTGGCTGTGTTGGGTTTTCGTTGCTGTGTGAAGTCTTTCTCTAGTTGTGGCGAGTGGAGGCTACTCTTCCTTGTGGTGCACAGGCTTCTCCTCGTGGTGGCTTCTCTTGTTGTGGAGGATGGGCTCTAGGTGCACGGGCTTCAGTAGTTGTGGCACGCAGGCTCAGTAGTTGTGGCACGCAGGCTCAGTAGTTGTGGCTTTGCTCCACGGCATATGGGATCTTCCCGGACCAGGCATCGAAACTGTGTCCCCTGCATTGGCAGGCGGATTCTTATCCATTTCGCCACTGGGGAAGTCCCTATCTGAGCTTTTTTGAAGAAATGGCTCATTGTTGTGTTTGGGGCAGGAAATGTAAAGATGAGCCTGGAACCCTTGTCATGCCAGATAGTAAGGCAATGATTAGAAAATTTTAGGTTAAGTGTTAAAATGACTCAGCCACAAGTTGAAGAGGCTCCACTGTGACGGTTACCATGGATTTCAATAGAAGCAAATGCAGGTAAATATATTGTGGAAAATGGGAGCCATTTTGGAGAAGAAAGGTAAAATTATAGAGGAGGGGAAGACTAGAAAAGACTATGTAGGGTTGAATTGGAATTTGAAGTATTGGTATTAGAACATATATAATAAACTATACTCCAACAAAAATTAATGAAAAAAAGAACATATACATATTATTTCATATATGTAACATGTATATGAAACAGAAATATAGATGAATGGGTTTGTGTGCATAAATATGTATTTCATAGGTCTATCCACTGAGAGGAACTGGAAATAATGACATCTCAGGGACAATAAACACACCCAGACTTGGGTTCTAAATACTATTCACCACTAAAAGAAACCAAAACTGTTTGGATTAATGACTAATATGACAAACTTTGTGAAAATCTCCCAAATAGTTTATGAAAACAGCAGTGAGGTGATCAGTCTCCACCTACCTGGGACAGTTGATGACATTTAAATTACATCTGTGGATTAGATGGTAGAATTGTATTAATTTCTTGATTCTAATGGGTTGTACTGTGGTAGGTAGGAGAGTGTGTCCTTGTTTTCAGGAAATAGCCACTGAAATATTTAAGGGTAATGGGGCATCATATCTACAACTTGCTTTCAAACAGCTTGGGGATGGGGGTGGGAGAATAATATATACAGAGAGAGGGTGAGAAAAAATGATAGGGTAAATGTTATAAAATGTTAACAGTTGGGGACTTTGGGTGGTTAAGAGGGAATTATTTCATACTATTTTTGCAACTTTATTGCAAACTTGAAACTACTTTAAAATAAAAGTATTTTAAAATATCACATTCTCAAAGACAATTTGAGCACATGGGGAAATATTCAAGTTAAGTGAATTATGCAGTTTACTAACGTATGCAGTATAATCTAAATTTTGTTGAATACAAAATTTATTTAATTCAATAAAATTATATTTTTAGAAACATTAAAAAAGTTAACAATTGTCCTCTATTAGTGATAGAGCCATGTTAAAGCAAAATAAATTTGGAGGGCTTATGCTACCAGATGCCAAGACCTACTCTAAAGCTACAGAAATCAAGTTGCACAGTTAGTGGCATAAGGATATAAAAATACATTAGTGGGACAGAATAGAGTCAGAAATGGACCAATAGATAACAGTCACCTTATTTATGACAAAGCTGCCAGTAAAATTCAGTGGGGATGGGATTAAAAAAAAAGTAGTTCTCATCAATTGATACCCTATGGAAAATAAGAATCTTGATTCCTTTCTCACTTTATACATAAAAATTAATATGAAATTAATCATAGACCTAAATGTGAAAGATAAAACTTACAGAAGAAAGCATAGGAAAATATCTTCATAATTAGGGCAGAGATTTTTTTCTTTTTTTTTTGCGATACGTGGGCCTCTCACTGTTGTGGCCTCTCCCGTTGCGGAGCAACAGGCTCCAGACGCGCAGGCTCAGCGGCCATGGCTCACGGGCCCAGCCGCTCCGTGGCATGTGGGATCTTCCCGGACCGGGGCACGAACCCGTGTCCCCTGCATCGGCAGGCGGACTCTCAACCACTGCACCACCAGGGAAGCCCTAGGGCAGAGATTTTTAAAATAGGACACAAAAAGCTCTACCCATCAAAATAAAATTTCATAAATTAGACTTTCAAGAAATTAAAAAAAAATCCCATTAAGAGAATAAAAATACAAGCCACGAACTGAGAGAAGATATTCACAATATACATTTTTGACAAGGACCTACATCTGTTAAGTTCTTAATTTTAGTGACAGTACTTCTTATTTCTAAAAGTTCTTTTTGGTTCTTCTCAAATCTGCCTGTTCTTTTTTTTTTATCATGTGTTATTCTTTCTTAAAGTCCTGATAGCTTCTTCAGTGACTTTAATAAATTTTTTCATGCTTATTTTACATCTTTTTTAATTGACTCCCTAATATCTAACATTTTTGGTGTTGTGACTTGTTTGTTCTGCTCTCTCTTCCATAAGTATCTGTTAATTCTTTTTGTGAAATCTTCAGTTTAGCTTTCTTCTTTCCTGTTGGATGGCATGAGTTTTGGTAGTGTTGCTCCAAAAAGGATTTATATTTGCTTTACCAAGAACCCCAGGACCAATTCCTTTTAAGCATACTTTTTTAAAAAATAAATGTATTCTATTTATTTAGGCTGCGTTGGGTCTTCGTTGCTGCGCACAGGCTTTCTCTAGTTGCAGCGAACAGGGGCTACTCTTCCTTGCAAGTGTGCAGGCTTCTCACTGCGGTGGCTTCTCTTTGTTGTGGAGCATGGGCTCTAGGCATGTGGGCTTCAGTAGTTGCGGTTGCAGGCTCAGTAGTTGTGGCTCACGGGCTGTAGAGCACAGGCTCAGTAGTTGTGGCACATGGGCTTAGTTGCTCCACATGATGTGGGATCTTCCCAGACCAGGGCTTGAACCTAAGTCCCCTGCTTTGGTAGGTGGATTCTTAACCACTGCACCACCAGGGAAGTCCCAAGCATACATTTTATTTTATGTAAATTATTTCTAAATAAAGTTGACTTAACAAAACTTGAGAAAATACCTAAGATAACATTTTGAGGGACATCCCTTGTGGTCTAGTGCTTAAGACTCCACACTTTCACTGTAGGGGGCACGGGTTTGATCCCTGTTTGGTGAACTAAGATTCTATATGCCACACACCATGGCCAAAACAAAACAAAGATAACACTTTGAGCATGCTAACTTATTTTATTTTCATGTCTTTAGTTTTTATATTTTTTATTCATACAGATCTGGTTTTTGTTGCTTTCTGTAAAAGAATGAACTGGATTAAAAATTTTTAATTGTAGACCTCAAGTGACATGTTATTTGCCTTTTTCTCCCTTAATAAAAAAGCAGGCCAGCTAGTCAACTTCACTCACCCAAAAGTCACTGACTACACATTTCCTCCTGCCACTGAATCTTTAATCTAATACAATGCCCTAGTTTAACTGTATGTTAAAATGCAGACCCAGGGACCAATTTTGGACATTTCTGGGAAAGTTTGGCCACAAACTTACACAAAGTACAGGTCGAGGGTTTCAAATTCTCAGGGAAGACTGTTCTTTCACACATCAACTCCCCTTTCACTGACCTGCCTTCATAGCAAGCAGAGAACTTTTCTTATCTTCTCTTAGTGCTGATGTATGGGTTTGGGTTTTTGGTTTTTTGTACTTAGGAGGCAAATCTTTTAGTTTTTAAACAATATTTATTTATTTATTTGCCTGCATTGGGTCTTAGTCGCGGCACGCAGGATCTTCGTTGCGGCATGTGGAATCTTTAGTTGCGGCATGTGGGATCTAATTCCCTGACCAGGGATCGAACCTGGGCCCCCTGCATTGGGAGTGCAGTCTTACCCACTGGACCACCATGCAAATCTTTTAAAGGTTTCAACTTTATGTAGTGGAATCAGTTTCAATTGCTCAAGGGCCCAGCCCAATGTTTTGGTGTTAAAAGAAAAATCTCCAAGCAAGGCTTCCAGGGCCACTATTCTCTCTGGAAAGGTGCTCATCAGCTTCCAAAGCTCACTGCTTTTTTCCAGTTACCTCTTCATTTCTAGCATCTGAGGATTTCCTATTTCTCCTGTGACCACAGTTACGTGATTTTTAAGATGTATTATTTTATACATTTTTGTTTGTAGCAGGAGTACTTACAGATGATTTTCATTTGCTGTCTTGCCAGACCCAGAAATCCCCATATTAATTTTATAGTTATTTTAAAAATGCAAATGTACTCTTTTTTTTATTTTAATAAATTTATTTGTTTGCTTTTATTTTTGGCTGTGTTGGGTCACCCTTGCTGTGCGCGGGCTTTCTCTAGTTGTGAGTGTGGGCTACTCTTCGTTGTGGTGCACGGGCTCCTTATTGTCGTGGCTTCTCTTGTTGCGGAGCACGGGCTCTAGGCACGCAGGCTTCAGTACCTGTGGTGCTTGGGCTCAGTAGTTGTGGCTCGTGGGCTCTAGAGCGCAGGCTCAGTAGTTGTGGCACATCGGCTTAGTTGCTCCGCGGCATGTGGGATCTTCCCAGGCCAGTGCTTGAACCCGTGTCCCCTGCCTTGGCAGGCAGATTCTTAACCACTGAGCCACCAGGGAAGCCCAAATGTGCACTCCCATAATTTGTTTTCCAATAGCAAATGATTGGGCAAATAGTCTCTTGAAGGTTTAATGAGAAATTGTCCACCACTTTCTCAGAGAAAGCTAATGAGGGTATAAGTCTCCAAATATGGATTGATGGAAGGACTGGGCCTGGACACTTTCTTTTTTACCATGTCTGGTTATTTGTCTTGTGTCCAGACTTCTAATTTTATCTAGAACCTGACCCTTGCATCTGGCCACCGCACCTATTTGGTAAATTGGTTCCCAAAGAACCTGTTCGGTCCTGGGTTATTCCTTCACTCATTTACTCATTTAATAATTTATCATCACAATGTACAATTCAGAACTCAGAGAGGCGTACCTCCTTTCCTGGGGGCAACGAGCTACAGCAAGACAGCCACATTTGGTAGATGAATTCTTTATTCAACACATATTTATTGCTCACCTACTATGTGCCAGGTCCTGGTCAACTGCTGAAGATAAAGTGGAGGGTAAGATAGTCATTGCTTATTCTCCTATGGAGCTTATAATGAAATGAATCAAAACAAGAAACTCATAAGCACCTAGTATATTCAGTTCTGCTATGAGGAAAACCAGATGAAGACAGGGTCCCTGTCTTCTCCAGCAGGCAGTCAAGGCACAGTATTGAACAAAGTTTAATAAAACGCTAAAGTATGTGGTTCAGGTGCAAGTACCTTAGTAGATAAGAAGGAGCTTAAAGAGGGCTGGATAGTTAGGAAGGATTTCCGAAAGAGAGGTTATATCTAAAAATGGGTACGATGGGGGAGAGGCTACTTTGGGGACAACTGTGAGGAACCTAGGGTTCAGCAAGAAGACAGTGACAGACTTTCGTGAAAATCTCCCGTATTAGAAGAGCAGAGGAGTGACTAGCCTCCAGTGTCAGGCCCTCCGAGACGCTGCAGTTTATCTGCTCTCCTCAGTCAAGCTATCCTGCTCACAGTTGCTGCCTTGCTGCCCCAGGCTGTACATTGGGACGTTGCAGAGTCATCCTTTTACCTTTGTGCACACCGGATCAGCCTTTAGTTGCTAGGACCAACCTCATTATTTTTTTATTCACCTGTGTTTTTTTTGTTTTGTTTTTTGCTTTCCTTAGTCCTTGAATTAATTCCTCGAGTAGAGTCCAATCAGAATAGTTGGATAATCCTAACCTCTGTGCAAACACCATCTATTCTAATCGCGCATCTAACGGTCAGCCCTCGGTACCGGCGGGCTCCGCATCCGAGGATACGGAGAGCCGACTGTGCTATGCCATTTTATATAAGGGATTTAAGTATCCGCGGGTTTTGGTATCCACGGCGTGGGGGGTGGGGGTCCTGGGAGAAAGCCTCCGCGGATACCAAGGGACTACTGTATGCAGTTTCTCTAAGAATTCAGCGGAAATTGCCCTCCCCGAATTGATTCCCACCATTGCATGCTGGGGCGTAAGAGGAACCCGGCTTGGTAACTTCTCTCTACGAACCAACTTTTGGAGGAAGTCATCGCTGGGTTCCTGGTATGCCCTCAAAGGTAGGGTCGCCACGAGAAGCCAGAGGCGAGAAGCACAGAAGAGGCTGACTTCACCCGAAGGCAGGCCGTTTTCTGGTAAGGGCTGCAAAGTTGAGGCGTGTCTGAAGAGGCCGCTCAGGAAAGGGCCCTCTGGGAGCGAAGGGTCGAGGCGGGAGGGGATCCGGGGTCCGCGATGTGCCCAAGAGCCCGGCAGTGGGAGTTCCCACCTGCGGCGCTGTAAGGACCCGGAGTAACCGAAGGACTCTGCATGCGTCCCAGGACAGTGGGGGAATCGCAGGGCTGTAAACCTCACGCCAAGCCCCGCTCTCGTGACCCGCGCCTTGGAACACTGACAGCTCTAGGCTCCTCTCCGACGAAAGCACGAAGACGCTCTCGCGCCGGAACTTTCAAACCGCGGAGGAGCCACGCCCTCCCTGGAACCGGAAGCTGTACAACTAGTGCCACTTGCAGGCTGGCTATTTATAAAGGGGCGGGGGCCACAGTAGGAACTGCAACTCCCAGAATGCAGCGCGGAGCTTCCTGTTTCCGGCGAGAGGACCTGAGTGAGTGTTTACACCGGCGGCCCTGCGGCCGGGTTCCTTCCGCGGGACGGGTGAGGGCGCTGGGTCCTGGGTCGCGCGGGCTCGACGTGTGTTGACTTAGTTAGCTGGTCCCGTGGGAGCGGTGGGGCCGTTACCCAAAAGGTAGTGTCCCTGTCCCAATATAAACTATCAGTGACCTTGGGCCACTGACTTCACCTTTCTGAGTCTCGGTTCCTTTGTCTGTAGTATGTAAATGAGAATTCCTGTTTCAGGGAACAGTTGTGAGGATTAAATGAGATATGGTAGATTAAAAGCCCCATTTCCTTCCCTGCCATAAACCTGGAGATGGACGGTTTGAGGATGCCTTAGGGTCTGCTGGGCAGCCTCTGAAGCCTTTTCTTTCCTCTTACAAAGAAGCCACTTTGGAAGCAATAATGATGATAGCAAGGGCTTATCTTGCCTTACAAGGTTCTTCCCTCAGGTTTTTGATTCATTTTCTGGGCACCCATAAGTACTGCGCATTGGGACAGTAGCGACCAAAAATTCTGGTCTTTGCTTTCAAGAGCCTCTAAGAATGGGATGCGGGGGAGATTGAGAAGTAAATAGATATTTGTAACCCTTTGCCATGAGGGAATATGACAACAATAGAGGGAAGAGGGGACAGGAGAGGTTGTATTTGGGTTGGTCTTGATGGGAGTTTGCTTAGAGATGGAAGAGAGAAGAGGAGTTACATGCAGAGTTAGCAGATGAGCGGAGGTATAAAGTGGGGGAGAGCTTTGTTTTGAATCCAGGCTTGGGGAGGGTGGGGCAGCCCAGAGCTCTTGAAGAGGAAGGCTGGCAGAGAGAACAGTTGTGAATGTTTTTTAAAGCCAGGCTGTGCCGTTTAGACTTATTCATAGAGGTGGTCTGGAGTCATTGGAGGGATTCTAAGCAGAGGAGTGACTTGATCAGATCTGTGTTTTAAAATGATGGCTTGGGGGCTTCCCTGGTGGCGCAGTGGTTGAGAGTCCGCCTGCCGATGCAGGGGACGTGGGTTTGTGCCCTGGTCGGG
>NW_020174938.1:2120686-2143722 GCF_003031525.2 Neophocaena asiaeorientalis asiaeorientalis
GAGCCTGTGCTCCGCAGCGGGAGAGGCCACAACAGTGAGAGGCCCGCGTACCGAAAATAAATAAATAAAAAATAAAATGATGGCTTGGGTGGCAGCATGGATATTTGGTAGGGAGAGGCCAGAGGCAGGGAGCTTCTTGTAAAGCTGTGTGGTAGTTAAAGCAAGAGTTGATGAAGAAACACGGAGTGTACATAAGGGAGAGTGTTGGATGATCTCATTTGAACCTCACAACATTCCTATTAGCTGGCATGACATTTTTTTTTTCTTTTTTGCGGTACGCGGGCCTCTCACTGTTGTGGCCTCTCCCGTTGTGGAGCACAGGCTCCGGACGCGCAGGCTCAGCGGCCATGGCTCACGGGCCCAGCCGCTCTGCGGCATGTGGGATCTTCCCGAACTGGGGCACGAACCCGTGTCACCTGCATCGGCAGGCGGACTCTCAACCACTGCGCCACCAGGGAAGCCCCTGGCATGACATTTTTATGTCCACTTTAAAGCTGAAGAAACTGAGGCTTAGAGAGCTGAAGTCCCTTGCTGTCTGTCATAGGATGAGTGAAGAGAGGACCCCAGGTTCTAGTTCTGGCCTCCTGATGCTGCATCTTGCGCTTTTCCAAGTGTCACCCTGAATTACCTCTCATTCAGCCCCCTGGTGGGGTGGGGGCGGTGTAGGGTGGTGGTCTGTCCTTTAACCACTAAGGCTTTGTTCCTTACAGGGAGAAAGAGAGAGCGCGAAAGAGAGAGGATGTCTCTCTCAGATTGGCACCTGGCGGTGAAGCTGGCTGACCAGCCACTTGCCCCCAAATCTATTCTTCGGTTGCCAGAGACAGAGCTCGGAGAATACTCACTGGGAGGCTATAGTATTTCATTTCTGAAGCAGCTCATTGCTGGCAAACTCCAGGAGTCTGTTCCAGACCCCGAACTGATCGGTGAGCCTCTGTGGACTAAGGATGGGCTGCTGCTCTGATCTCTTTTGGGGGAGAATAATTCTGGAATTAAAGGGTAAATTAAGAGTTTGGGATTTGTCTCCTAATGTTAACACTCCAGGGAGTTGATTGTTGTTGGGTGAATAGAAACACAAATCATAATGGAAGTGATTGTTGTTGGGTGAATAGAAACACAAATCATAATGAAACTATTGTTGCCATTTTAGTCCTTCGTTATACTGAGCTACTTTATCACAACATTCCTTAACTATGACATTGTTGAATTATTTCTCTGATAGAGCAAGAGTTTGGGGTAGGGAGACTTCCTTGGTGGTCCAATGGGTAAGACTCCGTGCTCCCAATCCAGGGCGCCTGGGTTCAATCCCTGGTCGGCGAACTAGATCCTGCATGCGTGCTGCAACTGAGAATTCGCATGCCCCAACTAAGAAGCCTGCGTGCTGCAACTAAGACCCGGCACAGCCAAAAAAAAAAAAAGAATTTAGGTTAGGAAGGAGGAGCTGGCTAGGGAAAGCCCCTCAGTATATGGCATTTGAGCTGGGTATTAAGGGGTGGTTAGAAGGATTTTTGGTTGGTTAGAGGTAAGGCAGTGAAAAAGGACAGATGGCAAGGGCATTCTAAGTGGAGGAAGAAGGAATTTAAATATAATTTCTTCCTTCCTTCTTTCCTTCCTTCCTCCCTCCCTCCCTCCCTCCCTCCCTCTCTCCCTCTCTCCCTTCCTTCCCCTCCCTGCGTGGCTTGTGGGATCTTAGTTCCCCCACCAGGGATTGAACCCAGGCCCCGGCAGTGAAAGTGAATATAATTAAATTATATTATAAACTCAATGTCATATAAACTGACAAAATGGTATAAGCTGGCAAAAAGTGTGTTTTCAGTCATAAAAATATGGGGTTCATCCTTTTTTATTGTTGCATTTTCCCATTCATTTAAATCGAGCAGTCTCCATGGTGTTAAGCTCTAGAGTTTTCCTGCATAGATTCTGTGTTTTATCAGTTTGTGCTCGCTAACAGTTGTTATTAAAATGTATTTATTGGGTTTCCCTGGTGGCTCAGTGGTTAAGAATCCGCCTGCCAATGCAGGGGACACGGGTTTGAGCTCTGGTCCGGGAAGATCCCACATGCCACGGAGCAACTAAGCTTGTGTGCCACAACTCCTGAGTCCATGTGCCACAGCAACTGAAGCCCATGCACCTAGAGCCCGTGCTCCGCAACAAGAGAAGCCACCGCAATGAGAAGCCTGTGCACCGCAACGAAGAGGAGCCCCTGCTCGCCTCAACTAGAGAAAGCCCGCCAGCAGCAGTGAAGACCCAACACAGCCAAATAAAAAAACTTAAAAATGTATTTATTAAGTAAGAGTACCTTTAAAAGCATATATCATTCTCTAGCTATCTGTCCAATCAAGATAAGGTTCTTAGGGGACAAAAATCATTTAAATTGTTTTGAGGAGCAAAATATAAATGAACAGTTCTTTTTTTTTTTTAGATCTGATCTACTGTGGCCGGAAGCTAAAAGATGATCAGACCCTTGACTTCTATGGCATTCAGCCTGGGTCCACAGTCCATGTTCTGCGCAAGTCCTGGCCTGAGCCTGATCAGAAACCAGGTGAGAGAGTGCTGTCTGTAAGACAGGCAGGGCTTCTGTAATATCTACAAGGGAAGGAGGGTCTGTGTGTGTTCTTGAGGCAAGGGCCTGGAAGGAGGGTCTGTGTGTGTTCTTGAAGCAAGGGCCTGGGTGGAACAAAGGGGTGATTTACTGAGATGATAATAGAGGATATCTTTATTACTTATTGGATTAGACCACATTGATTAACAGAGTACAATTTTGATCTTGCTGCCAATGCCACTAACAGAAAGGGATTTGTTTCTCTACTTTTAAGTTCATTACCCACTGTTTTAATGGGGTGGGGAGGATGTGTCTATTTAAATTCCTTTAGGGAGTGAACTTTGTATTTCTGTTATTGTTGTTCTCATTAGAAAGAAGCTGGAAACTCCCTGCTTTCCTCTAAATGCTGTAGTGTGCTCTCATGTTAGCAAATCTTCGCACAAACTGTTGCAGGCGGTGATTTGTTCAGTCACCTCACTCCTGCTATACTGATAATTTATTTTCCTGAAGTTTGAAAATGTTTGAGTGGTATGAAAGTAGCTCTTGGAGAAAACATACAAAGCCTCTAATGCTTTTTTGACTTATTAATAAAAGGTGCTGCTTGGAATTTAAATTTTGCATCTGTGTTTTAAAAGCCTCCCCAAAGATAAAGCTAAGCTGTATAAGAGATTAGCTTTGTTAAAAACGGGCAGTTTGACATATTTTAATAATGTTCACGATTGCTTTGACTGGTTATTAGCTTGAAATTTTTCCTCTTTTCAATTCTAAACATAAAGGACAAAAGATCTTCTTTTGTACCCTGATGGGAAGTGAGAAAGAGAAAGGCAGTCTCTGACATCTGGGGGCTGGCCTGGCCTTCAGCTAGGCCTTGAAACATGAACAATTTCACAGGTCACCAACATCTACAAGGCCACTCACTCTGGGACTGTAATGGATCAAGACAAAAACAAGATTCTTCTCATTTCTGAACAGAGACAAAAACATGAACATTGTCCAAACCAGAAAAATGACCAAATATCCCTCTATCCTGGCAATTATGAGTGACTGCTGCTTCTTTACCAATTACAGCTTTCACCTTGCGCTAGTTTTCCTTCCTTCTAGATAAGAATTATTAAGATACGTGATCATAATCATACTTCCTGACAGCCTCTAGTCCAGAGTAAAACCCTGCTTCCTTAAACTTCACCTGCCAAGTCACCCAACCAAAGCCCAAATCCTATAAGTTCTTTCTGACTCCCTCTTATTGAGATGCCCCATGGGTCTCGTGGTGGCATTCTCTCTGTAAGAGCAGTAAACGCAACTTGCTCAACTGTAGGTGTACCCCTCTGATCTTTGGCTGGAGGGGATTGACAGAAGGAAAGTAGCATTTGTTGCTTCTTCCAGCCAGATTGTTTCTCTTTGGTATCTCATTTAATCATTACAGTGGCTCAGCAGGGTAGGGTAACAGCATTAGCATTTTATAGACAAGAAAAAGCGGGTTAGAAAGGTATTTATTCAAGGTCACCTGCTTAGAAAATGACTGTAAGAGCTGGGATGTGAATCCAGGTTTTCCTGGCTCAAGAGCCCATGTTCTTTCCACTGAGCTGGCTGCCTCTCACTTCCAGAGGGTGAAACTAGCTCAGAGATGTTAAAGAGACAAGCATAACTCTTAGCTGATTGTGGGCTTAAGATTTTGAGTCCTTTTCATCCCTCCTTCTGCCTGGAGATTTATTTTTGAAACAAACGGACTTTTTGTTGGGAGGTGAAAATAAACTTTTAGATTTGAAAATAAACTTTTGTGACAGCATTTTGGGTATTTTATCCTTGAGTGTTCTTCCAAAAGGAAGCACATTTCTTTTATCTCCCACCAGATTAGATCCTGTAGGAGGAAAAGGTGTCAGTTTCTTCCTTCCCACCTGGATCCTTTTGGTGGTTCTCCGCAGAGGGTTACAAATTCCTTTAGGATCTCACTTAGGCCTGCTGTTTGAGCAGGGGTGTGTACCCCGGGCTCCAGCCACCAAGAACGACTTACTGTTCCTTCGAAGCACCTCTTCTATTCTTCCATGCCTTTGCACTCGTTCTCACTTAGGCCTGGAATACCTTCTCTTCCCAGTAAACATCTGCTTTACCTTAAATAATCCCTCTCAAACGTTCTCTTCTGGGAGGCAGCTCTGTGTGGGCCTCCCTCTCAGTAATGGCTGTCTGCCTCCATGTTCCTAATGCCCTCGCTGTGGTCCGTGCCTCTGTTGAAGTCCTCAGCATGGTATTTTGTAATTGTGTGTGTGTGTTTAATTCAGTCTCATTTCTCCTACTGTTAAGTTCCTTGATGGCAGGGACACTCACTTTTTGTATTCCTGTGCCTTGCACAAAACAAGATTTACTCCAAAACCATGGAGTAAATGCTTAGCACAGGTTTGTTGAATGAATAAATTAGGTGATTTACTTGAGGTGAATATGTTTCAAAAGAGACAACCCTCATGATTAGAGCTATAGGTAAGGATGTGGTTGCCACACTGAACCCTAGGGATGCTGTTCACCTTGCTCTGGGAATGGTGCGTCTGGATTTGGGCAGTACACAGTCCATATAATCACAAGTAGCCGTTTTGGGTGAGGGTCACCACACTTTTAAAAGTGTGACCCAGGGTGGACTTCCTGCCTACTCCCCCTTCTTTTACCCAAATTTCTTTACCTGTGAGATGGGCTGATGTCCTAAATAGTAAAGTGACCAAGTAAAACTGAGACAACTGCTAAACGTTCCCATGTATATGAGTCATTGTGTCCAAAGATCAAAAAGGAGCTTTGAGTCCCAGTGACATGCTTGTTTTTGGACATGTGATGAGTTTGTTAAGAACCCTAGAAGTACAGTGTTTTCTTGGTCATTGTTGTATTTGTTTTTTTTAATCAAAATAATATTACAGAGGCCTGAAAGAAAATATCCAAAAGAAAAGAGTTACCCCTGATCCTGTCACCCTAGCTTGTTCCCTTCCAGCCTGGGCCCACGTGCACACTGACACACATCACAAAGTTTTACTAGAGAATGCGCATACAACCATGTTCTATTTCTTTCTCTTAACATATTGTGTCAACATAGCTCCATATTGTTCAGATGGCTTGCAGCACTTATTTTAAATCATTGCACAAAAGTCTGCTGGGTTCCTTATACCCTCCTCCTTTTCAAATGTGAAAAGCCTAGAACTCCTGCAGTGGGATATTGGTCAGAACAGTCTCTTTCATGTGGTAAGATTCCCCTCTGCTGGAACTTGAATTTGCTTATCTACTGAAGATACTTGAAAGGAGTGCAGTTCTCACATCTATGACATAAATGCTTTTTTCTGATCGGGTGCCCATTTTTAGTGGGGGGATGAGGGAAGGGAACCTGCACCTGGGCACTTGCTGAAGTGAGGTGCGTCTGCAGCAGGGGCAGGGCCGGGCTGTAGGGTAACTGAGTGTCTTGTCCCCAGAACCTGTGGACAAAGTGGCTGCCCTGCGGGAGTTCCGGGTGCTGCACACTGCCCTGCACAGCAGCTCCTCCTACAGGGAGGCGGTGAGTATGTGCTGAGCCCCCTGCGAGATGCTTGCCAGGCCTGCTCGAGAGGGGTTGAAGTGGTGTAGAGAGGGAGCTGGAAGCCGGTTGCCAAGGCTCCCAAGAGTTCCTTGGGGAGTTTTTGCCATGTCTGTGGGTCTCAGTAGAGCCCTATCTTCCCCCAGAGAGGCTCTCAGCTAGGCATTGTTGACTCCCTCTAATGATAATGATACAACCTCTCCTGACGTTGGCCTCATGGAATGAATATGGTTACAGCAAAGGATGCATATACTGTTTCTGCTGGGCCTCATTCTTTGACTTTGGCTGAACTGCCTGCCCCCCACTCCTTACCAGGATTTCCTCACTGGGAAAATGCACTGATGTCTTTCTATAGGAGAGTCGATAATCAAGATGAATACAGCTGCAGGGCTTCCCTGGTGGTTCAGTGGTTGAGAGTCCGCCTGCCGATGCAGGGGACACGGGTTCGTGCCCCGGTCTGGGAAGATCCCACATGGTGGGGAGCGGCTGGGCCCGTGAGCCATGGCTGCTGAGCCTGTGCGTCCGGAGCCTGTGCTCCGCAACGGGAGAGGCCACAACAGTGAGAGGCCCGTGTACCGCAAAAAATAAATAAATAAAAAAGATTAATACAGCTGCAAACTTCCCAATATATATAAATGTGAAATGGTAATTGTGTGGAGATTGAAAAGGACTTTTGGGATCTAGAGAAACCTTTGTTATTGGGCTTTTAATGAGAGCTTTTATTTTAGAAGCACTAGAGCTGTAAATGGGGGAAAAGACCAGAGATTGAAGGTTTACTGTGCTCTTGCTTTTACACTGTTTGTTTCCCCTCCAGTAAGCCATGATCTCAGAGAAAAAAGAGGTTCATCTGTTTCCTGGGGCTACTGTCCCATTGCGGTGGTGTATGTGCAAGCACTTAGAGGGAGGAAGTACTTCAGCAGAGTGTGGGGATTTGCTGAGTGCATTGAGCTAGTTGGAGTGCTCAGCCCTCCCCACTTCTCTTGCAGGTCTTTAAGATGCTCAGCAATAAGGAATCTCTGGATCAGATCATTGTGGCCACCCCAGGCCTCAGCAGTGACCCCATTGCTCTTGGTAAGTGCAAGGCTGAGCTTAAGGAAATAGGAGCTGTTGGAGAAGGAGAAACCAGGAGGAGGCAATGACCTTAAAGAACCTTTGACCATCTTGTGAAGAATCACTGGTCTTGTGGCTGGAGGGGGAATAATCCAGATGTATTCCATACACCCAGCCCTCCACGAGTTGTCAGTCCCACAGCGAAAATATGGCCTGACTAACATCAGAAATGAGACTGTGAGGAAGCCATGTGAGGGCAGCTGTTAGCCCGAACCACAGCCATCAGGGAAGACTTCCTGCACACCTTGATGGATAAGGGAAGAACCCAGAGATAAGGGGAAGAGAGGCTGGTGTAGTGGTACACAGCATGTAACCTAAGTGCGGGGGGCAAGTAGGGAGCAAGATGGAGAGCACGTCGTTGTGCTCCTGGGGCTTTGTTTCGCCCTCTTCTCGTGAGGGCTGCTTTGTAGTCTTGCGTCCCTGTTAAGCCGGTTGCTCTGAGGCCTGAAAGTCTCTTCTCCCCACTGGATCTGACTAAATTTCCAGTCTCTGAGGTGAGCCCTGTTCTCCTTCAGGGGTTCTGCAGGACAAGGACCTCTTCTCTGTCTTTGCTGATCCCAACATGCTTGATACGTAAGTATACCCATCTTATTAAGGGGACCCTATCTCTCCTCATGGTCGGGCCAGAAACCTAATCGTTGCCCTGGATTCTGCTCTTGCAGCCCATCCCCCAAATCTGTCTTCTAAATGTGTCAGGAGGTGAGAAGGAGCAAGGGCTATGGGGGGAATAACAAGCCCAAGGGCAGGGGCATGCAGAGATGTTGGGATGAAGCAGGTTCTGAGGGAGGTGGCTTTGCAGGCCATGCTCACTTTAGATCTCATTCAGTAGATATTAGGGAGCCGTTGAAGGATTTTAAGCTGGGAAAGACACAGGTGCATACATCCCAAAATTTTAGAGCTGGAAGGGATAGTAGAGGTTGTGTCCCCTTATTTGCAAGTGAAGAAAACATCCAAAGCCTGGAATGACAAGGGACCTGTCAAAGATTGCCCAGTGAAGTAGTGGTGGAGTCCAGACCAGAAACTGACCCCTGAGCCTCCTGGGCTGTGCATGTCCCATCATGCATTGCCAGAGGGGAAGGTGAAGCATCTGCAGGGGGGCCCGGGGGTGAAGGCCTCGCTGTTCCTGGGGACAGAGCAGCAGGGGCACAAGCCGACTGGAGGGAAGTGCTGAAGACTGGGAAATTGAAGGGCAGGCGTGGGTGACTTGATTGCTGTTAGGGGCACCCAGAATCCCTGTCGTGGCCAAGGGTGCTTTTTCCTTCTTAGTCACACTTGGGTTTCTTCCTGCCCCATCTCAGGTTAGTGCCTGCTCACCCGGCTCTGGTCAATGCCATTGTCTTGGTTCTGCACTCGGTGGCAGGCAGCACCCCACTGCCGGGGGCCGACTCCTCTTCCCGGGGTATGCCCTCCAGCTCGTACCGGGATATGCCAGGTGAGCCCCAGGACAGTGGAACACAGGCCCCCTCGGGAGCGGGCAGTGGTCCAGGGGTTTGCTTTACTCAGCAGCTATGTATAGTGCTGGCAGAGGGCGTTCCTTGGGAACTCTCAATTTGAGTCAAGGAGTGCATCTGTCCTGTAATTTTCCAAGGGGAGAGATGAAAATATGAATTTGGAGAGTAACTAGAGCTGAGATTCTGGAGCTGCGCCTGTGCCTCTGTTCTCCCTCCTCCAGGTGGCTTCCTGTTTGAAGGGCTCTCTGATGATGAGGATGACTTTCACCCAGTAAGTGGCCTGGCTGCCTGCCATTCGGGGGAGATGGCGCTGGGGATGCACCCCTCCCTGGGACCTGGCACGCCCCGGCTGGGTGGTGATCGGGAGACCCTTTGGTGACCCAGCTATGTCATACTATTGCTGTCTGAACCTGGCAGCTTGGGGAGGTTCCCCAAGAACTGTTCCTGGAACGGGGGTGGGCTTCATCGGAGAACGTCACAGGGCTGCTTCCCTGATTCTTGGTGCCTCTCTTGTTCAGAGCGCCAGGTCCACGCCCTCGAGCAGCACACCCAGCTCCCGCCCAGCTTCCCTGGGGTACAGTGGAGCTGCCGGGCCCCGACCTATCACCCAGAGCGAGCTGGCCACCGCCCTGGCCCTGGCCAGCACTCCGGAGAGCAGCTCTCACACGCCAACTCCTGGCACCCAGGTATGGAGAGAGGGCGGGAAGATCAAGGCCAGGCCCCTAAGGGAGAAGGTCCCAGTGGCGACCTTCCCGTCACCAGCCTTTAGGGCTTAGAAGTCTGGGGTTCATCACGGGAAGTCTGATTAACTCCTGCCAGCACTTTGGAAGAACCTTCCGTCACATAAGACACCCTCACTTGTCCCTGAAAGTGGCCAGACATCACAGGCTTAAGCATTCCTGGTGACGGTCACTCCAGCTTGCAAGGCCATCTGTCCCAGTGCTGGGTCCTAGGCTAGGTCGGGGGCTCCATTCCATCTCCCTGGAGCAAAAGAGAACAGAACCTTTCCCGCCCACATAGAGAGCTTTTGGGTACCTCTGTGTGGTTGTCTCATGCAGGCCCCTGCTGGGAGGCAGTCGTGGGGCACCCAGGGGCACCCTGGGTGATGTGACAGCAGTGGGTATGTGCTGGGAGACTGAGGTGTCTCTGAGCGTGGCGCTGACCCTGGTTTGTCTCTAGGGCCATTCGTCAGGGACCTCCCCGGTGTCATCCGGCGTCCAGTCAGGGACGCCCATCACCAATGATCTCTTCAGCCAAGCTCTACAGCATGCGCTGCAGGCCTCCGGGCAGCCCAGCCTTCAGGTCAGTCTTCCCCACTCCTGATGTTCACATGGCTTCTTAGTTACTTTGGACACTGAGCTTTCTTCTGCTCTCTGGAGGCCCTTCCCACTTGGCCTGCTTTGCTCCAGGAACAGCTGGGGCGTGGCAGTGTGACAGGAGAGGATGCTCCCAGCACGGGCAGTTGTCCCTGTGGCTTCCACTCCTGCACCCAGTGACCACGGCCTGGCGCCGCTGACCACCTGGCTTGAATCCTTGTGGCAGTTTTAATTGAAGAGACAACTCATCCATTCTGTGAGCGGTGACTGAGCCTTGAGCACGTATATACCGGGCCTGGGTCCAGCTCCTGGGGTAGAGACGAGCCAGTGCTCATCCCTGCCATGGAGGGGTGCCAGGCAGTTACTGCAGTGAGGGAGCAACAGGGTGAGAAGCCCAGCCCAGGCTTGAGGTGAGGGCCTAGGTCAGGGAAACCTTTTCTGAGGAAGGGGTGTTTGGACTGACTGTCAAAGAATTAGTTAGAGGTTAGCCAGGCAGGGAAGGGGTGTTTGGTTGAGGGGACATGGTGTCCAGGTAGACCCAGCCACCTGTTTGAGTGAATGTGGAGGTACAGGTGACAAAACTCAAATAGGCAAGCCCAGAAGGCGGTGTCCTTGTGGGGAGGATCCTGAGATGGAGCCAGAGTAAAGGAGAGCAGGAGCCTGAGTGTGAGGGCCTCATTGGGTGCCTGCGTAAGGAGATTAGTCTTGTCCTGTGGTCACCAGGGAGCCATGGAAGATTTTAAGCAGCGAGTGACACCATCTCCCCTGCCTTGCGGAATGTGGAAGCTTAGCTAGCAGCTAAGTGCATGACCCAAGGGGTTCACATTCTACTGCATGCCTCTGTGCACAGGCTGTTTGCTTCACTCTCTTTCCTTTGCTCCTAAGCCTGGGGCATGAAAGTCATTTCTGGAACTTGTCCACGGTCATCAAGCCATTAAGTGATAGAGACAGGGTCAGGCCCGAGTGGTTTTCGGCAGCCCACATGGCCCTGGTGGACAGTGAGAGGAACGGGAGCAGGACCCGTGGACAGCTGGTCTTTTCCATTCCTTCATCTTCCCCATCCTGATGCCTGTTCACTCTGCTCTCCAGCTCAGAAGCTTTCATGTGTCTCCCTGGCCTGTAACATGAGTTTGAGTTGGTTTGTGCAGTTTTTTAAAAGCCCAGCACATCCTCACCCTTGCCTGCCTACTTCTCTGAATTTGCATTTCATCCCCACTGCCTTCTCCTTCCCATAGTGTGAACACGGCCTTTTCCCTCAGGTGTGTACTTCCTTCTGCATGGGATAGAGATATTGATGAAGCTTTGAAAATATGAAATTTCTTTAAACTCTTAGGGTAGAGAAGGACTTTCATAGCTGAAAGTCAAAATCGAGGAACCATTGTATAAAGAGTAAAAGATATTTTGAGTTAATAAATGTGAATGTTGCTGCATAGCAAATCAAACCCAACCAACCAACCAACCAAAAAAAAGAGACGTCTGAAAGCTAATAACAAACTGGGCAAGAAATCTGCACGTATCAGACAAAGGGCAAAACCTCCCTGAACTATAGAAGTTCTTGTGGTTTAGGACCAAGAACGCCATAGAAAAATGGGCAAAAGACATGAACAGACTATTCATGAAGAAGGAAGTACAGATGGCCCTTAAAGCTGTGTAATTCCTTGCAGTCCCATTTCTCAAAATTTATCCTGAAGATGTATGTGCATGTAGAAGATGAGATTTGTACACAACCAGTCACTGCAGTGTTGTTTGTAATGGCAGAGACTGGGAACAGCCCAGTTGTACATTTCAGGACATCCACAAGTTGGAATGTTATACAGTTATTAAAAAGTTCTTTATGTATTGGCATAGGGAGCTCTCTAGGATACATTAATATGTTGGGGGAATAAAAGGAGGGGTGTAAGGAAAGGGTAAATATAGGAATATATATTCGTATTTCTTCAAAGAAAATAAAATACGTTATCGGGGTGGGGAGGGGAGTAGATGAGAGCGAGACTTTTCACTGTGTATCATAGTGAAAAGCGAAGTTAATTTAAAAATGTACCCACCCACCCGTTTGTGTGTGTGTCTATACATACAGCAGGAGAAAGAAACTTAATCTTTTGAAATTTAGACATTGAGTACTTTGTGATTTCTCTTTTGATCCTTATGTTACATTTTCCCCTTTTTTATTGGAAAGACTTTTACTGTAACTTGTTCTCTAAACCCTCAGCCTCTCTTGTAGTTCTCCTAGAAGCGCTGTGTTGTATGGAACTTCACATCAGCAACTTTACTGAGGGAACCCACCTTTCTCTCTCCCCCTGAAAGGACAGACATAAGCAAGTCACTGTAGGAGCCTAACTAACAGCTTCTGCCTGTCCTGTCTTTCTGCAGAGCCAGTGGCAGCCCCAGCTGCAGCAGCTGCGTGACATGGGCATCCAGGATGATGAGCTGAGCCTGCGGGCCCTGCAAGCCACTGGGGGGGACATCCAAGCGGCCCTGGAGCTCATCTTTGCCGGAGGAGCCCCATGAACTCCCTGCTCCTCCTGAGCCCCCAGCAAACTGCCAAGGCCGCTGCCCATGGGAAGCACTCTTGAAGGTGCCCCATCCCTCCTCTCCCCAATACACCTGATGGTCGACCTTCTGCTTTGCCCAGTGCTTGGCCTTTCTGGCTGATCTGAGCTGGTAGAGGCAGTGGGGCAAGCACGGTGTGCAGGTTTTGGTGCCGTGGCATCAGGGAGCACAGCTGGTCCCTGCTTCTGGGCCCTGGGTGGAGAACTTTAGATCCACATCCTGATATGCTGCGTGATGCCCACGCTGGTTTTTTGGCAGAAGTTTCCAGTGGTAGCCCCCAGAGCCTTTGGTGCTTTGGGTGTGGCATCCTCAGGATGTGCCCAAGGACTGCTGCCCAGTCTCCATGTGGCTGCTGTGTTACAGCTGTGGCCAGAAGAGGCTGTGCTTCTGAGGTGACCGGTCTCAGGAGGGGCCAGGTGGACTTCCGGGGCAGCAGGTCGGGGAAGCTCACCCTCCACATCACTCCCCCTCCCAAAGGCTTTCAAAAGATTTCTTGTCCCTCCCCTGGCCTAGTCTCACCAGGCACTCTTTGATGGCCTGTTCTGTAATGATGCCAGAATCCAGGCCTCAGAGCCATGCCAGGAGGCAGGGCCCTCTTCTCTCTCCTGAAGATGTAAATACAAGAGCCGTTAAATAACAATACTAAACACCAACACCAACACAAACAGGGCCCGGCTTTCATACTGAAGAGAGGGCACGAACCCCCAAGCTGCTGCTCCATCTGCCCGAGCTCTCGTTCCCCTGGCACAGTGTTCCCTGGCACGTCGCAGACATGTCCAAGTTGAGCGAGTGGGTTTCATGTGCTTTGACTACTTTGTCAGGAGAAAAATCCTTCAGCTGGTGTCTCGGTGGGAAGTTGCTCAGAGGTCTGCTCCTGCTGTGTCCCTTTGCCAGAGGTTTCATCCACAGCATCCACAATCACGGTCATTCGTCTTCTGCTTGTCACTCCCTGGGACAAAAGTTTTACCACTGATAAGGACTGCCTACTCTGTCCTTTGTTCCCCAGAGCGTTTACCCCTTGGCCCCCTTTCTGTCTTGAGGGACCACACAGAACAGGCCTGCTCCCTCTGCTCTGTGAGCTGGGCTCCGTGAGTTCAGGAGAGTGGTAGCAATTCATTTGCCCTTTGACCTGTCCTCCTGGTTTTGGTCCCCAGCACGTCCTGTTTCTCTCTCTGGATGACCGCCAATCCATCAGTGATACTCTTAAAGAGAGGTACTTGGGAGGCCCCACTATTCCAGATATGGCCTGAACCGCAGGCCATATCTGGAATAGTGGCCTGCCAGAAAATGTGAAGTCTCCACATTTCCCTCTCCATCCTAGAGTTAACGTTGAGGGGTGTTTGAATTGGCTGAAAAGACTCAGAGCTCACCAGGCTTCTTGGTGCCAGGTCTCTTTGTGCCTCAGTGGTCTGCCTGGAACCCAGCTGCCTCTTCGTGGTCAGGAGCAAAGACCAGGAAGCTCTGTCTTTGAACCCGCTGTCTCTGGTTTGTGATGGGAACAAAGGCCAGTTCCATCCTCACAGGCCTGCCGTGGTCAAATGGGGCTGACACAGCCCTTCCCGTCCCCGTGATACAGACTGCCTAGGGCTGATTTCCATTCTGTGGCAACTTGCACCCTGCCTCCAGGGACTGTGCTGGGGCTCCTTAATTCCCCCGGCCCATTATGCTGCGAAGCTCTTGGGTGACCTTGCCCTGCCCCTGGAACTGACTCCCAAATACCAGTTATACTGTTTCCCAGAATTGAACGGTCCCCACGATTTCCCTTTCCCTTCTTTGTCAGCTTTTTCCTCCAGGGTCTTGGCATGTTGGCTTTGCTTCCTGTAGCCATGTTTTAAATAATATATGTTGAGTCTGGTAAGTTCCTCCACCGAGCCTGGGGCTTTCCATGGGCCAAGGACTCCTTCCTTGCCATTGTCTGCTTTACCCTTTCAACAAACATTCATTCAGTCTCTGCCTTGTGCCAGGTAAACATGACAAGGTCCTTGGTCTCACAGAGCCATGCCATTGGGAAGACAGACCAACAGGTGTTTACACTAAAGCCTGATGAGAGTGGGCCAGGCAGGTCCTGTGGGCTTGGAGCTCATAGGAAGGGGCACTCACTTGGGTTAGGGTGGGGCTGTGTGTGAGGGAGAGCTGCTTGGAGAAGGTGGCGTCTGACTTGAGACCTGCAGGAGGTGAGGAGGAATTGGGCAGGGAGGTGTACGTGCAGGGTGGGCTGGGAGAGGAGAGGACACAGCTCCTGGAGCCCTGTGTGTGAGGGTGGACTTCAAGGTAGGCAGAGGCTAGATCACTTTCAGCTATGCAAGGAGTTTGGACTTATCCTAAGGACAGTGGGAAGTCACAGGAGAATTTGAATCAGGGGAGAGAGTCAGGCTTGCATCTTAGAAAGGCAGCTGGCTGCTGTGTGTGAATAGATGGGGAGTGGGGCGAGCTTGAGGAGGGGAGACCAGCGAGGAAGCTGTGATCCTCTTAGAACTGACAGTGTGTGACGGGCAGTATGGCAGCTGGGGAGGAGAGGAGTGGGGGGGGGCGGGGAGACTTCAGGAGTTAGTGTTGATAGCACATCTTGGGAAAGGTGAGTGTGTTATGATTAGCTCCATTTATCCGATGGAGACACCAAGGAGGAGAGGTGAGATCATCTGTGCACAGTCTCATGGTGGGGCAGTGGGCAAATCGGCCTTGGAAACTCAGGTCTGTCTTACTCCAGAGGCGGCACCCTTCCTGCTGCTGCCTTCTGAGTGTGGAGAAGTGGGAGGCAGTGTGTGGGTCTCATCAGGCTGAGGAACTTGGGCTTCATCCTGAAGGCAAAGAGCACCCCTAGGATGGCTCTAGGCAGGGCAGTGGAGGACCAGACTCGTGTGTGAGAGAATCTGACAGCTGCGTGGAGGCTGGATTTGTGGGAAGTGAGATTGGGAGTGGGAGACCAGCTAGGAGGCCCATTGCCTCCGGTTGGGACACAGTGGGGGTCTCGACTAGAGCTGCAGTGGGGGAGCTGGGAGGAGGAGAGAGAGGTGAGATGTGAAGGACTCGATCGGGGGGCAGGCAGGTTGTGAGTGGGTAGATGGTGGTGCAGCAAGAATGAGGGAGTGGGGGTGGGATCTGGAGTGCAAGACCAGTTTTGGAGATACTGAGCTTGAGGTGCCATGGGACGGCCAGGTGGGGATGTCTTGTAGACAGGTGGAAGTTTCTAGGATGGAGATAATGATCAGGAATTTTCAAGTTGAAGGCTGGGCCTGTGTCAAGTGCAAAGGGAATCCAACTTTCCGGGGAAAGGTAGAGGAAAAGGGATGCCCACTAAGGAGTTAGACTTTCTAGGAGATAGTGCCTGATGGGCATGGGCGTGGAAGGGGGAGATTTGCTGCCTCTGGGAAGGCGAGAGCAGAGGTCATCAGAGCTGACGGAGTGCAGAGAACTGGACAGTGGGGCATGGTCAGTGGTGTGGAATGCCACAGAGAAACGTAATCAGGGGCTGACCTTTGACTTGACTCCTTTAGCCATGGTGACCTTGGGGACGTATCACAGAGCTCAGTTGCAGGGGTTGAGGCCTTGAATAGGTGGGAGCAGTGGAGGCAGGGAGGGCAGAGAACTCCGGAGTACCTTTCCAGTGAGAGGGTAGTTGGAGGGGAGATGGGATTGAGAGTGAGCTTTTGCAGTTCAGCAGAGGTGAAGTTGGAATTGATCACGAGAACTTTTCTAGGAAGCTAAGGGGAAAAAAAAGGAAGAGACCCCAAAATAGAATATGCAAATATGCAGAGATGGGTGAGTTTTCTGAACAGATCCCTTCTCCTGATATAACTCAAATTTGGCTGGGCTGGCATGGGCTGGGCTGGCACAGCTTGCTGGGCACATGGGCCTGGTTCTGCTCCTTGCCTCAGCCCCATATGGCCTGGGCCCCCGACCAAGCTCTGAGTCCTACCCTGAGGTGGCCTCTTGTTGACTCTGCCACAGACTGGCAGTGAATGTTGGGTGGGGGTGGGGGTGGGGTATTTAGGCTTCCCTCTATCTGCTTACCCAGGCTCTGCAAACCCCCTCTGGCCCTGGGCTGGGGTCGGGTCAGCTTGGCTGTGGCCCTGGTTTCCCTGGGCTCAGCCGCGTTTGGCTCCTGTAGCCTCTGCAGTTGCTGGTGACAGAATTCGGCCTCTATGCTTGAAATGCATTTTGCAGAGACCCAGGCACTGCCCTATTCTACCTTGGCAAAAGCGGCTCACAGCAATGCAGTGCAATGGTGCTCACTTATCAAGCACCCTCTCTGTGCCAGTCATTGAGCTAGGCATCAATATGCCATCTCAGTTGGTCCTCATAACAACCCTGAAAAGTAGACATTATTATCCCCGTTTACAGATGAGTGCTTCCTGTTAACCGGACGTGACTGTGCTGGGAAACTGGTCTTTCTAGGACTTGGGTGGGATTGTATCAGCACAATTCCATCAGTGCACCCACCTGGGACCTTGTGCCTGGCTGGCAGGTCGGAAGCTACTCAGAGGGACTGAGGGTCTGTTCACCACTCATCCTTCCTGGAAGTGGCAGCTTGAGTCCTGGAGGGAAATCAGGCTTCTATGTCAGACTGACTGAGCTGTAGGTCTCTTTTCCCCAGAGAACCTAACCTCGGAGCCTCAGTTGTGTCCTGTTTGATATTTTCCCTCAATTTATATAAGTGGATGTTGACAACGTGTATATCTGAGATGCCAAGGCACTCAGAGCTGGACTGGTGAATGCTCTAGATGACCGAAAGAGTCAGGATCCTGACAATTGGGCGTCCCTAGCAAGAGGGACAGGAACAGGGACACCGAGGTCCTGTGGTGGGGACTGGAAAACCATTTGCTCTTCTGCGGGATGGGGTCTCATTTCTTCCCCTCTTGAACCCAGATTCACGCTCAATCTTTCTCAGCCAGTATCTCAGAAAGCCACTGCTGGTAGATGGGAATGGCTCAAGGATGACCCTAGGCTAAGATCAACAGGATTTAACAGCCCGGTGTCTCAGCCCAAGGAGGCAGTGCCTTTGGAGGGGCTGTAGTAGGAGCGAAGAAGTCTTTCCAGCCCTTTACTCCTCCACCTCTCTTCTAAGTGCTGTGTTCTGATCTGACACCGACCTTTGAAGGAGATGGTCATAAACCAGACTGCCTAGCACCTAGGACAGTCTCAGCAGAAGTTTGTTAAATGACTGGCTGATGATGTCCTAGGAACCAACCAGGATTAGAGAGACCAAGCAAAGCCCCACGAGGGACCTAGTTGGAACTGGGGTTATTTACCCTGAAAAAGAAGTAGATTTAGAAGGACATGACCTCTGTGTTGAAATCCCTGAAGGGCTCTATTCCAGGAAGAGGGATTAGACGTGGTCTGTGTAGCCTTGGAGGATAGGTTTAGGACCGATGGGTAGAAGTCTTCCACTGGGGAAGAAGACTTTGTGTCAGAGCTAAACAAGAGGGGCAAGGCTGCCTTGTGGCTAAGCTCATCGCCACTGGAGGTATGTTAGCAGAGGCTACATGACGTCCAAAAGGGCTGTTTGAGGGGCTCCCAGGTTGGACTGAATGACCTCTGAGAGTTACTTCTGACCCCAAGAATTGGGATTCTTGGATCACGGTATCCATGAAAGAAAGTGAACCGTTTGTGGGAAACCACATGTCTGCATGCATTTCTTTTCCTCACTCAGGTGGCCCCAGCAGGCCCAAGGATCACATCAGAATTGGGTGGGTCCTGCGACGCCTTCCATCCTCCAGAGATTTAAAAGCATGTTTATTTCAGCCTACAAACAAGAAGGAAATGCAGAAGATAGAATGAGAAAGCTTTGTCTACTCTGGTCCAGATAGGAGATAGAAGAACTGCTGATTTAGCTCCTTTTTCTCATTTTGTAAACAAAGAAATGGAGGCCTGGCCTGGGGTAGGGTCTTGCTTAACTTGGGTCAGTGATCAAGCTGGGGCTTGATCTTTGGCCTCCCAGCCATGTCTGGTCAGGAGACTTCATTAGTCTTGATGGGTTCCGCGTGACTCCTACAAGATCCTGCTCTACCTCAGGGCTTGGGCACTGAGAATGGAGGCTCAGAGATGGATTTTGAGTGGGGCGGGCAGGAGAGGGAGTAGGGTGGAGTGGAGGGAGGAGTTTGTCTCCAGAAAGGCTTGGGAGTGTATATAGTTGACCCTTGAACAAGCAGGCTTAGTGGTGCTGACCCTCTGTGCAGTCGAAAATCCACGTATAACTTACAGTCTGCCCTCGGAAACTGCTGTTCTGCATACGAGGACTGAACTGACCGGGCATAGGACTGTGTAGCACTGTAGCTTCTATTAAAAAAAAAAAATCCACGTGTAAATGGACCCACGCAGTTCAAACCCATGTTGTTCAAGGGTCAAACTGTGTTACCTACACGCTTGGTCTCTGCTAAGACTCTGTTCTTAAGTGGCCACCAGGTGGCACTCCCGCCACAAGCCCAGTGACATTATGGGCAGAGTTTTGGGGCTAGGGATACCAGGCTGCCCTTGGAAGCCATGAGAGGACTTACCATGTTTTGGAGTGAGCTGAGTGCCCTGACAGAAGGAGAAAAGGTCTCTCTTCTGCCAGTCTCCTGTTGATCACTGAATATCCCCCTGTGGATTTTTACTTTTTGTCTCTCAACTTGGCCGACCAGACTCCGATCTTAGCAGTTTAGGGTAGGGCCAGTCAAATAAAAATGCATCTAGAATGACTAGGACAGAGAACAGAGATCCAGGAATGGGATGCTGCTGGGAAGTATTGACCCTCAGAGCTAAGAAAGGTGGTGGCAATTCTGAGAAGTTCTTCATTTAGGGTGGCTCTGAGCTGGCCTAGAAGGAAGAGGCAGCCTGGGGTAGGAGGGGAGGGGCAGGCACTAGAGGGGACATCCTGTCAGAGGTTTAGGGGTGGGCAGACCACTGAGAGAAGGGTGAGATGTGGTATTAGCGTCTGTATGAGCCAAGGTGGTTTCCTCTGCGTGCCTCGCTTGGTCCAGCCCTGAGCCCTTACATGGTCTTTCATGAGTTGGGCCAAGTCCAGTGGTAGCTGAGGCTATTATGACCATGCCTGTGCCTGTGAGACAGGGGCCTACACACCATGAGCACACAGGAAGTTGGAATTCCCAGATGTGGCCTACATGACCATCAATATCTTAATTTTGAATTATTTGCAAATATTTTAAAATTGGGAGTTTCAACAAAAACTCATTTTTAGCTTCTCTTGAAAGATCAGCTGTCTGTCATACTGAGTGTACTTTCCCATGGCCCCCAGGGCTGGAGCTGTCTACAGCCGCCCTGTAGACAGATCACCCTGGTCTCTCTGCCCCTGCAATGGGTGGTGGTGGTGATGGGGGGACAGGAAGAGTTGGCTATTATTAGAAGCTGCAGGTCCTAGGTGGGCACCAAGCTCTGAGGCTTCATGAAGGGGCTGTTGTGGGCTTGGGCTCCTTATACCTCCCACAGGCCTCTTGTTAGGGGTGGGTCACTCCTTTGAAGACCAGGTGTAGCCATGGGATCAGTGCTGAGGAGGGGGTCAGAGGAAGCCTGGAGTGTGAGGAATGCTCTGAGTATGGCCCTAAAAGGCCTTACTTGGAAGGCTGGGGAAGGCTTCCAGGGCCTCTTGCGGCTTTGGGACTTCAGGTCTATGTGTGTCCATTTCTCTGACTCCCCAAGGGGCTTCTTGGATTTGGCTGTGCCTCCACTGCCCACAGGGAAGACCTCTACAAGGTAGGTTTCTCCTAGATAGAAGCCCCCGCATCATTTCTTTCTCACAGCCTCCTCCCCCTATTCCCCCCATGTGGAGTGGCAGGGAAGGGGAAGGCAGGAATGTGCCTCCCCCTCAGACCTGTCAGCGTCCACATCTGTTGCTTCCTCTGCTGATCCATTTCCCATCATTGACTCTGAGTGTGGATTGTGCCCCTGTCCTTGGTTCAGGCCCAAAAGCCAGCCTTGGGCCCCACTGAAGAAGGCAGGCTCCTGTCACCACCTACACCATTCTGGTTTGATTTCCCTGTGCTACCTGAGGCAGGCAAGTCCACGCCAAACACTGGTCCTGTGCTCTCCTCACCCTGGGTACCCGTTCTCCTTCATGCCCTTACTCTAGTTGCACTCTTCTGCTATAGAGTTACTGTCCCAAATCACTTTCATGGGCTCGCTTCTCACCTCCCCTGGCTGCCTGTAGCCAACCAGGAGTGGGCTGCCATCTGGTGCTGGCCCTTTGCCCTTAGATTGGCTGGCTCGGGGTGTCCATTGGGGTGAAGCAGGTGCTGAGATGAGCGTGGAGGAGCCCAGCCAGAGGCCCTCCCTGTAACATGAGGTGGGACAGTCTTCAGCACTACCCCCTCACCCTCACCCCAGCCTGGAAAAAAATTCCCTGGAACCTGCCCCAGTTTCCATCTGCTGCCCTGTTTCTTGGGAGGCTGAGCCCAGCCCCTGACCTGCCCTCCTGTTCAGCACCTGGTAACCTGGGCCCCTGTCTGGGTCTTTCTGAGGATCGTTTGGATCCAGCCACACACAGGAGGCAGTAGCAGAAGGGTGCGATGCATTGAGAGCATTATGATATAGAAGATAAGGGTGTGGGCCCCAGAGAGACTGCCTGGGCTTCAGTCCCAGCCCTTCACTAATGAGCTGTGTGACCTTGGCCACATCTCATCCCCTCTCTGTTCCTTGGTTTCCATGTTTGCAAAAGGAGCCAAATAATAGCACCTACCTCTTAAGCTTGCGAAGATGAAATGAATTAAAACGAGGCTATGAAACGTTCACGGCACATAGTAACCTCAGCATCAGCTATTGCTACTGGAGTCAGAAAACCCAGGTTCCCATCATGGCTCCATCAGCTGAGCTTGGGGAGATCTCTCGCCCTCCCTGTGCCTCAGTTTCCTTCTCTCATATAGGGATGTGCTGCCTCGCTCACTAAGGGAGAGAATGTAGGACTGGCAGGGAGAACGTAGGCGGAAGTGGGTTGTGTTGTGAGTTGCTGTGCACGTGGGCAGTGTTATCAATTCTGAATTCTCAGTTCTTAAAGGCAGGGCAGGCAATTTCTTAATTTGCTTACCTTGCAGAGAGGGCAGGCACTGGGGGTCATAAAGTTCAGCAGATGAGGCTGGAAACAGAGTGTCAGTCTTGGAGGCCAGCCTGGGCCAGGACGTGCTGCTGGCTTCAGGGCCACAGGCTTGGGTATAGGACTGGGGAGGGGCCGTTCGACTGTCCACAGCCTCCCTCTCTTTGTGGCAGTGAACCTCTGGGCATCATGGCGCTGTTGGCCCTACCCAGCAGGCCAGGAACCTGGTCCTGCACTATCTCTGGAGGCATCCTGATTTCACCTTTTGGCTTGTTGGGGTATCTTAGGAGTACTTATGGAAGAAAGAAGGGATAGCTGGAAACAAAATATGGAATGGTAAGGCAGAACTTCCCGGTGATAACCTTTTCTTGGCTGTGGAGCTGGACAGAGGGCTGGAGCTGGGGCTGGGGCCAGGGCAGCCTGTTCCCTGTCTTTGGTGGTGTCTGCACTATGTGAATCGAGTCCAGCTAGGTGTGTGTGTCTTGGAGGCCCCAATGCCCCTCTGCTCCTTCCTCCTCAACCTGTCTTCTCTCCGTGCAGTCCACCTGGGGATAGACATCCAGTAAGCACTGGATAAGTGGATTTCCCATCCATGGTTACCTTGGGCCGAAACAGAGATGGAGGGTCTGGACCCTCTCTGGTTTGAGGGAGAGGAGACTTCTTTACAAAGGGCAAACACGTGGCTCTGAAAAGATGAGCTGATGGCAGAGCTTCCTGGGGCTGTTCAGATAACTGCAGAGGGACTGGGCCGGACCCTGCCGGGGGTCACCACCAGGTCATCAGGTTGCCTGCACAGCTGAGCCCTATGCATCCTGTGGGCAGAGATCGCTTAAAGCTGGTCTGATTCTGCCTCCCCAACAGTGAGTCCTGGGCATGCAGGATGCTCCCCTCTCTTTCTACTTGGGGAAGGGGACTTCTTAATTATATCCCCCTCCACTCACATGGAAATGAGTTTGGATTTTCTGAGCATACACCAGCTGGCTGGGGGGGAGGCAGCCCAGAAGGCTGCTGCTGGCTGGGGAAGGGAGGAGAAAGGAGAGGAGGGAGCCAGGCCAAGATGAAAATCCCGTGTTCTCACAGCAGAGCAAGGATGGGGCTCTGAGTGCTCCCCACAGGTTACTGACCCTTTGCCTGAAACCCACCCCCCCTCCTTAGGGAAAAGCATCTTGCTCCTGCTTATAGGCTCAGAGGAGCTGTTATCCACTCAGGCCAGTCCATCCTCTGAGCACTACAGCCTTCAGGGTCCAAACACTTAACTGACCATTAGCAAGGTTGTGCCCTCAGGAGAGGTCCTCCCTGACTTCTAGGCCAATCCTTTTATGGGGTGGGGGGAGTGAATCTAAGGCCCTGAGAGGGGACAGGACCTGGAGCCGATCACAGAACACCACAAGTCTGCCTTGCTTCCCGCCCACCCGGGTTCTCCCCGTGGAGTTGCCCAGGAAGAGGTGGTGAAGGTTCCTCGGGCGGTGGTCACTGCGCCCCCCTTGGCCAGCCGGGAGGCGAGAAA
>NW_020174938.1:2143733-2144523 GCF_003031525.2 Neophocaena asiaeorientalis asiaeorientalis
CGTTTGACTCCGCCTCGCGCTACATTCCGCCTCTGCTGTCGGGCGCTGGCTCAGTCTCTGCTGCTCTCCGCTGTCGCTCCCGGGCCTCGGGATGACACCGCCTCCGCCCGGATGCGCCTCCCTCGGCGCCCCGCGCGCCCGCGTTCCCAGTCCGCTGGCTCGGTCCGGGCTCCCGCTGCGGCTGCTGCTGCTGCTCTGGACGGTCGCCGCCTCCCAAGGCCACCCGAGGAACGGACCCCGCATCTCCGCTGTCTGGAAAGGTAGGTGGCGCCGCGTGAGCGGCGAGGCGCGGGATCCGATGCCGCGCGGCGCGGGTGCGGAGTGTGCGGCACCGGAGGGAGTGCGTGCGCGCGGCTCTGCGGGTCCTGGGCTGTCCCCGCGGATAGCGTGTGGGTCTGGGTGAGTGTGTGAATGTGCGCGCTGCTACACTGGAGCGGGCAGTAACGCTGCGGCGAGAGATCCGCGGGGGCTGGAGACCCGGCTAAGTCACTCCAAGTCCGCCCGCAGCCGGGAGCCGCAGCGCCCGGGCGCAGGGGGGAGGGAGAGGGCCCCTCTCTCGGCCCCGAGGCGCTCCTGGTCCTCCAGCGGTGGGGCCTCTGTGCGGGATCCTTTCTCCCGCAGGGACCCCCACCCAGCTCCTCTCTTCCTGAGCTGCGGTCCCCGCTGTCGCGCGGGGCGCAGGCTGGGCCGGCAAGGGGGGCGCGGACCCTTTGCCGCCGCCGCCGCCGCGCTCCGGCTGCGGGAACAAAGACCCCGCTGCCTGCCCCCCGCCCCCGCCCCGGCCCCGAGC
>NW_020174938.1:2144602-2166408 GCF_003031525.2 Neophocaena asiaeorientalis asiaeorientalis
GGGCACCCAGTGGTGAGCCGGGACGTGGTGCGGTGCGGAGGCTTCAGGCACCGGGGCGCTGCCTCTGCAGTGCCGGGACCGGCCGCTCCCTCCTTGTCCGCACGTGGCAGTTGTCACCAGGAATCGGCGCCAGCGTGGGGGGCAGTGCCCGTTGGGTGGGGCGCGGCCATTGGGACCCCCAGGCAGAGGATCTGGGGAAGGGCTGCAGCTTTTAGGCCCCGGTGGTTATGTGAACTTGGGGGACCGGAGTCTCCCCCAGGGGCGCCTCAGTTTAGACCACACTGTACGATGGGTCAGAAAGCTGGCTGGATGGGTTTTGAGGTTTTTCTGCCGCGAGGGGCTGAGCTCGCCTCCCCTGCAATGCACACATATGCTTCCCCACCTCCAGGCTGACTGGGCTCTGTCCCCAAATTTGGCGGCGCTGGGCCCCCCTGTGGTGGTGGTGGCCTTGCAGTGGGGGGTGGGGGGATCTGGCCCCTCCGGGAGCCCTTTGATGCCTGAGGCGGTTTGCAGGGATTGCCAGAGCCTGAGCATTATCTGGGGCAGGTATTCTTAGCAGAGAGAGAAGAAGAAGAAAAAAAAAAAAACCGCTCAAAAAGCGAGTGGCCTGAACTGCGGCTGCAGTGGAGGGGATGGGACTTGCCCAAGGTCACTCTGTATTGTGTGAGCTCACAGTGCAGTCAGGGGGCTCTGATCTGGCACAGGACCAGTGCTTGTTCTGGGTTAGGAAGTGGAGAAAGATTTAGGCAATTTTTTGGCCATAAAGAGGGTACTCTGGGGGCCAGCTCTGCTACCCAGCCAGAGAGGCATTCCTGGTGGAAGTGGAGCAGGACATCTGGACCTCTGGCCATCTATCTACTCATGGTGGACACTTACACACCCCTCAGTCATATTAGCTCCAGTCTGAGCTTCCTCTGCCTTCCCAGCATCTTTGCCTTGCTTCAGTCCTCTTAGCTGTCTTGGACAGCACGGCATTTGTACATGCTGAAGCAGATGAATGGCCACATCTGAGTGTTCTGGAATCTCCCTCTGCGCCAAACCTTTGCATTTGGCTCTGCTTGTCCACATCCCCCATCTTCCCAAGTCACCCTTCCACACACATACTTAATGCACACCCACCTCGTAGCACCTAATACTGCCTCCCCATCTCGGGCACTTAGTCCCCACCCTGAGGCTATTTAAAACTGCTTTCTGTCCTCTTACCCACTTTCCAAAGTGCTCTCTCCCCTGCACACAGTTCACTATTGTAGCCACACTGGCCATGCCTTCTGCTTGGTAATACACTATTGACCCCCACTGGGGTCTGCCAGCCCCTCACCTATCTTGTCCAAGGGCCGTCTGTGGTCTTCTTCACCAGTGCCAGGCACCCCACTGCCCAGACAGACCCTGCCATCCACCTGTCCCCCGGGACCACCAGCTGGTAATGGTATGCCTAGCTGACAGCTGCCTCCTAGTTCCTGTGGAGTGACACATGGTAGTCGGATGGGAATGGGCTTGGGCGGGGCAAACGAAGGAGTAGGGTGAGAGGAGGACCCTTGCTGTAGGCCTAGTTCCCTATATACCAGTGGGTTGAGGGGATGCGGACGGTGGCCTCCAGGAATGACTAGATCAAGGGTAATGGTGGGCTTTTAGTTATAAGACAGGACAGGTGTGGGGACTGGAATGGGTATGGAGGGATCTTCTCCATAATTTATTTTCTGCTGCTTGGACCTATAAGTTCTAGGGAAAGATTAGATAAGGGAGCTCTGGGAGGGTCCCAGCCTGCCCTTCTCAGGGCGGTTGATGCCTCTCTAGCCTGATGAAGGCCTGGCCCAGAACAGCTCTGGACAGAGAGAGGGATGTGCTAGTACTGACCTGCCAGGTACCCTTGAGCTCTGTACCTGTTTCTGACCCTCAGAGCTTGCCAGGGCTCTGGAGGTTGTCCCCCAAGGGCTGTCGCTGTCACATGGGTCAGTCAAGGATGTGACTTTGTGGGCCTGACCTCCCTGCAGCAGGGACTGGAGGGGGTGGTTTGAAGGTAAGGGCAGGAGGTTGGCACGCTTGTGTAAGCTGTATACCCCTCTCCCATTCCATCCCTGGTTGGAGGAGATGGAGAAGCCCAGGAAGGCCCTGACCTCCAAGGTCAGAGGTGAGCCAGCTTGTCCACAGCAAGAAACAGAGCCCAGTCTCCACGTATCCAGCTGGTTCTGGCCTCACCCTTGTCCAGTTAAACAACAGGATGTTATTGTTGACTTGGTGGCTGCTGGGGGAGCCATTATGGGGCCACTCCGCAGGGCAGGGCGTTGTTGTTACCTCCTCTAGGGGATGAGGTCACAGCTGGGGCTCTCCAAGCATCACCATTTCCAGTGGAAATCCTTGCTCCCTTGAGAGCTTAGATGTATTCATCACCTTCAAGGTGAACTCCCCCTGCTGAACAGGGTGGCGGGGTGGGGGAGCAATTCCCAGGAGGAGGGGGGGTTTTCTAAGCTGGGAGAGATGGGAGAGATGCTTGGTGATGTCACCAGGAGTTTCCTGCCAAACTCTGTGACCCCTCTGTCCTGAATAGTGAAGATTCTACAAGCAGGCTGGGGTGAGGTAGATGCTGGCACAGGCCCAAGATGACCACGGTGTGGAGGAAAGAGATGGGAAGTTGGAAGCCTCGTTCTGGACCCAGCTCTGCTGATTTTCCTTGCGACTCTGGGCGAGTGCTTGCCTTTTCCTGAGCCTCAGTTTCCTCAAATTTCCAAAGCAGGTATAGGGAGGAGCTTACACTTATCAGAGCACTAATCCCTTGCCTCTCTGGGGTAGATGGAGGCTGCAGTGGTCTGTTCAAACCCTAGCAGTGAGGAGAAATTGAAATCTGGGAAGTCAGGGAAATCCTTTAGTTTCGTGTTCTTTCCTTTCTTTTTCTCTCGTAAGCGAAGGCTGATGATCAGCTGGAGGAAGTGGCTCATTTGGATTGTGACCTCAAGGGTGGGCATAGTAATTCAGCATTTTTGACATTTATCATTTACTGGGGCCAACCTTGTGCTGGTCCTGGGCTTGGGGACCAGGGATGAGAAACTAGATGTGTCTATAGGCTTCTCCATGTGGATGGGGAGACAGACAGGCAGGTCAACCTACAGTTACAATGAAATGTGTCAGGGCCTGTAACAGAGGCAGCTGTGGGGGTCGAGGAGGTACCTAACCCAGTCTGCACAGTCAGAGAAGGCTTCCTGGAAGAGGTGATAAGTCAGGATGGCAAGAGGAATAGGAGCCAGCTTGGGGAGGGGTGGGACAGGAGGAAGTACCCTGGTGTGACAGGATTTCAGACCCCAGAACTTGCAACTAGGACCAAGGAGAGGAAAGGAGCTGTGTGGGGGTCCCCAAGAGGGAGACATTGAGTCAGCCTGGGCCTGGGGGCTCCAGGAGGGTTTCATGCAGGAAGGGATATCTGAGCTATGCCACCTGACCTTCCACAGCCAGCCCAGCAGTAGGAAGGAAGGACCATGGCAGGCAGGGAAGACTTCCCCAGTGTCACAGCTCCCTGATGGAAATCTGGGGCTGGGTCCAGGGACACCAGGGCTTTCCGCCTGACTCCTGACCACAGGAGTTCTCCAGGTGAGGAGGCCCAGTCCTCAGCAGAGACTCTCCATGGGGTGAGGAGCTCCCCCAGCATCAGCCGGGCCCTGCAGGTGTGGGAGGGGCAGATGACCTTCCTCTGCCTAGCTTCCCCTTCCAGGAACCTTCACCTCAGCAGGGGTGGATCACTACCCAGGCTGGGCACTTGGGAGAAGCAGGGAGAGCTGGACACTCTTCTTGGAGGAGGGCCAGGCCAGGGCCCCTAATGTGCAGGTGGGAAGCTGAGGATCAGCCTAGGGGGTGGGGCGCAACAGCCTACAGGGGGCAGTGGTAGGAGTGGGTGGCCCTGGAGTTGACAGCTCAGCCCTCACCTGATGTCCTACCCTCTACCCCTAGTCCCATTTCAGCCACTGCAGCGCTGTCTAGCTATGTCACAAGAGACTGACCACACTTCCCGTGCTCTGGTTGATAGCTCTCGGGCCAGAAAACTTCCCCTTTTCTTGGTTTCCTTTTTTGGCAAGGCCTGGCTGCCCTGGAAGCTTCCTCTTTTGTGGGGGCGGGGGTGAGAGGTAGGGGGGAGGAAGGGGTCCTCCTAGAGCAGGGACTGTGGCCCCTTGTTTGGTACCCCCATCAGAGAACATGGACTTCTCCCTTCCCTAGCCAGCCCAGGCAGTGAGGGACCGTTTGGTCCATCTCTTTCTTTCCCGCTATGGTCTAGTCAGCCTCCAAGCCTCTTGTTCCACCCCTACCCCCCACCTTGGCCTGGGCCCTGCTGTGTCTTCAGGACTGTGCCCTGGCCTTCTCCAGGCCCTTGCATCCCTCTGGGTCACTGTGCTGGCATTCCAGCTGGAGCACACAGCCCACCTGATCTCCTACAGTTCTTCCCTCACCATTCCCCAGCTTCCCATGCTTTCCTGCCTCAAGGCCATTGCCCTGCCGGTCATCCCTCCATGTACCCAACTCACCCTCCTCCTCCTTTCTGCCAGTTCTATCTCACTTCCTCTAAGGAACCTTGTTGGATGACGCTAACACAGCCTGATGTCAGAAAACAAATGTCAGAGATCAGCTGGGTCAACATTCTACAGATGGGGAAACTGAGCTCTGAGATGATGGGGACTGGCCCAGCATCACCCAGTGAGACAGGCAGAGCTGGGACCAGCCTACGTCTTCTGCCCGAGCCTGCCCTGGCCTTAGCTTTTGGCCTCCCTCCACTTGTCTGTCTGTCTTCATGCTCTGTCCCCAGGCTTATGGCTCCCTGTGCCCATTTCCTCCTCAGCCAGTTCAGCTGAGCCCAGACTCTCCCTGCCCCAGTGCTGTCTGCTCCCAGGAGCCCCAGCAGCCATGACCGTCCTCCCTTCAAGACCTTAGATTTGGGCCAGCTCCATGCACTCTTCTGGTCTTTTCCTCAGGGCAGCTGGGCCTCAGGTCTCGGGGGCAGGTTGATCTGTGTCACGGCCTGGGCTAATCTGGGTTTAACCGTCACAGCAGTCTGGGATTAGGTGGATGCTGTCGAGCCTCCTGCACCCCCTTCTTCCAGTCAGGGGCTGGGGCTCTGAGCCAGCACACCCCTGGGGGCAGCCCTCACGATGGAGGGCAGCCAGTTCCTGCCCCGTGCCTAGGTCTGTGTTCCGCTCCTCTGGGGGAGGGAAGAGGAGAAGCCCTGGGTTTGCCCTTGGGGGGCATGCCGGTGCCTGGAGAGGTGGGCCTGCGGCCTGTGACGAGAGAGGGCACGTGGGGAGGTCAGGAACTTTGCGCAGCCAAGGACTGTGACAGGAAGTGAGAGCAGGAAGGGTCATTGTGGGGTGGTGCCACCGGGGAAGACTTCCTGGGGATGGGGAAGAGCCAGGCTAGAGAGAGAGAGGCAGGGACGTGGGGTGGTGCAGAACGGGGCACAGATTGCTGCTCGTGTTCTTTGTCTTCTGGGCCCAGGGCTCTAGGCCAGCCTAGCGAGGGAGGAAGGTCACTGTGGTAAGCTTGGCACCCTAACAGCGGCCCAGGAACCTGTTCTAAGGTGTCTCCGCGTCTGACACTGGGGTTTGACCTACCCCAGTCCTGCTTCTCCTTGAGCTCTGAGCTGCCCCCTCTTGCCCAGTCCTGGCCGTGGCTTGGCCCAGGGACCATGGAGTAGGAGGAGGGCTGGCCTTCACCTTCAGGATCCCACAATCCAGGTGAAATTCCACCAAAACAGTGTGATCTGAGAGAAGATAGTGTGTGCCAGATGGTGTATAGCACAAGGTCAGAGGGAGGACGGAGCTGTGAGGGCTGGAGCAGTCTGGAACACTTTGTGAAGCCAGGGGAATTGAGGCTAGGTCTTAAAGGACAGGTAAGACCACGTGCCTAGAGAGAAGGGGAAAGGGCAGTCAGGGGAAGGGAAAGCACAAGCCAAAGGGTGGAAGCGGGACTCAGCCATGGCAGAGATGAGCAGAGACGGGTGGGCCTTGACTGCCAGGTAGAGGAGTTGGGCCCTGCTGGGACAGGCAGTTGGGACCCATGGTGGTTCCTCTCCCGTTGCGAAACACAGGCTCTGGATACGCAGGCTCAGCGGCCATGGCTCACGGGCCCAGCCGCTCCGCGGCATGTGTGATCTTCCTGGACCGGGGTATGAACCTGCGTCCCCTGCATCGGCAGGTGGACTCCCAACCACTGCGCCACCAGGGAAGACCCCATGGTGGGTTCTTGAGCTGAGGAGCCAGGGTGGGTAGAAGCGAGTGTTTTTTGCCTGTGCAGGTTGGGTGGGAACCTGGCTGGTCGGATAGTAAGGAAGGGTCTCAGCACATCCTCCCTTCTCTATAGCCTGTCCCAGACTGCACAGCACTTCTATTCTGGGCAGAGACCATGGGATACTTGTACGCTGGTCAGTACTCAGTGCTGCAGTACACCCCCAGATCCCTAGTCCCCTCCCCACCTCAGGCCTGCACATCCACGCTTACTTACACACACTGTCTTTAGGGCATCGTGGATGAAGCTCGGGCATTCATCAGCCAAGCAGCCTCTGACCAGGCTCCACCCTCTCTGGGCCTCAGTCTCCTCATTTGTATGGGAGAAGCTGGCCTAGAAGCTTCCAAGGGCTCATCTATGGAACACAGTGTTATAAACACAGATTCCAGAGTCAGTCTGCCTGAGTGTCAGCCTCCACACCACCACTTAGCTGTGTGATCTTGGGCAAGTTACTCAACTTCTCTGTGTCTAGCTGCCCTCATCTGTAAAATGGGCATAATAAGAGAAGCCACAATGGGCATTATAAGAGTTCAGTGATGATTGAATGAGTTAATACACCTGACACTCAGAGAAGTGCCCGGCACATACTATATGCTATGGAACGGTTAGGTCGGGGTGGGGGTGGGGATATCATCATTGCCAGTATCATCCTCCTCCTTTGGCATCTCTGATTTCTGATGAAATGCAGCCCTGGCAGCCCGGCCCCTGCTAGCTCTCCCTAACTGCCTATGTTGGCTGACTGCCCTTGCTCTCTGACCCCTCCCTCCTTCCCCACCGGCCCAGGCTAAGGCTGAGGTGAGGAACCTTCTGTTTCTCAGCAGTCTTCCTGTCCTGCCTGCGTTCTTCTATTTGGGGTGGTTTAGTCCTCCTCTGCCCTGTCCCTGACCCCTGCCCTGGCTCTGGGCCCAAGGGCAGGCCCTGCACCTCTGCCCATCCTTTCCTTTGAAGGATCCACCAGCTGACTTCAGCCTCACTCTAGGGCTTTTGGAACCTGCTGAGCTAAAGAATGGGCAGAATCCTGACGTGGCTTCCTGCCTTCCCTGGGCTTGGAGCCTCCTCCCCGCTCTGGCTGGGCCTCTGTGCCAGCCTTCCCTCCCTGAGCCCCCGGAGTCTGTTTCGGCTCGGCCCCGCCCCCAGGACACACACAGCTTTCTCTCCACACTGCTTCTTACCCACAAGCCTTTGCCCCAGCTGATCTCCCCACCAGCCAAGCCTTCTGGTCCTTTGAGTACAGTGGCACAGTGCAGAGAGCACACAGCCCTTGCTGGCGTGGAAGGCCCTTAGTTTTCCTGTCTATAAAATGGGCATGCAGATGCTGTCCTGCCTTCTTTACAGGGTGGTTGGGGGATTTGGTGAGCTAGTTGCTGGAAGCAGATGGGGATATGGTTTCTTCTGCTGCCTCCATCTCTAGGAAGCCATCTCTGGCTTATCAGTACTCACTACCCCACACTTTCCCCAAACGCCCCCGAACTTAACGCTGATTGTTTTGTTCCAAGAGTCATGGTGGGTCGTAAAACCTAGACCTTAGCCCCTCCAGTCCACAGAGGAGGAAGCTAAACTCAGGAAGGCCCAGCTCTTGGTCACAGTCACAGCCAACCAGCCACTTGGCTGAGAGAGGGAGCACAGAGCTTTTTAGAACCAGGGCTGAGCCCACACCTGAGATGCGCTCCCCTCCCACCCACGGCTGACCTTGGTGGGCGGGAAGACGCTCCCCCTCAGCCCAGCACACAGCTCACTGGTCCCATGGCTGATAAAGAGAGACACACCTCCCACACCCGCATGAGCTAAGTACCGCCTCAAGGACCCACCGCCTGCCCCAGCACACCGGCTCTGCCCGTCAGGCAGCTGTGTCTGGAGGCTTGCCCTGCTGAGTGTCGCCAGCACCCCAACAGCAAGCACAGCCCTTCCTTAGCACGGGCCCGTGCCACCCCGGAAACTGGGCTTCTGGATATGAGGAGCGGCCGCTCGTGCCCTCATGCCTGGCCATACTGCGAGAGGCAACGTCAATGAAACATTTGTTCCTTTGCCCCCCCCTCCCCCTCCAGTGAAAGGTTTCCGTCCACCAATCTGACACACGCAGAGTTCCACAGTTAGTCATTCCTTTGAGTTTAAGGCTTTGATTGCTAAAGGCCCCTGGAGATCAGAGTCTTACCTGGAAGATTGGTGGCTGGTTGATTCCCTTCAGTTATCAGGTCAGTGACTTATCCCCTGGCCTGCAAGAGAGCATAGGGTGGAGAGCAGGAGATGACACAGGGAAGCAGAGAGAAGGTGATGTACAGCTTTTTGAAGATCAAGAGGCTCTCAAGGAAGTTCCGGCTGTGGTCCTGGTCTGGAGCCGGGTGACGGGCACCAGAAACCCTGAGCTGCTGCCTCGCTCTGCTTCTGTCTCCCTTGTTCTTTTTTTTTGGCTGCACCGTGTGGCTTGCAGGATCTCAGTTCCCTGACCAGGGATTGAACCCGGGCCACGGCAGTGAAAGCCTGGAATCCTAACCACCAGGCTATCAGGGAACTCCCCTGTCTCCCTTGTTCTGTGCCTTGGGCCAGTGGTACGGGCTCTCTGGCCTCTGTGCCCCCCTCAGCTTAGTGACTATTCCCTTCCCTTCCACCTTGACCTGTGGGGTTCCAGAGGGTGGCGAGGCTGCAGGCTAATTCCTGGGCCCCTCACGGGCCTTCCCTCTTCCTCTGGTGAGGGTGTGAGGGGGGACTGGTGATTCAGGTGGGGCACGACTGTGGGAGGAGACTCCTGCCTGATGTGGTTGGGCCTCCAGTCCGAGGCAGGCCTGGCTCCTGCCCCACGCTTGGGCCTCCCTGGCTGCCTGACTCAGGCACTCCCTGCTGGGCGCAGCATTCCTGCCCTTCTCAGAGCCCGCCTCACTGCCTGCTCTCAAAGGGCTCCTTGAGGTTAGGATTCAAGGCCCGTCAGGTCGCTGGGTCAGCTTGGAAGGCTGTCCCTGCCCAGGCCAGACTGTGGGGTCCATCCCTTGTTGCTCCCTTCACAGGTAACGACACTGCCCCTGATCCTAGCCACCACTCCACCCTCCCCCTGAGCAGCCCTCTTTCACAAGTAATGAGGATATGGGGCTGGTGAGGACCAGACGGGGACAGCACCCAGAGTGAATGAGGAGAAATGATGCTCCACCAGGCAGACCTGCTTTAGGAAAACCCGCTCCACAGAAGTTCACACTTGTCCCAGCCAGTCGGTTGCTGGGATTGTGCTGGGAGGGTGGGGGGCATGAGAGGAAGGTCTGATTCGTTCCAACAGGATCAGATCCCCATGGATGGCCTGGCTGGGGGCCTGTGATAGGGGAGGACAGCCCCTCACACCCAGCCATCTTCTCGACCCTCATTTCTGGCGGGGCTGGGGCTGGGTCTTGTTGGTCCTGCCACTGTGAGGAAGGTGGGGGCTTCGGGGGCCATGGAATCTGGCTGGGTATGGGGCAGCCTGATTGGGCCCTTTCTTGGTCCAGAAGGAGCCAGGATTGGCTCAGAATCACATGGGGGTGGGGTGGAGGCTTGTGCTTGGCCCGCCCCTGGGGCCATGCCCACCCCATGTGTCCCTAGCCCCCTCCCCTGCCTGAACCCCTGGTTATTCTGGGAGCTTTTAGCTCCCACTTAGTCAGCCACTAATGCGTCAGGCCGGGGAGTGAGGGGGGAGACACGGTGTCAGACGGTGCTCCTTTTAGACATCCAGGATGGAAAGCAGAGGGGGGGCTGGTCAGGCAGGGGGACCTGGGGGGTGATGCTGGAAGAGAGAAGGCTTTCTGGATCCTGGCCCTGCTCATAGATAGGAGAGGGCAGCTCCGCAGACTGATAGGCAGCGGGTTGGTGTATCCTTGGGCCGCTGCAGCTCCCTTCCCCCATCACACTCGGGGCTTCAGCCCGCCTTCCTGATTCTTCTCTCATTAGGTTTCTGTACCCACCGTACGGTCAGCTTCCCCAGCTTCCCCACTGTTGCTCAGGCTGTTTCCACTGCCCGGAATTCTCTTCCTGCCTGTCTCTGACCCATCTAGCTTTGGTGCGCCTTCCCCATCCTTTTGGATTCCTAAGGAAGCAAAAAGACGCATTTAGGGATGCGGCCCTTGCTCCCTTGGCTGGGCCTCTTTAGGAGCAGCCCCCAGCCTTGCTCAGCCTCTGCGTGGGTGAAGCCTTGAATGCCACCACCTCCCCTCTTGGTGCCAAGGGGCCACAGATCCTGGCTGTGAAGGCTTGGTTCTGCCTTCACTTCCAGGCAGCCCTCCTGCCCCTGAGCCCCCAGCCCCCGGCTCCTGTGACCTGAACAAAGCTTCCTTTCATGTATTCATTGAGCTGCTGCCGCTCAGACACTTCCCGGGCACAATCAGGCCCTTTGAGGGCCTCGGGCAGTACGGGAGCCGGGCTGGGGCTGGGGTAGAGAATGGGCCAAGGCCTCGTCCTGGGGCCGAGCTGGTGCCATCTCCCCCATGCACATCACCAGGCACAGAGCCGGGAGGGGCGGGTTCTTCGGGGTTGAGGGAGGCAATGCTCCTGGGCTCCTGTTTGTTCTTCTGCAAAATGAGGTGAGCAGTCGCTTCCTCCCTCCATATCCTGACCCTGGCAGCCACAGCCAGGATTTGAGGGGAACAGGGCTCATACTTGCAGATCTGTGCAGGACTGTCCTGGCTGGGAAGCCCCCGACGCTGCACGCAGCAGCAGGCAGCCCTCCCCCTCCCTTTGTGTTCTCAGCAATGCTTGGTGAGCAGCTCTGGGGACTGTACCAGCACAGTTTTGCTTGAGTGGTATGGAGGCTTGCTTTGGTTTGACAGTTTCACCTCTCCAACTGGATTCCAGGGTAGGGCCGGGCCTCCCCCTCGGGCCTTGCTCTCTGGGGCCAGGCTGGGTCTCTCCCATCAGACTAGACTTCCCAGGGCAGGACTGCATCTCCTCCTCACTTTGACGGCCCTGTGACCCCAGACAAGGGCTCCCTCAGGGCCCCTTCACGTACCCTTTTCTCCACCACTAGAGCTGTGCATTGGCTGTGCAGGCCCCTCTTCTGAGGCCTGGGGTTGTGGCCTTGATGTGAGCCGAGGTGACTGTTTGGAGGTGGCCAGCATGACCTGAGCCGTGGGGCTCCTCCCCTGTGGCCTCTGGAGGGCTTCAGATCTCAAGCCCCACCCAGCCCAACATCTTCAGACACAGACATATAGCTTTTCCCAGCCGCCTGGCTGTCTGGGGGAGTAGGTGGGGAGCTGGGGCTACAGACTGTCTAGATTCCAGGCTAGGCTGTGGGAACAGTGGCCGCTGCTCAGGCTGCGGGTGAAAGGGGAGCTGGAGCCATGGAGCTGAGTCAGGAAGGCCTCGTGTCTGTCCCCAGCACTCTTTTATCCCAGCTGGTGGGGAGGGGGAGCCTGGGGCCTGAGGCGTATCAGCCCTGCCCGAGCCTTGGCCAGCACCACACCCCTACCGCCCAGCAGGAAGTGGGCTGTCAGCTCCCACCTTGCGCAGCCCCTGGGGTCCTGGGAGGCCTGACGTCCTAAGCTGTCAGGCTATTTGTGAAGCACCGGAGGAGACCCAGGTGAACCCGAGGGCAGTGAGCTCAGCACTTCTCTGTGGCCTGTGGTGCTGGCATCTCCCTGAATGCACCTGAGAACAATTACTCAGTCTGGATGAGCCAGTCTCTCCTGCCTCCTAGTGCGACCTTGGGCTAGAGTATCCCTGAAGGCCCTCCGTTTCTGCGTCTGTACAGTGAGCTGGGCCACAGCTGAAGTGGAGGGTAAGAATAGCCCGCTTCCGGGGATGACTTGGCCATGCGGGGATGTATCTTAAGGAAAGGAAAGGGAATGAAGGTGGGGGTCGCGTGGTAGGTCGTGCTCTTCATCCCTGCTGAATGGAGCATCAGTAGGAATGGTTCAAGTGGCACCAAGGGGAATTGGGGGCAAACTCAAGGACATGGCAGTTCTATTCTCTCTGGGCTTGGAGGGTGTCCTGCTGGGATGTCCCTGCTCAGTTGGCTGCCCCTGAGTTTGCTGCAGCTGAGTAAACAGTGGTCAGGCTGAGGACCCAGGCTGGTCCGAGGTGGGAAGATGGCTGATTGCTGGGGGCACAGCCACAGGCTGTCCCATTCCTGTAATTTAGCCCTGCAACCAGGACAACCTCAGCAGTGTCACCGGAGATGAGACATCTCTCCGGAGGCAGTGGCTACAGGCAGTTTCTATTTTGGGAAAAATTGTCCCGGTCAGCCCTTCTGCCTAAAGGCCCAGGCTGTGCTCTGTGAAGGGCCCCCTGTCCCAGAGTTGTTGGGGAGGGAGGGCTGATCTTTTCCCCCGGGGTGAGCTGGGATCTCTGTGAAACCAGGCCAGGGCAGGCCAGGGTGCAGAGTCCAGCTTGGGGGCAGGAGCTCTGGTTCCTGGCCTGCTACTGACCATGTGAGCTTGGGCTGCCCCTCTCTGGACCTTTGTTTTTCCATCTTTAAAATGGGAGAGAGTGGACTTAAGATTCCTTTCCAGCTCTGATCTGTACTGACCTGCTCACTAAGGGGATGGAGTGGGCTGGGAAGGGTCAGAGAGGGCTTCCTGAAGGAGGGGATAGGGTTCTGAGCAAAGTGATCCCTGGGAACCTGAACTGTACGTGGGGTTCTTAGAGGCAGGGGGTGGAAGTGGCTGCTTGCTCTGTCCTAGATAGCGGAGAGCCTCAGAGCAGAGTTGGGAGCCCTGGTCCCTCCTGCCCAAGCCCAGCCCCTTAGGAACAGCAGTGTGTGTGTGTGGCGGGGGTGGGGGGGGCGGTCTGTTCTCCCCAGGGGTCCCTAAATTCTGCCCCCACTCTGAGGTCACACATATTGTAGGGTAGGGGTCATGGCTTTGGGGTGAGGACATCTGGTTGCTGGACCCCGCCAGAGGACCCCTGTCTTCTCTCGCTCACGGCTCTTGAGTTCAGGCGCCGCCCCAGCCAAATCCAAGCACTAGTTGTTCGGGGGATGCCGGTATGCATGGGGGTGGGGCCAGGATCTTCCAGCCCAGGGTCCAGCCTCAACATTTCTGCCAATTGTTTCTTCCTTAGGCCACGCAGGGCAGGACCATGTGGACTTTGGCCTGGCCGAGCCGCACACGGTGCTTTTCCACGAGCCGGGCAGCTCCTCCGTGTGGGTGGGTGGACGCAGCAAGGTCTATGTCTTCGACTTCTCCAAGGGCAGGAACGCCTCCATGCGCACAGTGAGCCTGGACCCCTCTCCCTGCCCCCTTTTCTCTTCCCCCTTCCCCATCTTCTTATCTCCCCTCTGGCCTTGGAGAGGAGCCTCAGGGAATCCGGGGGAACTGGCATTTCTTCCAGAGCTGGTCAACCCCCTATTATATCCCATAAATGGTCCCTGGGGGAGGCTCCCTGAGGGTGGTCCCAACTGGCGTGGGTGTTGGGGCAGTGTGGAGAGAAGCGCAGAGCTAACACGCCTGGCTGGGCGGGTAGCGCCGACTGCGGAGGCCTAGCAGGAAGCTGGGCTCCAGAACCCCATGGCCCCTGTCTTCTGAGATCTCTGGGCTGGCTCATGAGCTCTGGGCTTTGGCTCCGGGTATCAGGCTGAGCAGCCTGTGTGATGTTGGGTAAATCACTCCTCCTCTCAGAGCCCTAGCTGCTCATCTGTCAAATGAGCCTATCCTGAGGGTGCACGGAAAGCACTTACGGGGGCGTCTTGCCCCTGGCAGAGTGGACTGACGCTCCCCCTGTTCCCCTCAGGTGAACATTGTCTCCACGAAGGGGTCCTGCCGGGACAAGCAGGTGAGTGGGGGAGAGGGAGTGCAGAGGGGAGGCTGGGCCCCTTGGAAAGGTTCCTGAGAGTCTGAGGAAGGAGGCCTGGCCCTGTCTTGGGAGCCCCAGTCCAGGAGGAGAGAAGTAGCCCTGCCCCAGGGTTCCCAGTCTGAGGAGGAGACACTCCTTCCCCGAGGCCCTTCCTCTGGCGTCAGCTGCACCCGCTCTGGGCCCTCCTTAGAGGCTGCCTCCTGTGTTCAGACTTCTGATGCTTTCTTCCCCAAGACCGAGGGTCCCAGTGCTAGGCCTGCCAGGGCCTCCCACCAACCAACCTCTCTCCTTCCCCTTCTCCCGAGCAGGACTGCAAGAACTACATCACGCTCCTGGAGAAGCAGGGTGAGGGCTTGCTGGTCTGCGGCACCAATGCCCGGCGCCCCAGCTGCTGGACCCTGGTGAGAAGGCCCCTCTCCCTGTGCCTGGTCAGCTCACCCTTGTCCGATGGGCTTCTGCTCCCCATGGTGGGAAGGAGGTGGGGGGACTCTGAGGCTGGCCTCACCTTGTACAGAGTTCCTGGGAGGATGGGGACCCTGGCTGGGCAGCTGGCACCCATGGGAGGCAGTGACCGTGGGATCACGTGGCAGTCTGACCCCCTTGGTCTCCCCCAGGTGAATGACACTGCAGAGTTGCTTGGTGAGAAGAGAGGCTATGCCCCCTTCAGCCCGGATGAGAACTCCCTGGTTCTGTTTGATGGTAGGGCTGTGGCTGGCGCTGGAGGGTTCCCAGAGGGCTGCTGCCCTGGGCAGGGGGAGGGTGGTCAGCTCTGTGCCTGGCGACCCAGGTCCGGGGGAGGGACTTCCAGGGCCTGTGTGCCCTTATCCGTGCTCCTCTCACTGTACCCAGGCTCTGAGGTGTACTCCACTATCCGGAAGCAGGAGTACAATGGGAAGATCCCTCGGTTCCGCCGTATCAAGGGTGAGATTGAGCTGTACACCAGTGATACTGTCATGCAAAGTGAGTCAGGCTCCAGCTGGGCTGGGCTGGGCTGGGCTGGGCTGGGCTGAATGAGGCGGTGTGACTGCTCAGGGCGGCAGATGGGATCCTCATGTGTATGGGGAGGCTCCCCTAGGGCCGCTAGGGCCACAGGCCAGTCGGGAAAGCGGGAGCTTGGTACAGCCCTGGGAAGATGGAGCTGAGGAGGTTGGCCTGGCAGGGAGCAGGGGAACAGCCGAGAGAAAGATGTGGAGGCAGGATGGGCCCAACACCCTCTGGGAACAAATCAGAGGAAAGCCCAGACTCAGTGTGGAGTCCCCGGGTGCCATAGCGTATCCCTCTGCTGAGCTCACATGGGGCAACACCCACTCCCTCCTCATTAGGGCTCTGCCAGTTAGTCAGAAGTGACATAGGGGCCCCTAGGGCTCTCCCCCCAGTCCCTAGGCCTGAAGTCATTGCTCCTGGGCCAATGACATCTTTGTAAGAGAGGGCAAAACAGGTGTGGGGTGGGAGTGCAGAGTCTCAGGCCCTTTGGGGTGTTAGATCTGTTTTTCTGAAGTTTATTCCAGGTGTGATTTGACCCGGGTTTGTTTGTTTGTGCAGACTCAGGGGGTGGGCAGGGTGTGGGTGGGTCCTTTGAGAGGCTCCCCGCCTCACACCCTTTCACTTCTGTCCCCGGTAGACCCGCAGTTCATCAAGGCCACCATTGTGCACCAAGACCAGGCCTACGATGACAAGATCTACTACTTCTTCCGAGAGGACAACCCTGACAAGAATCCCGAGGCCCCTCTCAACGTCTCCCGAGTGGCCCAGCTGTGCAGGGTGAGCAAGTGCTGAGCGGGCAGAGTGTGCGTGTGAATGGGAGTGCATTGACGTGTGTGTGTTTCCCCCGTGTGGAGGTGCTGGGTCGTGCGGGTCTGTGTCGTGTGTGTGAGCGTGCATGTGTGAGAGTGGGCAGACGTGTGTCTGTGGGGACCTGGTACCCGCACCCTGCAGGTCCCTGCTGTGAGCCCTGTGCCCTGGGTCAGCCAGGCCTGCCTCCTGGAGCCTGGCCCAAGAACCTGGCCTGAGTGGTGGGGTACCTCAGCCTCGTCCCCTCGCAGGTCCCGACCCCTTTCAGGGCCTCCCTTCCTCCTCAGAAGCCTGGGTGCTGGCATTCCCGGCAGCAGGTGCCCCGGGTGTGTGGGGCAGCCCAGGCAGGTGCTGAGGGACCTCCTCTCCCCTCCCCCGTTCCAGGGGGACCAGGGTGGAGAGAGCTCACTGTCGGTCTCCAAGTGGAACACCTTCCTGAAAGCCATGCTGGTGTGCAGTGACGCCACCAGCAACAAGAACTTCAACAGGCTGCAGGACGTCTTCCTGCTCCCTGACCCTAATGGCCAGTGGAGGGACACTAGGGTCTATGGTGTTTTCTCCAACCCCTGGTGAGTGGCCCTTGTCCTGGTGCTGGGGCTGGCATTAGTTAAGTGTCCAGTGGGGATCAGAGGGTTTGGGCCCTGCCCAAGGGAGGGCTGGTGTGGTAAGAGCAGGGACCCTGGCTCAAGGGACAAGGCTGTTGCTGGGCCTGGGGTGGGTGGACACACAGTGCTCAGGGACACGTGTGTGCCGGTGTGCTTGTGAGTCTGTACACATGGGTGTGTGCGCACGCGCCATATGCATGCTCGTGGCTGCACCTGTGCCTGTGTGCCCGCCAGCTGTGGACGCAGAGCAGTGCCTGGGAAAAGGCTGCTGCGGCCTCTGGGGTGCTGGGTGCCGGGTGCTATCACACCCGCTCAGGCACTGCCTGCGCCTGACAATTCACACCTCTTAATCACTCTCATTGATTGAAAACGAGGCAGGCAAAAAGTGTCAGGTGTGTGTGGGGAGAGGCGGGTGGCAGGGTAGGGAAGCCAAGACCCTGCTCTGGGGCTCCTGTGTGCATGGACCCAGCAGTCTGGGAGGGGGATGGAGGTCTGGCCTCCTTGGGCATCAGCATTCCAAGGATGCACGTGTTGGGATTTCTCCTGCCCTGGGGTTGGCCTCTGAACTCAGTGATTCTGTGACAGAAGACAAGATGTGGTTTTACATTGCAACAGAAAGAAATTAGGTTGAACTTCCCTCCCTCCCTCTTCCCATCCTCCCTCCCTCCTTCCTTCAATGGTTTTTGGTAATGCTCAGGCACTGGCCTTGGCCCCCAGGATAATCCCTGCCCTCATGGAGCTCAAAGGCCAGGGAGCTTGGTCGGAAGGCTGCAGTTGTACCCCATCTGGTGCTGGGCTCGCCTGGGTGAGTGGAGGTGGGTGGGTCCTGGGCCTCCCACTGAGGTGGCCTGTGTGTCCCCCAGGAACTACTCTGCTGTCTGCGTGTACTCCCTCGGTGACATTGACAAGGTCTTCCGCACTTCCTCACTCAAGGGCTATCACTCAGACCTTCCCAACCCACGGCCTGGCAAGGTGAGTGGTGACACCCACCATGGCGCAGGCCCCAATCCCATCGCCCAGCCACCCCATTGATCTGGACCTGTTCTCCTTTCCCAGTGCCTCCCAGACCGGCAGCCGATACCCACAGAGACCTTCCAGGTGGCCGACAGTCACCCTGAGGTGGTGCAGAGGGTGGAGCCCATGGGGCCTCTGAAGACACCACTGTTCCACTCTAAGTACCACTACCAGAAAGTGGTTGTCCACCGCATGCACGCCAGCAACGGGGAGACCTTCCATGTGCTTTACCTAACCACAGGTGAGGGGCTACCCGGGACCAACTCCTCCTGCCCGCCCCCCACTCCGCCCCTGGTCTGCTTTGTAAAAATGGGTATAAAGAATAATGTAGTTAACATCTGGTTGGGAGAGTTGAGTGACTAAGAGCTGTCAGGAGTTAATGTGTGTGGCTGTGGAAGAGTCAGGCAGTGAGAACTTCCCGGAGGAGGTGGGGCAGAAGGGAGAGGGAAAGGCATCATAGGCTAGAAGGTGCCAGGATTCAGAGGCAGAAATGTTGTAAGTCTGAGCAAAGCTGGGTATAGCTTTGGTCCAGCTGTCTGACTCCTGAAGATGGTAGGAAAAGATGTGGAAGTCAGGAGGAAGGACCTGGTCCAGGGTGTCCTGTGGGCCTCCGCCTCGCAGAGCGAGGAAACTGGACCCTCTCCCTGTCTTTGGGATTATGCAGATGAGAGGAAACTTTTGATGTGGGATGCAAAGAATTTAGTGAGATGTGACGAAGGACTTCCAGATGGCAGGGCCTTTGCAGAGAGATACTATTCTGGAGTCTGCAGCAGGAAGGATTGGGGCTAGATATGAAATAGACCTTTCTGAGCCCTCTGCAGAGAATGGGAGGCTCTCGCGGCTGGGAGAAGCGATGGGAGGCTGTCACCACGCTGTGTGGAGGAGGTGAAGGGCAGTGTGTGTATGAAGGTAGTGTGACTGGGCTGGGAGCTTGTCGGGCCGGAGGGGCAAGGGGCCACATCCCAGAGCCTGCAGAGGCGGGCCACAGACACACAGAGGAAAGGTCCTAGGCAGGCAATCATCTGATCATCTGACTGCTTTTTTGGGGCAAGTGATACCCTGGGAAATTGGGAGGGAGCAAAAGGGAGGTAGGCTATTCTAGAAACTGGGACAGCCCGTGAGGTCGGATTGGGAGGACCCAGGGGTCAGGATGCCCATTAGTCCCCGATAAGTGTGAATGGAGAGAGCACTGGCCTCTGAGGCAGGCAGCCTATTGTGTGACCTTGGGTTCCCCTATGCTGGACCTGAGGTCCTTTTCAGATCTAAGATTTTATAAAAAATTTTAAAATCCCCTAAGACTACATGCAATGTGGAATCTTGGATTGGATCCTGGAACAGATGAAGGACATTAGTGGAAAAACCTGTGAAATCCCAGTAAAGTCTGTAGTCGATTTAATAATTATGTACCAGTGACAACTGCTCAGCTGTGACAAAGATCACAGTTATCTAAGAAGAAACATTAGGGGAAACTAGACGAAGGGTATACGGGAACTCTTTGTACTATCTTTGTAGCTTTTCTGTAAATCTGAAATTATTTCAGAATAAAAAGTTTATTTTAAAGACAACAAATCCCAAAGAGTCCAGGAAGCAGAGGGGTTTATAGAAGAAGTTGAGGGGTAGAGTTCTGACCCCTCTGGGTTCCAGTCACCAGCTGTGTGACCTTGAGCAAGTTGCTTAGCCTTTCTGAGCCTCGTGTCCTTATCTTCGAAGTGGGGATGATAATACCCACCTCCCAGGGGTGTGGAGGATTAAACGAAGTGGTGCTAATGTATGTAGCTGGAGGCTTAGCAGTGCTTGGGCACGTGAGACTGCTGGTTCTGTTCTCCATGCTCCAGCTTCCCCTGCGGCCTTGGGGAGCCCAGGGCCTCCTGCGATAGCCTCCCTGGCCCAGGCTTGGAAGCTTCCTGCGATGCCTTTGGGCTCTTAAGACCCTCCCCAGTCATGCTGTCCTCTCCCCATCCCACCCCAGTCCTTATGACCCTTGCCTGAGCCATGACTTCCCAGCCCTCCCCACCGGCATCTTTCCTGGTCAGCTCAGCCCAGAGGGAGGCTGCCTGGCTCTGTGGTGGGACTCCCGCCTGCTGACCCTCTGCCTCTCACCTACAGACAAGGGCACCATCCACAAGGTGGTGGAGTCGGGGGAACGGGAACACAGCCTTGTCTTCAGCATCTTGGAGATCCAGCCCTTTCACCGTCCAGCCACTATCCAGGCCATGTCACTGGACTCTGACCGGGTGAGCCTCCCCAACCAACCCCTGCCCTATGCGGCTGCCCAGGGATGGCCAGGTGAGGACAGAGCTCCTCTGCATGTGATTTGCATGTCCTTTGCTGGGTCTCTGGGCCCCAGGGTCTGCCAGGCAGCTGGACCAAAGCTTAGGGGCTTAGAACTCAGTTGGGATGGGGGCCCTGACCTGACTCAGTCCTTTTCTCTTTCCAGCGGAAACTGTATGTGAACTCCCAGTGGGAGGTGAGCCAGGTGCCCCTGGACCTGTGTGAGGTCTACAGTGGGGGCTGCCATGGCTGCCTCATGGCCCGAGACCCCTACTGCGGCTGGAACCAGGACCGCTGCGTCTCCATCTACAGCTCCCCAAAGTCAGAGTATGTTGGCTGGGATCCCTTGTCGCTAGGAGACAGCGAACACAGCAGTGGGCGTTGATGGTCTACAGGAGGCGGCCCTTCTGGCCAGACCCTCCTCTGGGTGGGCACCGCTGCTGGTGCTGGGTGGGGAGGAGGACAGGGAAGGGGCCAGGCCTGTGGCCTCCTGTCTGCTTAGCCTCTCTCTTCCTTCCAACTCCAGGCCAGTGCTGCAGTCCATCAATCCGGCCGAGCCACACAAGAGGTGCCCCAACCCAAAGCCAGGTACATGACCTGGCCCTGCCCCCATCCCATTAGGGTGGTACCGCTGTGCCCTGATTGCCCTGTCTGAGGGAGGCCTGGTCTGGTCCTGGGGGCTCCAGACAGATGGGCAGGACAGTCCTGTGGAGGGAGCCCCGTCGGTGTGGGGTGGTTGTGAGAGGAGTGGGGTGAGGGCAGCAGGGGAGAGTCAAGAGGAGACTGGGCGCTGGTTTCCCCGCGTTCATTCAGAAGCCTTGGCCTTGGAGGCCTATCAGTGGGGGAGGACACAGCCTGCCCTGGGAGCCGTCAGCCCCTCCTCATGGCTATCTCCCCATCCCTCCCCAGAACAAGCTCCACTGCAGAAGGTTTCCCTGGCCCAGAACTCTCGCTACTACCTGAGCTGCCCCATGGAGTCCCGCCACGCCACCTACTCGTGGCGCCACGAGAACAGCGTGGAGCAGAGCTGTGAGCCCGGCCACCAGAGCCCCAACTGCATCCTGTTCATCGAGAACCTCACGGACCTCCAGTACGGCCACTACTACTGCGAGGCCCAGGAGGGCTCCTACCTCCACGAGGCTCAGCACTGGCAGCTGCTGCGCGAGGATGGCGCCATGACCTCACACCTGCTGGGCCGCGCCCGCGCCCTGGCTGCCTCCCTCTGGCTGGGTGTCCTGCCCACGCTTACTCTTGGCCTGCTGGTCCATTAGGGCCTCCTGGGGCTGGGCATGCTGTGGGCTTCTGCAGCCCCAAGGCACTAGAAAAGTCTCACACCCAGAACCGGCTGGGCCCGGAGCTCCTTGCCCACCACTTCTTCCAGGGGAACTACATAACCCGACGGGGAACGCCAGGCCTGGAGATGGCCAGCCGCAGGCGGCTGCTGGGCCCCGGTGGGGCAGGGGTGGGTGTGGGCCAGAGAATGGAGGCTCCGACTGTGAAGCTGGCGCCTTGCTGACCCAAGACTTTATCTTTTGGAGACCATTTTTCAAAAACTGCTCCTCAAACTGACTAAATGCAATGATGCTCTTGGCCTAAGAGCCTGTGGCCCAGAGAGTGGGGTTTAAAAAGGGGAGTTGGGACCCCATCTCTGGACGTTTGGGCTGAGGCCTGAGTCCTTCTGGACCCTCTATACCCAAATTGCCCCCCTCATCCTCCCTCCTGCCATGGCTGGGGGTGGCTAGTGTTCCCGCAGGCCCAGGGCTGCCCTCTGTGGCCCCCTCACCAGCCCTGGGTCTCACTAGGCAGCTGCCTTGCATGTTTATTGAAGGATGTTTGCTTTCCGGACAGAAGGACGGAAAAAGCTCTATTTTTATGTTAGGCTTATTTCATGTATAGCTACTTCTGACTGCATCTGTATGAAATACCAAAACTGCGTGCTGGGGCGGGGGGGGGAGGGAGGGGCGGGGGAAGGGATGGGTCACGGGCAGGGGGGTCCCAGTCTGCGGCTCCCGGGAATGGGATAAGAGTCCAGGGATGGGTGTGGGTTTGGCGAGAGTGGCATGAGCTGGCTCTGCCCTGGGAGCCCAGTCTGAAGGGGACATCGTCCAAGCCCCTCGTGTGGGG
>NW_020174938.1:2166599-2221039 GCF_003031525.2 Neophocaena asiaeorientalis asiaeorientalis
CCTTCCCCAGGGGCTGTGCTTCCATGCTCCTAGCCTCCCACCTTCAGCTCAGGACATGTTATAACTTAGGCTAAACTGTGAATTCCTGTAGGGACGACCTGGGCCAAGCTCTCCAGGTGGGCGGCTCTGCCCCCAGTCCTGTCCATGGATTTCAGCAGAGAGCTGGGCCCTTCTCTGGCTGTGTCTGGCCAGCCTGGGGCTAGTGGCCTTCCAGCTTCGGCCCCTGCATCTCTTCTCAATGCACTTTAATAATGTAACATATTACTAATAAACAAGCTATTTATTTACCTGTGTCTGCTGCTTGCCTTTAAAGCCATTCTGGTCAGGGGGTCAGGGGGTGAGGGTGAGGGTACCTGCTGCCCCTGGGAGCATCACACACTCTCACTGGCCCTCTGCTTAGAGCCTTAGAGCTAAGGAAACACACAGCAGGGCTCCCAGTTAGTGAGAGGCAGGAGTGGGATCTAAACCCACAGCTCCTGAGCAGGGCTCTGCGTGCCAAGCAATGACCCTGGAGCCCAGACAGCTCCTGCACCCCACCTTTCCTCACAACTCAGGAGCGGGTCTTTACCCTTCCCAGCCTCCACCACCTGACCATTTCCCCTGGTAGGCCTGGCCATGCTAGAAACAGCCTTGGGCCTCCCTGCCTTCAAGGGGTCCATTCTGGGAGGGAAAGCTGATCAAATAAGACCCTGTGGGGGAAACCTGTGGCGATGGAAGTGTGTGGGCAGGAGGCTAGAGGGCAGGGCAGGTGGTGGTGCCTGAGTGGAGATGAGGTCCTTATTCCAGGTAGGGCCAGCAGGAAGGGCAGGGGTCAGTGTGTGTGCAGAGGGGACAGCTGGAGAGCAAGGAGGGACCAGCGGGCAGGCTTTGTGTGCCAGTCCCAGAGCTTGGCTTCTCAACCCGCAGGGCAGTGACAGGGCTGAGGTGGGATTTGTGCCTTAGAAACTCTTGAGCCCCCTCCAAGATAAAGCAAATCAAATAGATTTAGAATCCCAAAAGGTGTGTGGAAAGGAGCCCTGACGTAGGTGTGGGAGGTGGGGAGGGGAGCTTGAGGCTCTTCAGGGGGATAGTGGACAGAACTAGGACAGGACCAGGGATGGAGGGTGGGGCATCCTGTGGGGAGATGCACAGGGAAACCCAGACTTTCTTCTCTCCCCTCCCCACCCCTTTGTTCCCCTCTCTCCCGCCCCTTGTGCAGGGATCCAGGACTTTTGAGATTCGCTGGGAGATTTTCCCGAACAGTAACTACCGGGGAGAGGGATGTGGCCGACTTGGGACAGTTCCCCTCTCTGAATCTGAGCCGAGCTTCTGGCTGGCTTGCAGACCCCACAGGGCTGGAATCGCTCCCTCCCATTCAGGCTGCCCTGTGCTCTTCTGGGCCAGCCCCACGCTGAAGGTTCTCCTTGGTTCTTTCCTCTCCCACACACTGCCTTCCCAGGGTGGCCAAGGTGGCAGCAGGTGCTCAGGCCAGGAGTCTGAGAGTTTGGGGGACCCCAGTGAACTCTGGGCTGGGGGCAGAGACCTGGGGCCACCATCACCCTGCGCGATCCTGGGCAGACCTGGCCCTTCCTGAGCCTCATTCTCCTCATGTGGAAGAGGAAGGGGCTTGGCCGGGCTTCTGAGAGGCCCCTTCTTGCACACTGTACTGGGCTCTAAGACTAATTTGGTCTTTGGAAGGAGCTCAGAGTCAATGACTTGGTGAGTCAGTTTTTCCAGATCACAGCTGGGCAGCAGCGGCAGCAGCGGCCCCCTCCACAAGCCCCTCGATGGTGGGGGAAAGGGCAGAAGGAGTGGGTTCTGGGAGCCGCTAGTGGAGAAAGTGGGGCTCAAGTCCTGGCCCTGATTGCTGGGCAGCCTCCAGTGAGGTCCCTGCCCTCTCTCTGGACCCCAGGGAGTTCCCTCTTTCCTATGGGGATTCTCTCGGTGCCCCTCTGGGCCTACAGCAGGGGACATGAGGGACAGAACATACTCCTTTGTCTCCATGGAGGCACCGGGAGAGGCCTGGCGGGCAGGCGGGCCGGGAAGCCGTGTGCATCGAGGCATGAAATGAGCCCGTGTAAATCCCATGTAAATGAGCTGGCGGGGAGGGGGCAGGCCGGGCACAAGGCTGCTGCCTTGTTTTCCCCTGACAGGTAAGCAGCACAGTGGGCCTTGGGGCTGGTGGGTGGGAGGACCATTAAGCTGGGCCCTGGGGGGCATGGAGATCCACAGAGTATCACGGCACCAACACCAGCCTCTTGCGGGCCAGGCCGGGAACAGGAGCCAGGCGCGTCCTTCTGTCTCCTGTCTTGTGCATCCCTCCCCAGGGGGGCACAAAAGAGAGAATGAGACTGTGAAAAACCAAAGCTCAGCTCTCCTGGAGAAGCCAGCAGGGGATGGGGCACTCCTTTAGGCCTCCCTCTACTTCATAATTCTTTTTTTTTTTTTTTTTTTTTTTTTTTTTTTTTTTATTTTATTTTTATTTAGCGGCCATGGCTCATGGGCCCAGCCGCTCTGCGGCATGTGGGATCCTCCCGGGCCGGGGCACGAACCCACATCCCCTGCATCGGCAGGCGGACTCTCAACCACTGCGCCACCAGGGAAGCCCTCTACTTCATAATTCTAAGGGCCATTGAGGTTTACCCCCATTGGTCAGTGTCCTGCCATCCTGTCTTGCTTGGGGGAAGGCCACTGCCATCTCATCTCTCTGCTGCTTGAAACCCTTTAACAGCTCGCAGCATTCACAGTCCTGAGTGCCCTGGTCTTCTCTATCTCTGTCTCCCCTTAGTCCTCCACCTTCCTTTGCTGGAAACAGTCTGTGCCTTTGCTCCTCCGAGCCTCTGCCCTGGAATGCCAGGAGTAGGATGGTCCCAGGCAGAGGTTTCAGAATGACCTTGAACTCTTCAGAGGAGTTCTAGACCCCACCTGGCCTCCATGCCTCTCCTGCTCAGTCCTGAGCTGGGGAGAAGATGGAGCTTTAGGGGGAGGGCACCCGGAATTGGGTCCTGGGGTCCTGGTGAGGGAAGGCACAGGCCCTGCCCTCAAGCCCTTTCATCCTGGTAGGGGAGGCAGATGTGGGGCTGGATGGTGACCGTACTTGCAAGGGTCCTAGGTGGGAGGGGAACCAACCCATTTTGGGGGAGGTGTCAGGGAAAGCATGGAGTGGGCCTTGGACGATGAGTAGATGCCCCCCACCCCAGGTAGAGAAGTCACCGAAGAATGGAAGAGGGAACAGCATTTGCAAAGGCCTAGGGGTGTGCGAAGACTTGGGGTGTTGTAGGGTTAGTTGCAGTAATGCGAGCTCCAGGAAGGCAGAGAAACACGTGTCAGTTTTGGTCACAGCTGCATCTCTAGCAACTAGAACAGTGCCTATGATACATTCTTGTTGGATGAATGAATAAGATAAAAGGGGGAGAGGTTCTTGAAGCAAGATTAAATTACCCCATCAGTGCCAGTTCCTGGGGGCAAGGCCCTAGATCTTTATCCCGTAGGTTCTAGGAAGTCATTGAAGGATTTTGAGCAGGGGTGGGGTGGATGATGATGGTAATGATGGTAAGGATGATGTGGACCTGAGATCCAGTTTTTCTCATACCTTATCCTTGCCTCCCTCACTCCAAGCTCACCACTGCCCCCTCCCCCCCTCCCCTCCCCCAATCCCCAGGCATTTCCAGCTGTCTCCATGGCCCAATTTTAGCTTCTCATTGTCTGGAAAAGCAAGTGGAGAGTCTGGGATGGGCTTTCCCAGCTAGGGTTCTGGTCGGGAGGTCTGTGGGTGTGGGCTGGTGGAGTGGGCTTGAAATGGCTAATTCAGGCTCAGGAAACACTTTTATGTTGATATTATTTAGCTTTGGGAGGAAGAGGCCTTGGGGAAAAAACAAAAGCAAAACCCGCATTCCCAGTGTCACTGGCCACAAGCCAGCCCACACAAGAGGAAAGAGCACAGGACCACACCCAGGAGGCCCTTGTCCTGTTGATGTGCTGGTGCCATTTGGTAGGGTGGTGCCCACGCCAGAACTACTGGACCTACACCTGATTAAAGTCCCAGAAGTCAGATTGGCACTTTTCTCAGGTTGGGCAAAGTGAATGGGCTCAAAAGGGCTAGGTAGAGATGAACACGTGCTTGGGGTTGGGCCTATAACACAGAGGCCAACACATGGCCTGCAATTTTATACAGCTCAGGGGACCGGCCCAGGTCCATAGCAGACATCACTAATCAATCGTGGCATTCCTTTCTCCTGCGCTCAGATGAGCAATTTCCTCTAGAACTGCGTTCTCCAAGGGCTACTGAGAACTTGAAATGTGTAACTCAAGTGAATTGAGATGGGCCGGAAGTATAAAAGACATACTAGATTTTGAAGATGTAATATAAAAAATAATTTCTTATTAATAAATTATCATATTGATTACACATAGAAATGAAAACGTTTTGGATAGATTGGGTTACATAAAATATATCGTAAAAGTTCATCTCCCCTGTTCCTTTCAACTCCTATTTAATGTGGCTGTTAGAAAAGTTAAAATTACCTGCGGGCCACACTGCTGTAGAATTCCTGCTTTGTGAGCGCATTTTGTCATTTTTGCTCACAGCTAAATCTCCATCACCTAGAACAGTGTCTGGCGCACAGTAGATACTCAAATGAGTATCTGTGGATTGAATAAATGAATCCTTGTCAACATTGTTCTTCAGGGAGCTACCACTGAGTGATCAGATGGAACATACTTGCTACCCAGCTAAATTCCCCTGTTTGCGCTTTCTGATTTTAGAGCTTCATCACCCTCTCCTGACTTTCCTGATACCCAGGAGGGGCAGCTGGAAGTGGACTCGGGTGAGTATGTTTCTCCACCAAGGGTCCTCTGAAAGGGACTTTTCTGTTCCTGCTGATGAGGAAGCAGGGCAGTGTGCAAATGATATGGAAATCCCTCATGGGTGTTTGCATGTCTGGGTGTACTGGACACGCTTCTGGTCCACTTCCTGACCCCAGCTCCTGGTCTCTAAGGACAAAAGAGAAAGCTCTGGAGACCTTGAGCTCCAAGGGGAACCAGTCCCACTTTAGTCTTTCCCCAGTGAGCTGTAGCCTGGAGCATCCTTGTCTCTCCAATCCAACAGGAGCCTAAAAATAGTCTGCGGTTCCAGCCTCCCTCACAGCCAACCGCGTGAAGCTGGGCCCTGTGCCCACCAGCTCCTCCGCAACCCAGACTGTCTGCAAGGTCTGTCCCAGCTACCAACCCCTGTCTCCTTGGCCTTGGTCTGTCTTGGCCCCTGGGGACCCTGAACTCAATGTGCTCACTGTCAGGCCTGATGAGGGTTTGCCTACTGCTCTGCCCTCCCTAGCGGACAGGACCCTGGACCCCTGGACCTCCAGACTCCATGCTCTGTTCACTCTCCTGTTTTTGAGGGGATGCTGGCCAGACACAGAGGCAGGTGAGGGTGTTCCAGGCAGTGGAGCCAGCACATGTAAAACCAAGTGGTATGAGAGACCATGGGAAAGGGTGAGCTGTTTGGAAGGGCTGGTTGAACAAGATGGAGCGGTGGGGCTGGAAGGTAGTAGGGCAGGTCTGCTGCCTCCCTCCCTCCCAGGCATGGGTCCTTCAGGTGTCTCTGTCCTGCCCCATGGGGAGGGGGCTGTCCCTCTTACATCTGGCAGCCCGTGGTAGGGCTGTTGCCATTCTGTCCCTACCGTGTGTAGAGCCCAGGGGGAGCGCTCAGTGCCGGGGCCCTGTTCCCCCATATGGGCCTTCCATATCTATGATTTGTGGGAAGCCCTGGTGCCTTCCAGATCTGAGCTTCTGGGGTCCCTGCCTACTCATCAGGGCTGCAGGTGGGCTCCCCAAGGAGGCAAAGGGGGAGGAGGTACTCAAGGCAATCTGGAGCATCTGACAGAGTTGGGACCAGAATCTCTGAACCCTGACGCCCAGCTGGGACCTATCCCCTCACTCTGAGGCTGGATAATCATTGTTGCGGGCACACCCCGGTCTGAGTTTAAAGAATGAGGTTTGAGGCCCGCCTCTGTGGGGGGCCTTCCTCGTGGCAAGAGTGAGCGTGCAGGTGACACTGTTCGCCCATGACGGTTTCCCGGCTTGAGCTGAGCAGGGTCCCAGCTGCAGGAAGTGGGGCCAGCGGATGTCACAGTCACTTTCCTCTTCTGGTCGGGGGTGAATTTGGGGGAAATGCTGAGGTCATGGAGCAGTTCTTTCCACAGCTGGTGCCGGGAATCCTATTACCAAAGCCCCTTCTTGCCCTGACATCTTCCAGTAGCCTGGCCACAGCCCTGAGAGGCAAACAGCCTGTGTGGGCATCAGCTTCTCCCCCAGCAGTGAGATGGGCCGGTGAGGCCAGGGGGAGGGAGCCAGAGCTACCTGGCCTATCAGAGCCTGGCCTAGAACCCTGAATTCTTTTTTTTTTGTTTTTTGCGGTACGCAGGCCTCTCACTGTTGTGCCCTCTCCCGTTGCGGAGCACAGGCTCCGGACGCGCAGGCTCAGCGGCCATGGCTCACGGGCCCAGCCGCTCCACGGCACGTGGGATCTTCCCAGACCGGGGCACAAACCCGTGTCCCCTGCATCCGCAGGCGGACTCTCAACCACTGCACCACCAGGGAATTGTGGGATTCTTTACCTCTTCCTGTTCCCACACAGCACCCTCCCCCAAGGAAGCAGGGGTGGGTGTGATCTAGATGCTTCTTGGCCAAGGTGAAGGTGTTGAAGGAGCTATTTAGATGTTTGAGGTTTTCTCACCCCCTACTGCTCCCTCATTTCCCAGAAGGTGGAAGCCCTTCTCTGTGCCCATAGGCTACCTTGAAGTGTCAGACAGTTTTAGGACATTTGTTCCTGGTGCTGGGGCCTGTCACAGGTGCTCCCCTCCCCCAGCCACCTCAGGAACCCAGAGCCACCTGGAGCCCTTCTGTGCCCTGGATAGCATCCTTGGGACCTTAGACCCGTTTCTCAGCCTGAGGAAACTACAGCCCTTGGAGAAGGCCAAGACTGGACCCGTGAGTGAGGGGGTGTGGGATTGTTGACGTCTGCTTACTCACCTCCCCTGGAGACACCCCCACCTCTACCCCAGGTCATGAGTAGAAACACAGGCAGAGTGTCAGTGTAATGAGAGAAGAGTCATGTCCCTGACAGCCCTCACCAGGGAAGGTGCAATTGTGGGATTCTTTACCTCTGTGCCTTTCGTGTATACACATAACAGGCACATGGGACTACACACATTACCTGCTCGCATGTACACACATGCAGACATGCACATATGTGCACCCAACCACAGAACCCTCTCCTAGGGTCCTGCCTACATACTCAGATAGCGGGGGGGTCGACAAGCTCTCTTTTTGTGTGTCTGCACGCTCAGGGCAGACCCACGTCTAATTTCCCAGCTGTCCCTGCCTCCCTGGAACTGGCAACTGGGAGCTTGAAGACCTAGGCTGGGACCCCCACTGATATCTGGGGAATTTAGTGGGGAATCCCTGGGCCAACAAGACCTGTAGAGAGAGAAAGAGAGAGAGAGAGAGAGAGAGAGGGCTCCAAGGAGGTGAGCAGGGGAGGTGGAACAGGAGGGTGCCATGTGGGGATTGTGCCCTGGCCCAGAGGGTGTTTTAGACGCTCCCTGTGGTCCTGCTGAGATGTTGTATGACCCATCTGGGAGCTGGTGACAGAGGACAACTGGACCACAGGAAGCCCCAGGGTGAGGTGGCTGCAGGGAGGAAGGCTGACTCTGCGTGTACCCTGCCCACAGAGAGCAGGGTGTCCCTGGCGGTCGGGAAGGGGGTCATGGTGACAGAGGCCTCTGTTCCCACCCTTTCAGGACAATGGGCCAGATGAGGCCATGCCAGGTACTTGGGTTTCCTGGGTGGGTCAGGGTTTTCTTGGAATAAGCAAACTTCCTGGTCTCCCAGGGTTGAAGTGATCTCACTGGAAGAGGGGGGATGTGCAGGCAGGAAGCCCCTGGAGACACCGAGGGCCTGCCCTACCCTGGCATCCGGGCTCAGGTGGTCCCTGGAGCCTCCTTGTCTGCCACCCTCAGCCCATGACCGGCCCTCTGTTCAGAGCAGCCCACTTACTGAGCACCTGAGTGCAGGCTCTGCGTGCAGGAGGCTTGTGAGGAGCAGAAGGAGCCAGGGCTGGGCACCTGGGAGGGGGCACATATCACCACTGGGGCAAGAGCTAACGGTCCTCCAGGGACTGGGGCTGACCCAGCAGGAGCCCAGAGATCTCCTGAAAGGTGTCACTGATCTCCAATCTCTTTGCCAGAAAAAGGCGTCGGTCAGCCAGCCACCCGGCTTGTCTTCAAAGGGCAAGACTATGAGGGCTATATTACAAATAGTGATAACAGTGACTGTACACCATAGATCATCACACATATGCCTGGGACTGTTCTGGAAGTTTTATATGAGTCATCTTAGTTAATTTTCTCGCCAGCCCTATGAGGTTGATACTATCATTGTCTCCATTTTATTAAAGGAACTCAAGCACAGAGAGGGTAAGCAGTTTACCAAAACTTCACAGCAAAAAAAAAAAAAAAAAGCAATTAATCCTTGTCCTCAAAAAACTGGGCTTGGGCTTCTCTGGTGGCACAGTGGTTGAGAGTCTGCCTGCCGATGCAGGGGACACGGGTTCGTGCCCCGGGCCGGGAAGATCCCACATGCCGCGGAGCGGCTGGGCCCATGAGCCATGGCCGCTGAGCCTGCGCGTCCGGAGCCTGTGCTCCGCAACGGGAGAGGCCACAACAGTGAGAGGCCCGCAAACAAACAAACAAAAAAACTGGGCTTTTGGGCTGTTTTATCTGATCTCTTTCACTCATTGTGTAGTTATTTATTAAGCTCCTCTTCTTTGCTGGGCTTGTGGTTGACATACGGGATATATAAGGCAGAGGTGAGCATACAGGTAGGTGGACAGGTCACTCTGGCAAAATGTAAGAGATCAGGCCTGGGGCAGACTCAGCCCCAGCGGACCAAGGCTCCTCTCACACCATCTGCTCAGACCTGATGCTTGGACATCAGAGGAAGATAATGGGACCACTCATTCTAAAAGGCTCAGTGAGGGGAGGGCCACCTGCCAATCTATCTATCCTCTGAGGGACTAGAGGCAGGTTTTGTGGGGTCCCAACCCCTCTGTTCTGGCTAGAGGGCTGCCGCAGGAGGGTGGGGAGGGGATCAGCCTTCTCTTGGCTAGAACCATTTCAGGGAACAGCTGCTTTGGGGGCTGGAGGGAGCCCACATCCTGCTTCATCAACATGAAGTGAGCATTTGAGCACAAGGACCTCCATGGGCACCCAAAGTTGAGTAAGGCTGAATCAGGCTGACTCAGCGGAAACCTCTGCCCACTAGTGTCTCCAAGCTGGTTACAGCAGTCAGACCAAAGGAAGAACTTCCCAGCTGCTGGTCCATACACTGCTGGAGTGCAAGCCAAGAGAGAGGCCTTTGGGATGGTGCCCCAGTCTCAGGCTCTGTCATACCTCATCCTACCCTGTGAGGCAGATTCCTGATGGGGAAACTGAAGGAGGCGACAGGACCGGTGCCAGAGCCCAGAGTGCAGCCAACCCCCTAGTCCCCTTGTCATGAGGGCACCTGCCCTGAAGGTGGGACACAAGGTGAGGGCTTCATCCTCCTACAAGGCCCACTGGGTCTCTTCCCCTCCCACCTACTCCTTGCAGGCTGAGTCTTGGGGGCAGGGGTGGGGTGTGAGTGTGTAGCCTTCCCCAGGACAAAGAATGGCTCCCGTGGGCTGGTGTTTTCAGAGGGACATGAATAGGTGAGCAAACCAGCCAGACGGACAGGTTTGGCCTTCCAACTAGTCAGTCCCTAGGGAGGTTGTTTGGTTTTATTTGTTTATGTATTTAATCGAGATAAAAATCACCCTTTTAAAGTGTACAGTCCAGTGGTTTTCAGTATATTCATAACATTGTGTGGCCACCACAACTATCTAATTACAAAGCATGTCATCACCCGGAAAGAAATTCCAAACCTGTTAGCAGTCACTTCCCCTTCCCCCTGCCCCCACTAATTACCTTTCTGTCTTTATGGATTTGCCCATTCTGAACATTTCATATAAATGGAACCATATGTATGGACTGTGTGTTTGGTTTTCTTTCACTTAGCATAATGTTTTCAAGATTCATCCATGCTGTAGTATGTATCAGTTCTTCACATCCTTTTATTGCCGAATACGGGTCCTTTGTGTGGATATGCCATATTTTGTTTATCCATTCATTAATTCCTGGACACTTGGGTTGTTTCCACTTTTTGGCTGTTATGAATAATGCTGTATGAACACTGGTGTACAAGTTTTTGTATGAACATACGTTTTCAATTCTCTTGGGTATCTATCTACCTGGGAATGGAATTGTGGAATCATACGGTGATTCTATGTTTAACTTCTGGGGACCTGCCAAACTGTTTTCCACAGAAGTTATACCATTTTACATTCCCACCAGCAACGTGTGGTTCCAATTTCTCCACCTCCTCACCAACACTTGTTATTTTCTGTGCCTTTATTCTTTCAACACATGTTTTGTTGAGCACCTACTTGGTGCGGGGCCTGTGCTTGGGCTAAAGGATGCAGGCGGTACTGAGCCTCAGGCTGCTCTGACAGAGCCAAGGGGACATAAAACAGTGGCAGCTGGTGGTGAGTGAAGGAAGAGTAACAGGGGGCCCAACCTGTGAGGAATAAGCAAGGCAGTCTTCAGAGCAGTACTCATGCCCCTGGGAAGGGTGGTGGTCAGGTGCCAAGTGCCTCAGTGTTGCTTATCTGGGAAGTCCCCTCCTTGCCTGAACTTCACCCACTAGAGCCTGTTCCTTTGTGAGGAGTCCTCATCTTCACGTCACAGGTCAGCAGCCCAAGCCAGAAGAGGAAACTGAGGCTCAGGGGGGAAAAGACTTGCCAAGGGTCACCCTAGAGGCCAGTGGCAGAGGGGAGACCAGAGCCCTGATCTCCAGACTCCCAGCCTGGGGTCCTTTTAGCCCTGCTGGGGTGAAGCCTGGTGTAGCCTGAAGCTGAGGGGAGGGAAGGGGAGTTGTCAGAAGGCTGAAAGGGTGGGGGCTCAGGTAGCAGGAAGCCAAGTTTCGAAGATTTTCCCAGGCCAGGGGGAGGGGGCTCTGATGTGAGTGAGGGGTGAGCAACAGAGGTCCCTGGGGACTGCTCAGACTGGTTTCTCCCCTCCCCAGTTTCAGTTCTGCTTCACATGCCCCCTGAGACCCTGGGATTGGCGATGGGTTGGGTGGTATCGGGGTGACTGTTAGTCAAGCTCACCTTGTTCCTTGGGGGTGGGGGTGGGCGATGGGCCCAACACCTGTCAGTGGGCCACCTCCTTCAGCCTGCCTTCCTGTCCCCACCAGATCCCACAGTCTGAGAGAGGAGACTGGAGGCCTGGCTGGGCCCGTCCTCAGTGGGTGGGGGTGAGCTAGGGCAGGGCCTGGCTGACAGACAACGTGACAAGCTGATGGCCTCTCCAGGGACTAGTAACTGCCCCCAAAACAGGGCTTGGGGAATGTTTGCTCAATGAACTCCTACTTTATAGGGCTAAGCCGAAAAGCGCTCACCCCCTCATTCCATACTCAGTGGCTCACAGGGCCCAAAGGTAAGTCCCTGGCCATAATAGGTGTTGTGGGCAAGTGGGGACAGGGTGGGGCACAGTCCCCGTCCTCCCAGACAGCAGGAGAGGCCCTGGTTCCCCAACCAGTGTGCTTAGGGCACTGGAAAAGGCAGTGGTGGTAGTGCTGATGGGGGTGCAGACAGGTGGGACCAGCCTGACTGGGGTGCTCAGGTGGGTGGGCTGGCAGTCCCGGGCCCTGCCTCAGCCTGGAAGAACACTTTCCATCTCCCCATGGCGATGTGAGCTCAGAGACCACACCCCAGATTTATCAAAGATGGTCCCCATTTGGGGCCTTGGACCACCTTGGCTTTGCCAGGGACCTTTGCGGCTCTGTGGGAGAGGTGTCTGGGGCTGCTTCCATGTCTTTGGTTCTCTGGGGTTTTTCCAGGGTTGGGGTGCATCCTTTAGGGGCTCTGGTCAGTGGCAGGGGGACCTCAGGCCCTCCTTGACTTCCCCTCACACACCTCGACCTGCCGGCCCTGGGGGCCTGAAACTCTGGGAACTAGGAGGGACCACATGTCTCTCAAGCCCACCATCTGCCCCCTCGTTCCCCTCACCCCACACCTCATTTCCTCCTCTTGGAGGGGAGCTCAGCTCACTCAGGCTGACGTTATCTTTTGATCTTGTTCCCCGGAAGTCCCCAGGCCTGTCCCAGTGGCTGCTGTGAAGAAACTTGAATCGTGGGGGGAAGTCCAGAAGATGCTGTCGTTGAAGTGCCTCCGGTCACCCTGGGCTCCCGAAGGTCTCACTTCCCCGTCTCGGAGCTCCCGTAGGGCTTCGGGGGCAATTGTTGGATGTTTAGCAAAGGGCCTCTGAGGGACTGGCTTTCCTTGGGGCTGCCCTGCTGCTGCGACACTGCAGGGTGGGGGATTTTGGCAACACCAGAGGTTCGGCATGGCTGAAACTCCCCTGGGCCGGCTTAGCTGCCCGAGCATAAGCCCTGGGCTGCCGCAGCCAGGCCTGTGCCCCTGTGAGGACAGACATCAGGATGGCATTGTGCCTTTGGGATGGGCACTCCAATGCCAGCCAGAGCGCTGACAGCAGTGAACCCAGGCGGGGAGCATTTAAAACCAACGAGGTACTGTGTTAGCACAGCAGGTACTACCTTAGGCTGGGCAGAGCAGTTCCTGAGTTCTGCCTTTGTGGGCAAGTAGGAGTTAGCTAGGCACAGAAGGAGCAGAGGGAAACTTCGTGGTCAGAGGCACAGAGGAAGGGAGCAGAATGACACATCTGGGGGAACTGCAAGCGTTTCCATATGACTGACTGGAGCGGAGTGGATGTGTGGAGACAGAAGGGCAGAGGGTGGGCAGAACCGCTCTGAAAGGACCCCAAGGACTCAGGTAAGGAGCAGGAACTCTCCCTGAAGCCAGCGTGGGGGTGGAGAGCTGGGGCCCTCCTGGACCACTTGCACGTCTGTGCAGGGAGGCCTCCTGCACGAAGCCGGCCTGGCAGATGGCAACTGACTCAGCTCTGCCTCTGTGAGGGCCAGCAGGAAGTTGCCTGCCTACATGAACCACCTGACCTGTGGTGTGGCCCGGGGCTGGCTCCTCTGGGCTGCCCTCAGTCCCTTCCTGAACTCGGGTCCTACTTCTGAGGGTAGGCAGGTTGGTACAGAGGGGAGAGCATACATTTGGAGTCACCCAGTCCTGGGTCCAGATCCAGGCTCTGCTTGTGAACACCAGGTTGGTAAGGCAGTGAGAAAGTAGCACATCACGCCTTGCTAGTCACCTTTGACCCAGCAATACCACTTCTGGGAATTTGTCCTACAGAGACACCTGCACACATATGACGATGCACAAGCTCATTCATAGCAGCACTGTGTGACAGCAAGAGATTGGAAACACCCTCTGTACCCATCAGTGTGAGACTTGCTTAAACTAGGGTGTGGAATACTACACAGATGTAAAAAAGAATGTGGAAGCGTTCTATGTATGAATGTGCAAAAAAGCTCTGGGATTTTTGTCAAGTCAAAAAGCAAGTACAAGTCATTGAAGCACAGAGAGAACAGCTCATGCCCAGGACCGGGGCAAGAAGAAGCGTGGCGTGCTCAGGGGACACGGAGAGTTCAGTGTGCCTGGAATGAATGGGCAGTTACGGGCAAGTGGGGTGGAGACTAGCTTGGGAGGGTCCCTGGGCTCAGAGAAGAAACTGAAAACCTCCAGGAGCCAAGGGACAGTTTTCAACAGGTGCTGACCTGCTTTTTCTGATAACAAGATCTGGCAACTGCAAAGCAGTAACTCCCATTTATAACGTGCTTTATGCACATTGCCTCATTATTTTTTTAATAGTCTTTTAAAGATTTTTTATTTTATTTATTTTTGGCTGTGTTGGGTCTTAGTTGCGGCACGTGGAATCTCTGTTGAGGCATGCGGGATCTTTTCGTTGTGGCACGCGGGCTTCTCTTTAGTTGTGGCACGTGGGTTCTAGAGAGTGTGCGCTCTGTAGTTTGCGGGACGCGAGCTCTCTAGTTGAGGCGCGCGAGCTCAGTTGCCCCGCGGCACGTGGGATCTTAGTTCCCTGACCATGGATTGAACCCACGTCCCCTGCATTGTAAGGCGGATTCTTTACCATTGGACCACCAGGGAAGTCCCACATTGTCTCATTTAAACCTCTCGACAACTGCAAACCCCATGAGGGAGGTGCTATCGTCATCCTTATTTTACAAAAGAGGGAATGGAACACAGAGAGGTTAGGGGACTAGCCCCAAATCACACAGCAGAGCCAGAGAAAGAACCCAGCCAGCCTGGTTCCTGAGCCCACACCTGAATCGCTTTGCTATCCTGCCTCTCAGAGTGGTGGCCTGGAGGGTCGTATCCTGGAGAGGGCTAGCTGGAGGGCAGGGAGAGTCAGGAGGTTGTGTAACAACCCAGACTAGAAGCAATGAGGGCCTGGGGGGAAAGCAGTAGTTTTGGGGATGGAGATTCAGGTGTAGATTTGAAAGCTTTTAAGGAGGTGGAAACAAGACCCCGTGGTGAGTGGGGTGTACCTGCTGTAGAGGGGGAGGAGCCCAGATCCATTCATTCATTCACTCATGTTAGCAAAATCATCAGTGCCCCGTGGGTGCCAGGCACTGTTCCAAGACTTGGGCTTGCCTCGGTCACCAGCGCAGACAAAGATCTCTGCTCTTAAAGAGCTTTCGTTTTAGCTGGTGGAGACAGACAATAGATCATACACACAACAGGTATGTTAATTACATAGTCTGTTAGAACTGTGAAAAAAATAAAATAAAGGTAAGGGTGAATGGCAGTCCTGGTCAAGGAGGCTTCTGAAGTTTTAAATGCGGTGGTCAGGGTGGGGTGAGCCTTATCAAGAAGGTGACATTCGAAGGAAGACGTAAAGAGGGTGAGGGAGTGAGCCTTGCAGATGTGTGGGGGAGGGGCATTGCAGGCCGAGGGGCAGGAACATCTGAAACGTTTGTTAGACTCAAGTGGAGCACAGAGTGGGCAACTGGGGAGAGATCTGGACAGGGAGATGGCGGGCGGCACCTCTGGGTGTTTGGGTGTCAACAGCACAGAAGGCATTTACTGCCTTGAGATGGAAGTAGATCAGGAGGGAGAAAGTGAAAGGTGGTGCTTGGTTTCAGCATCTGGGCCACGCATGATGGAGAGAGAAGCGAGGGAAAGTTTGGGGAAGATGACAAGCTGTGAGTGTCTGAGGGGCATCCGGGAAGCAGTGTCCAGCGGGCATGTGCGTTATCTGGTCTGGAGTTCCAGAGAGGAGCTGGAGGGCCAGCGTCTCGAGGATGCAGGAGGGGAAGCTGGGGGTGGAAGAGGTCTGTCTCCTTGGGGTGGTGTGGGCAGAGAGAGGAAAAGGCCCAGGACAGAGCTCTGGGTGGGGACTCACTTGAAGGTGGCACCGGGAGGAGTGGGGAGAACCAAGAAGGGGCCAGTAGGAGCAGCGGTCAGAGAGGTGCGAAGAGGTCTGGCTGTGCGTCTCAGGAGTCAGGAGGGCTCATGTTTCAAGAGAGAGAGTAAGTGGCCAGAAGCATGGAACAATGCTGAGAAGCAGAGTGAGATGTGGGCAGAGATGTGGCATGGAATAACCATAGAGACGCTGCCCGTGACCTTGGTGGAGTGTTGGGTGGGAGTCAGATCTCAGGGGTTAAGAGGTGGGAGGTGGGTAGTGATGGAAGCGGTAAGTGGAGTCTTGCTTTCAAGAGGCAGAGCCTGGAGGTCAGGGTGAGGGGAGCTGTTGAGAGAGGGTTCTGGTAGGATGGGAGAGACTCAAGCAGTGGGTTTGATGCCAAGAGGTAGCAGCAGGAAGTGGGGGGAGGTTGGGATGCAGGCGAGACAAGGCCGATGCCAACAAGCCTCCTGGAGCCTCTCTGGGACACGTCTGGGGAGCTGCGCTCCTGGTTCCTGAGTCTCGAGGAGGGAGGAGAGGGATGCCAAGGAGGTTACGGGAGGGGGAACGTGGTCAGGGCCAAGCGAGGGACAAAGGCAGGAGCGGAAGGAAGTATTGACATCTTTTACAGAAAACATGATGGTTGTTTCCACTGTGATAAGAAGACCATAAAAGAAACTCCGTGAAAGCAGGGGTGCCTTTTGAAAAAATGTCCAGGACATGTGGGTACAGGCCCCTCTCCCAGCCTGGCTCTGCCCCCATGCCTAAAGTGGGCAACCCTCAGAGGGCCCCCAAACAGAAGGGCTTCCACGTGGGGCAACCCTACAGACACAGAGATGGAAGGAGGGTGGGCAGGGTGGGAGGGCAGCTTTAACAAAGACATGGAGGCAGGGAAGCCTTGTGACATCTGGGAAGCAGGACCAAAGGGACAGCCGGGGAGAGAGGCTGAGGCCTGACCCCAGAGACGCGGGAGCATCTGGGTCCTGCTCAGCAGGCCCCAGGTGCCGAGGAGTCTTTGCCGAGCATGACCTGACCAGAGATGCCCACCGGCCCTGTGTCTGTCTCGCGCCCCCAGCCTGCGGGTGCCTCAAGGCGCTCACCACACTCTCCACGGCCTGCGCCAGAGGTCCCAGCGGGGAATGGCCATCGGAGGTGGGGCTACTGAGGATTCAGGGAAGGAGTGATGCTTTGTCACCTTTTCCCTTTCTGGGCACACCTGGACCTCACCTACTGAATGTTCAGAGCTACACACTTGTCTGGGCGTGGATCTTCCCCCTCCTGTCTAAGGTGTCTTAGGAATCCACCTACTTCCTTTCTTCTGAAAACTGGAACAACCTTTTTTTTTTTTAATTTACTTAATTAATTAATTTTAGTTTTGGCTGCATTGGGTCTTCGTTGCTGCGTGACGGCTTTCTCTAGTTGAGGTGAGGGGGGGCTACTCTTGGTTGCGGTGCGCGGGCTTCTCGTTGCGGTGCCTTCTCTTGTTGTGGAGCATAGGCTCTAGGCGTGCAGGCTTCAGTAGTTGTGGCTCGCGGGCTCCAGAGCGCAGGCTCAATAATTGTGGCACATGGGATCAGTTGCTCTGTGGCATGTGGGATCTTCCCAGACCAGGGATCGAACCCGTGTCCCCTGCATTGGCAGGCGGATTCTTAACCACTGTGCCACCAGGGAAGTCCCCGGAACAACCTTTTAACTTTAGGGAAAAGGAACTAACCCCATTGATAGCCCTCCCCCTACACACACACACATACACACTCCCTGCCCACGGTGTGAACAGGTGCCAGACCCCACGTATTGAGTGGTGAGGTCACTGACAGGACACGGAAAGGCCTGGCCATGGGGTTATCGGCATATGGCCGGCCACAAGCTTGCTGTGACAGGGTAAATTCTTAATCTTCCACTCCTATCTTGGGTGTGTTTTCCTGGATGCCTCGGTTTCCTGTGGCTCTCACAGATGTGAGAGAGTTCCTCCATCCCTGGCGAAAGGCGCTCAGGCCCTCTGGGCCTGAGAAAGTTTCCGAGTGGGTACCTGGCACACGGCTGGCTTCATGGACACCATTCAGTTTCTACTGGGACTCAGGATTGGCCGCTGGTGGCCAGAGCTTGGGGTCCACGCACAGAGGCTGGACCTGGCTTCCCACTTGTGACCCCCCGGCCAGCAGCCTGCTCTCTGCTTGGCCCAAGCGCCCCACAAACACCCCAGCCAGAAATGCCCCACATATCTCTGTGCTCGCTTGAGTACAAAGAGTGCAGGCTCTGGACTCAGAGATGTAGCTTTGAGGCCACCTGTTTCACCCTGGGCGAGGCCTGTGAGCTCTCTGAACCTCCATTTCCTCACCTGCAAAGCTTGGGCGCTCACAATGACACCGTCCCCAGAGGGTTGCTGAGGATGAGGGGAGATCGTTCTAGAGCCTGGCTCATGGGAGGTGCTCAGTAAATCCTGCTTCCTTTCCCCCAGGGCCCCAGCTTCCTGGGACGTCGCCTCCCCACTGTCAGCCGCTAGGTGTCGGGAATCCAGGAGCGGAGTTTTAGGACTTGGTGCTGCTCCCGGGAGGTGATGGCTCACCCTGGGGCTTTAGAGGTCATGTCTCCTTTCAGGGCCTCCCTTAGGAAGGAGGCCATGAGCTTCAGAGCAAGAATTAGGAAGCACTGCAGGAAGTACCTCTGACAGACCCCTGACATTTGTGAGGCTCAGGGCAGAGTACAAACGGAGGCCTACTTAACACATATCTAGAGATTTGTTATAACCAAGCTAACAAACGGCTAAAGAGAATATGTTTTAGCCTCCTACATTGACAAATGAACCTTCATAATCACCTGGGAGGCCAGGCTGCATTTAGAATTCTTGGACTCCTGGAGTCCAGTGCTGGAACGTGGCAGAGTGGGGACAGCCAATCCCCAGCCCTGCCTCTGGCCCCAACCTGGGCCTCGCGTGTGACCTCCCCAGGCCGTTGGTTCGTGGTCCGTCCACACACCTGGCAACAGCTGCTCTGGGGAAAGGCCCATGCAGACCGTGGGGCAGGGAATTCTGGGGTCCTGCCTTTGGAGGAGGGACATGGGCCTTGGGTGGGCATGTCCCCTTGACTCACGGACCTTTTGCTCCCCTATTGGGGGTGGTGAGGGCAGAGAAGGACCAGAGTTCGTTCTTTTGGAATGTGGGGTCCAAGGCAAGAGCCCTCCTTGCCTAGGTCTAAGTTTTTGTTTTTGTTTTTGTTTTCTAACATCTTTATTGGGGTATAATTGCTTTACAATGGTGTGTTAGTTTCTGCTTTATAACAAAGTGAATCAGTTATACATATACATATGTTCCCATATCTCTTCCCTCTTGCGTCTAGGTCTAAGTTTGATGCTGCTCTCAAGACACGCCCAGGACCTGGCTCCGGAGTGAATGTCCTCACCCTGCTTGCGTCCCAGTACTTGAGGCATCGCAGAGCCCCACTGGAGCAGGGTGACATGGGCCACTGTGCCTTGCTGAGCTTATAATCTAGGGAGCTGGCCCTCCCTCCCCCCAGACACCAGGGGCTCCTCTCCAGCACCAGCCCCTCCCTTGCTACCCAGCACACCTCACTTTCCTCTTGCGGGGGTTGGAGAGTCAGGTGGGAGGGGGGAGGAGTGCCTGCTGCCGCCTGCTCCCAGCTCCCCAGGACCCTGACCCTACCCTGCCTACTCTGGTTCTGTGGGTCGCTCGGAGCTGGGCCCTGTGGGCAGCCCTCCCTAGCTTGTGCCAGGAAAGTGGGACACCGACTACTTTAGCCAATGTTTCTCGCTCACTCAGCTGAAAAGCCACTGCTTCCCTGAAGCTCCTAACCCTCATTGGGCCTGGCAGCTCCTTCCCTGACGCTGTGTGGCAGTCCCGATGTCGGGGCTCCCACACCTGTCCTGCCGCCTGGCCGGCTCCTGGGTGCCTCTCTCACGAGGGCACAACATCTGCCACAGGCGATCATCCTCCCCCATCGGTGCCACCTGCCTTTGGGCTCAGCAGGACCTCTTCTAGGCTCCCATTACTGTACTGTACATTCCCCCTCTTGCCCTAAAGGGTGTGGTGAACAGACCCCGCTGTCAGGGTTGAGAAGCGATTCAGAGACCATGTCTCATTGGGAGAGGAGGGCCCTGGGTCCTGGGCGGAGGACAGTGACAGGGATTTCCCGGCAAGGCTGACCTGTGCCCAAAGCTGTGGCCAGGAGGGGCCGGTACCAGCCCCGCTCCCAAGTATGTGGTCGGGAACACTCTGGACTGGAACACTCATCCTCCCTCAGGCACGTAGCCTGTGGTGCCGGCTGCCACCTTAGGAACGAACGACTCCTGCAGACTCAGCCCCCATCCCCGTCTTTGTTCGCTGACCGCCTCGTTCTTGCTGTGTCAGCATCATTGCTGTCCCCTGCCAGGTGTGGCCGCTGTCCTGCAGCCAGCACAGCTCCCTTGGGATGGGGACTCCTTGCCATTGGGGACTGTGTCTGGGACTGGGTGAGGGGGTGCCCACCTCACCCCACCAGGTAATGGAGGGAGGGAGATGCACCCATCACCCCTGGGCTGTGGGCCACCCTGGAGGCCTCTCCTCCGTCGTCCGGATGGCCGCTGTCTCCCTCCTGGCAAGCCACCCCTCCCTGCTGGCTCAACAGGGACCAGTGGTCTGATCTGTCAGTCAGTGAAGAGGCTCCATGATGGGGGGCAGTGCCTGGGGCAGTTACCACACGTGTGGGACCCCAGATTCTCCCCATGCAGGCCAGCCTCCCTGGCTCAGGTGGGACCCAGGCCAGCGGCATTAATCTGAGAGGGGAATCACTGAGACCGTCCTCTTTCCCACACCTTTGCACCTGCTGTGCCCATCTCAGTGCCACCCCCCTCCTTGTGGCCCTCGAGCCCTGCCAGCACCCTCTTTCTGAGAGGTCTCCTGACTGCAGAGCTCCCCAGCCAGTCTGACCAGTCAGACCCATGACCCGGTTCCTGGGAACCAGCCGTGTACCTTCTTGATCTTTCTCTGCCACCCCGCTCTGTGTGCGCTGAGCCTTTAGGACCTTACAAGAGGTGATGGGCTTGTGATGCTCCCAGCATTCACCTACGCTTCAGTTGTCCATCTGAGAGACAGACACACCCTGCCCCCCACCCCGTATCCCAGACACGATGACCCAGCTACATCCTGGTGGGAAGCACCTCCCTCCTCTGGGAAGCGCTCGGGAAGCAATCGAGGATCTGACCTCATGTTTGCGTTCATCCGGCCCTGTCTGATGCCACCAGATGTCCCGGGAGCTTCTGCAGGAGAGGGGGGAGTGGGCAGGAGGTGGGGCTGCAGGACGACGAGCTGGATCTGACCTTAGCCCCTTTGGGGGCAAAGCTGTCCTTCTCTCTAACTGGGGTCCCAAGCTGAGGGGTAGCCCAGGCTGCACAGCTAGGTTGCCCATGCCTCCTTGCCCAGAACTATCCCTGACACATGCTAGAGATTTGCAGGGGAAAGAGCACCAGTGAATACCAGGCCTTGAGCCCACATGAGGGCTGTAAAAATGAAGGTTTGTGGTTGCAGCTGACATGGAGGGGAGGCTGCTAGGGGCAGGGGACGGGAGACTCTGGGACACTGTGCCCTTCTGGGAGCATCACTGAGCTGGGCTTGTGGGATGGGCTGGAGGACCAGTCACTTCCTCTTTCTGGACCCTATCTTTCTAATGAGATCAATCTGCTTCACTGCCCAGCCCACCTGGCTGTTGCAGGAGCAAATGAGGTGATGCAGAGACTGAAAGCATAAAGGTGGTATTATTATTAGCAGGAGTCATATTTGACTTTCTAATTAGCTTCCTAAAAATAGCCACGTTTATAATAGCACAGGGAGAACCCTAAGCTGGAGCTGGCGCCCTGGATTCTTGGTGCGGCCCTGTGGCAGCCTTGTTGTGTGACCTTGGGCTGGGCCCTGAACCTCTCTGAGTATCTGGTTCTAGATGGAGGCTAGACAGTCTCTGAGGGCCACAGGCCCTGAGTGTGAAACAGTAGTCAGATGCAAACTCAGGGGGGAGGGCTCCTCTGAGGGACTAGATTAGGGCAGTTGGTGTCTCTGAGGCTATCTCTGGCACCTGTTGGGGAATTTACAGGGGTCTTTAGTCTGGCCTTGATCCTGGGGCTTGGGGGCAGGCTGCCTGCCCCATCCCCACCACAGAGCCCAACCATTAGAAGGCTCTGGGGATTACAGATGAGAAGGGTCAGAGAGAGAGGACCTGGGGCGGGGTTGAGGGTAGGTGGGAGGAGAGGGGCTGCAGACTCACCATGGGACATCCCGATGGCTGGGAATCCATTCATTCAGTACCTGTTTATTGAGTGCCTACTATGTGCCTGGTGCTGTGTCACATGCTGTGGAGGTGATGGAGGCCAGTTCCGATCTATTGGAGGAGGCAGGCACTCACCACTAACCACACAACTAAACCTCACAAAATACATGCTACTCTGACAAGGGCTAGAGAGAGGGACGCATGGTGCCAGGGCCACATGTAATGGAGAATTTGACTTAGTTGGGAGGTTAGGGAAGGCTTCTTGGAGGAAGTGACATGGGTTGAAACTGGAAGATAATAATAACTGGGCAAAGCCGTTATTTTATTTTATGTTTTTTTTGCGGTACGTGGGCCTCTCCCTGTTGTGGCCTCTCCCGTTGCGGAGCACAGGCTCCGGACGCGCAGGCTCAGTGGCCATGGCTCACGGGCCCAGCCGCTCTGCGGCATGTGGGATCCTCCCGGACCGGGGCACGAACCCGTGTCCCCTGCATCGGCAGGCAGACTCTCAACCACTGTGCCACCAGGGAAGCCCCGTTATTATTAATTGGTAATAACTGGGCAAAGCACAGGGTGGGAGGGGAATTCCAGGCAGAGGAAATAGAGGAGCAGAGGGAAAACGGTGAGCAGAAGAGTAGAAGAGGCGAAGGAAGAGCTGGGGTGGCTGGAGTGGAAAGGAGAGTGGGGCCCCAGGACACCTGCCTTGACCGACAATGTCAATGTGATGAAAGCTCCAGAAGGGGGAGGAGATTTTCGATTTGGAGCTCTTACTGTGGTCCAAGCCAAAGGTAATGGCAGCTGAACCAGGGTGATGGTGACAGTGAGGCAGGGCAGGGTATTCAAACCAGAAGCTGCATAGCCAGACTCAGACGTCAGCGTGAAGCAGTGGGAGGGCTCACGGTGACTAAGAATGCAGACCCGGACATATACCTACAGGATAAACCCTATAGGATGGGGTGTTTCTCCCTCCAGCACGGCCCTGTCTGGTTTCGGCTCTGGGAGGAAACGCCTCCTGTCTGTCCCTGTGAGTCACTGGCCCCTCCAGGGAGTGCAAGCCTAGGACCTGCCAGGACGCTGTCCCCCATGGGTCCCCATCTCGATTTTCCTTGCCCCTCTGTCCCCAGGGTACTGCTGCTGTGACTCCCCAGCCCCCTGCCCCACCTGTCTGCTCTCTGGGCAGAGGGACCAGTCAGCTTGTTGAGAATAAATGGGGAACTGGGACAACTGGCCCTTACAGGGGGCTTTCCTGAAGACAGTGCCCAGACTCGGGTGTATGGGGACACTGATGAGCTCCCGAGGAAGGTGATCCTGAAAGGGGCTCCTGGGAGACCATCCCCTACACGGCATAGCCAGGCTGGGTGCTGAGGACCCGGGAGGGTATGACTTACCCCAGCAAACTACAGCCACCTGGATGGGACACTCCAGCCTCCTGGGCATTTTAAAACTTGGGAGAGGCAGGATTGTGGGGTCTTTCTGACCTGGGGACCCCCGATATCCTCAATGTCCCCGACCTTGCACTGCCTCCTGCCCTGGGACTTTTGCCTCTAGAAGGTGGACCTCTGGGACTTTGAAGGGAGGCCTCTGGAGATAGTGAGCTTTAAGTCAGAGCACGGATTCCAGCTGCCACCAGATTCTAGGAGACGGGTTATAGGAAACCTCTCCAGCGAGTAGTCTTAGGGCTACTGAGGGGTGACATAGAGCCCTCTACCCCAGGGAGGCCATTGCCCTATACTGAGATCTCTTCTAGGGCTTGAAGGGATCATCCTTCAGACTCCCCTCCCTTGGCTTCCTGGGGAAAATTCTCTCCCTTCACCTAAGGGAGGCCTGAGATGGCAGTAGAGACTTCCAGCTCCTCTCTCCCCACAGCAGTCTGGTCACCCTCCTTGCCCCCCAGAGTAGGATTTTGGTAAAGCGACAATCCCAGGGTCCATCAGGGATACTCAGTGTGGAGACCTTGGAAAGTTAGTTCCTTCTTAGGTCTAGCCTCGTTGCAAGACAACTTTCTGTGCCGGGCTGCAACCTAGGGTACCTTCTCTTTTCTAGAGAGCAGAGGTCGGATGGAGCTGGGTGCACATTCCAAAATGTTCTCTACGCTGGTGGGCATGTAAGGAGGGTGAAAGGGCTTCTTTTGTCCAGTGCTCAGGTGGGGAAACTGGACACAGAAGGAAGAGGGGGCTGGCATGAGGACAGCACCCAGGAGTCCTGAAGTTCAGCCCTGTGCACTCTTCCCACCCCTGGAAACCCTGTCCTGCCCCTCCCCCCCATTCCATGTCCCCCACCCCAACTGCCCTTGGACCTCGGGATGGACCCTTGGGGAGGTGGCTGGGAGCCTGGAAGCTTTCTGTTCTGGGGCAGCACCCCTCTCTGCTGGCCACTCAGAGAGGCTCGAGGGGATGGAAGTTTCATCTGGTCCCTGCTGGTAAACCCAGTAAGCCCCAGTGAGCTGCTGGGGCCCCAGAGGGGCTGATCTTTATTTCTCTCTAAGGCCAGGCTATATGCCCCCTGGGACCACCCTCAGCCTGGCCTGCCTCCCCACCAGGCCCCAGGTGGGTTCAGGACACTGAGAGTGGAAGTTGAGCCCCAGCCTAGGGGACAGGTCCCAGCCTGGCCTCTGGCAGGCTCAGTGGCCTGAGGCAAGTTTCTGTTTTCTTGGCCTCAATTTCCCCATCTGTTCAATGAGCAGGTTGACATAAGGAGGTTTCCCCCAGACCTCAGCTTTAGGGCTCTCTCTCAGCCTACCTCTTGCCCCCATTCCTGTTTTCCTGGCCCCTCCGTGCCTCTCTCCTTGGTGTCTGGCAGGCCCTAGCTCAGGGAGCCCTCCCTAGGGGCACACCCGCACCTCCCCACTGCAGCCCCTCCCTGCTTGGCCCTTGATCTGCCTTGGGCCTGGCTGGCCCTGCTGGCTTAAGTATTTCCTCCCTCACCCAGATACTGTGCATTTTGAGCAGCCTCCTGATGGATACGTAATAGGACCATAACATTATTCAGCTTGCCCGCAGTAAAATGGGATAACACCCAACTCCCAGAGCTGTTATAAGGATTAAACAAACTAATAACATGTTTGCAAAAGAGCTTTGTAGGTGGTGTGTCAGAGGCCACGCTTCCTCACACCCCTGTCTGCAGGGCCACGCCAGCACTAGTGGCATTTGCTAGCCACAAGCTCACCTTCTGAGGGTCGGAATTCAGGTCGGACCTCTGCAGGGCTGTCCAGTCCTGGTTCCTCGAGGTGAGAGAGGCCTGAAGTCTGGTGAGAGGGAGGGCTGAGCCAGGTATAGCTCCACTACTTACCAGTACTAGAGTAGTCCAGGGGGCTGGTGGGGTCTGGAGTCAGAGCCCCCGCTCTTCCCCCCCAACCCCGCCCAGCACCCCCTGGGAAGGGCAGGTCTCAGCTTCTGCAGGAGAGAAGGCAGGACATCCCCTGGCACCATCTAAGATACCAAACTGATTGGAGACTTTATCCTGAAAGCTCCCCTCTCATCTCAGGAGCAAGTCCACAGGCCTTAGTTGAACATGGAAGGTCTCGGGGACCGGGCCTTTGTGCCCTTTCTGCCTCATCTCATCCCTGTTCCTCCCATCCCCTACTGGCCACTCTGAATTCCCTGGGAACCATACTGTTCACAGGCGACCCTAGGAGAGGGGTGCTAATAGTAAGTAAAGGATGCAGAGACGTTAAGTGGCTTGCTCGAGGCCTGTGAGCCCAGCTAGCAGTGGAGGAGATGGGAATGGATTCCACCTGGAGACGTGCACCTGCTAGCTCTGCTGCCCCTGAGGTGGGGAGACCAGCTAGGGGGCTTTGCAGTGTTCTAGGTGACAGAGGATGGAGGCCTGAGTGGGGCAGGGCCAGGGGTTTGGATACATTTGGGAGAAGGAGAAGGAGGTGCTGGAATTTGAGGCTTTGAAGACTGGGCAAAGGGGGTAGGGCCCCAAGAGAGCTGGTGGCGTTCGGTTTGGGGGTGGTGTGGGTATGGGTCATGGGAGGGGCCAGGGTCTGGAGCTCAGGAGCAGAGCCACTTGGGAGTTATTTGCCCAGAGCTGTGGGACTGGACGTTGGCACCTAGGAGTGTGTGTACAGGGAGAAGCCCCAGGAGCCGCAAATCAGGGTCCTCCCAGGAACTGGGGATGCTGAGGGCCCAGACAAGGTTTGGGGTCGAGACATGTGCCCGGGAGAGGACCAGTGGGCAGCAGCGTCCATCGGTGCCCCCAGGACAGAGGGAACAGTCGCCCTGGGGCGGCAGGGGCAGGGGTGTGTGTGTGTGTGTGTGTGTGTGTGTGTGTGAGAGAGAGAGAGAGAGAGAGAGAGAGAGAGAGAGAGAGAGGACTTGTGGGCAGGAATTGCACAGACGGAGGTTTCTCTCCTTTTTTTTTCAATTAATTAATTTATTTTTGGATGCGTTTGGTCTTCATTGCTGGGCGCGGGCTTTCTCTAGTTGCGGCGAGTGGGAGCTATTCTTCATTGTAGTGCACAGGCTTCTCATTGCGGTGGCTTCTCTTGTTGCGGAACATGGGCTCTAGGCGCGCAGGCTCAGTAGTTGTGGCGCACGGGCTTAGTTGCTCCACGGCATGTGGGATCTTCCCGGACCAGGGCTCGAACCCGTGTGCCCCGCATTGGCAGGCGGACTCTTAACCACTGCGCCACCAGGGAAACCCAGACAGAGGTTTCTCTAGATTTGAGGAAGAGCTTTCTCATCAGTGGAACACCCAAAGATAACAGAGGCTTCTTCTTGGGGTCCTGAGCTCCCTGTCACAGGAGGTGTGTGAGGCAGGGCTGGATGGCCTCTCTGCAGGGTGTGGGCTGTTTCTGAGGGGATTTTTTTGCCGTAGGTGGTGAGAGATACGAGGCCAGAGAATCTGCAGCTAGTTGGGGGGCCTTGCTTCCTAAACATTAAACAGACCCCTTCCTTGGCTGCAAGCTCTGACGTGTGTGTGATGGACCCCAGGCCTCCTGCACCACCACCAGGAGCTCCTGGCCCTGCCCAGGTCTCAAGCCCCTCTTCTCGGGGCGCTTCCCCTGCCTCCTTTCACCCCACGCCCACTTCAGAGCAGGCCTCGAGCCAGGGTTTCCTGCCTGGCGTCACAGGAGGAAAGCTAGCAAGGAGACCCAGCAGTAGCTACCATTCCCGTTGACAGGCTGACCCTGGGGAGGGGGCTCCCGAGAAGTTTCCTTAGACGTTTAATTGAAATTGCACTGCTTGGTAATTAGGAGGAGCGGCGTACTGTTCTATAAATGACTGTAATTATAGTTCCTTTCTGCAGCCAAACCTGGAGTTTCGCGGATCACCTGGGGGAACCGGGTGAAGGGGGGAGGGGAAGAGAGGTGAAGGCTTGGTAGTGGAAGGCCTGCCGTGGGCCAGACCCTCACCACGAGTTTACTGTACTCACAAGGCCGCTCCACAGACCCCTGGGGCCTGGAGACGACGTGGTTCAAGGCCCCAGTGTGACAGAAGGGAGAAGCCTGGAGAAGGAGGGAACTTGCCTGGACTGACAGAGGCGTCAACGGCAGAACCGGCGCTGGAACCCAGCCTTTCCCTCAGCCAGACTGATCCTCTCATTTGGGGTCTTGGTCCATGCCAAGCGCTTTCTCCTCTCTTGGTGTTTCCTCACTACTCCCTTCAGCCTGGCACACTCCCCTCCCCCATCTCTGGGATCCCTTACTCTTCCCTCTGGTTGATGTGTGACAGCACCTCCTCCAGGAAGCCTTCCCTGAACCTCTGGGTAGGGTCAGTGCCTCCTCGGGCTCTCCATGGCTGCAGTGGGTCCCTGTATCCGCCAACAATGATCCTACCCTGGGTGGACCTGTCTTCCTTAGAGATTATGGTCTTGAGGTCATGGACCCCATTCAATTCTCAGTAAGGAACTGGAGCTGGCTTGTACTGGCTTTTGAGAACCGGTGGTTACATTTTGAGGAGTTTTGTGAACTGGTTGTTAAATGCAGCCATTGTTAGTAATTAAATTACATAAATTTACAATTAAATACATTTCGTTAAAAAGGGAAATACACACTAAAACCTCATCACTTCCTAATGATTTTACTGTTACCCATGCTCACAAGGTTATTCATGTCCATCGTACCTGGTGGTGGAGACACAGTATACAATGGTGTGAACCAGCCCAGCATTCAATGACATCACATTTGGTGGCTGATACCTGCTGCAGTGGATATGTTAACACCACAGAAATGGACAAATGCAGACTTCCCTGGTGGCGCAGTGGTTAAAAATCCACCTGCCAATGTAGGGGACACGGGTTGGAGCCCTGGTCCGGGAAGATCCCACATTGCCGTGGAGCAACTAAGCCTGTGCGCCACAACTACTGAGCCTGCGCTCTAGAGCCCGCGAGCCACAACTACTGAAGCCTGTGCACCTAGAGCCTGTGCTCCTCTACAAGAGAAGCCACCGCAATGAGAAGCCCGCGCACCGCAACAAAGAATAGCCCCCGCTCGCTGCAACTAGAGAAAGCTCGTTCGCAGCAACGAAGACCCAGCGCAGTCAAAAATAAAAAATATAAATAAATAAATAAATTTATTTAAAAAAAGAAAGAAAGAAATGGGGAAATGCTGCACATCGGGGCCCCTCGCTGCATCCCAGATAGCTGGTTGTGAAACATTTCTCAGCTCACCACTGAATTCGTCTCTGACCTTCTGCCTTGACACACAGCAGTGCTCAGTGAAGTGTTGCCCAACAAGAGGAGAGAAAGAATGTGGGCTTTACCTCAAGATGCAGGGTTGTCTGCTTCCAACATCTGCCACCATTGCTGGCTCTGGCCGTTGCCCCATTTTCCTCTCGGGGCTCTTGTGGAGGCACAGGCAAGGCCTACGGCTGGGGCCTGCATTTGTGGGCACTGGGGTGGAGGGGAGACATATTTCCCAAGACAGGGCTGAGGGACCCCAGAGAGTCGGCAGGTGTGGGCGGCCTTGGCAGGGCTCACGGAGAGCTGGGCCCGGAGCAGGTCCTGCCACTTCCTTTCCCAAATGGTCCATGGCAGCATGCCACCTTCCCGCACCCCTTCCAGCCTGGCCACGGCAACAGGTGTGGGCAGAAAGGCTGGGCTGGTTGCAGAGAGGGTGTCGGAAGTCCACCCTCCCACAGAACTTTGGGTAAGAGTTGGTCCTTTCAGGTCCTTTTTTAAAAGTGGCACTCCTCTCTTTGGGGAGCAGACCCTTGAGAATCCCAGGTCAGGAATGAGGAAAGAAGGGGAGGCTGAACACTTTCTACCCATTGCCACACACAAGGCAACCCGGCTCTACCCCTCATTCTACAGAGGACGATACTGATGAGCTTGCAGTTCACTTAGCCCAGGGCTTTCCTGCAGCTTTTTATAGTGGTTCTCAACCAGGGGCAATTTTGTGCCCCCCACCCCTGGCACCCAGGGCACATTTGGCAATATCTGGAGACATTTTTTTATCAGCACAACTGGGAAAGGGGTGCCACTGGCATCTAGTGGGTAAAGGCCATGGATGTTGTTAAATATCTCACAGTGCACAGGGCAGGCCCTCACAAGAAAGAATGATCCAGGCCAAAACATCAATAGCGCTGAGGTTGAGAAACCCTGACCTAGAAAGATGTACTCGGACACACACACATATAATGTCAGAGGACACTTCAGTCCCGAGTTAGGAACCCCTGGTCTCCAACCTCTTAATTTATGAGAGAGGAACTAACCGAGGGCAGGGGGGATGGTAAACAGCTTTCACCCAGCAAGTTCTCCTGGGAACCCGTGCAGTCAGCACAGTTACCTGCACATAGCAGCAACTCAATGAATGGTTGTTACATTGGGAAGAAACCCAAGAAAGGATTGGACTCCGGGCTGAAACTCCTCTCAAGGTGGTCCCAGACAGGATCCCCAGCAACGTGCTCTTGATCCTCCTTGGACCCCAACCTGTCAGCAGCCATCGCCACTTCTGACGGGCCCCTTCTTCACCGTGGTGAGGAGGCCTGAGCCAGGCTGATGGTGGGGCAGGCAGGGCTGTCTGAGGGATGAGGGGAGGGTGGGTTGAAGCCAACATCACACATCTCAGCCAGAGAGGCCACAACAGTTTAAGGGTACACCATGGAGGTGGGCACTCAGGGGTAAAGGAGGGCTGGATCCAGTTGCAGGTGGTGATGAGGGCTGGTGTTACCTCCCCATGGCCCTGTGGAGGGGCCAGACTTTCTGATCTTACCTGACAGATGACCCAAGGTCCTTGATTAGCTAAGAAGCCCTTGTCTGGTGCCTGCTTCCAGAACTGGCCTTGGAGAACCCACTGGGGTTATGTCTCTAGGGACCTCAGCTGTCTCCTTCGTTGTCCGTCTTCCTCACAGGAAGCAGAATTGCAGTGTGAGGCATGCAGGCTCTACAGCTCTATCCAGGGTTTCTATCTGGGATTTACTCCTTACTGGCTGTGTGACCTCAGGCAAGTTACTCAACCTCTCCTTCTTCAACGGTAGAATGGGATTAACACGAATGTATCTACCTCAGAGGGTTGGTGGGAGGATCAAATGAGGTAATTTTTTAATAAAGCAATTAGAAGGATACCTGGCCTAGAGTACGCGCTCAATGAATGTGAACTATTATTGGTGCCGTTTTTATTAGGCTGCCCATGCCTTCTGGGGCAGGTAGGAACTAACCCATGGCTCTTCTCTCTGGCATCTCCATCTCTCTGCTGCGCTCTAGTGTCCACTGACTGCACTGTTCTGAGGGAAGGCAAGGTGGTTAACTTGGTGTGTCTAGAAAGATAATTTCTCCCTTTAGATTTCAAAGGAAGTCTGCCATTTAAGGAAACTTTATGGTTGATTTTTGAATAGAGTCGAACAACTAATTTCTTCCCGTTTCTCCCAAATAGAACTCACCTGTGGACTGGCATTTGCATATTAGTTTGCTTGAAGCAATACCCTGGTACAACAAGGGGGCAGTGTATCTTCTTGATATTGATGATAACTGACCATTTCTGTTTTTACAAGTGTGATGAGCTTTGACACCCCCAACACGTTTCTGCAAACCTCCTTACTCCACCGGTTAAGGCAAACACTGCCCACCCACATTCCCAGCGGTGGGGATAACCAGTCCGCGTCCTCAAATTCTCTCTCTCTCTCTCTTCGTCCTACAGTTGGGTGTGAAAGCTGTGTAACAGCGGAGTCCGTGTCGGTTTTGCTCACAGCTCTATCTCTGGTTCCCATCACAGGGTCTAGTACATAGTAGGTGGTCAGTGCATGTGTGGGGAATGAGTAATGCACTCGTAGCAACCAGTGGCCATGTGGCCTCCCCTCCCCCCTCTCCATCCTCCCCCTCTACAGACACTGTGAGAAGTGAAAGGACAACCACAGAAGAGTAGGGCGTTCTGTGCTGAGCGCTTTTGCTGTGCAAAGCTAAGTGCGATGTATCCGTGGGCCCTGGGGAGAGATTTTTTTTTTTTAAGGGAAAGATGAAGGTAAAGGGAGAGCATGGCTCCCGTGAGAGGGGGCGGGCGGGTTGGAGAAGGTCTGGATATCTATCTGGTTCTGCTGATGGGAGGTCAGTGAGACAAAGGGGAGGTGCAGGAAAGAGTCCCGGGGCCCCCGAGTCCTGGAAGTCACAAGGCTCCTCTGGTAGCCTTCAGCTTGGTCCCCCGCAGCACACCTGTGCTTGGGGACAACATGGCCGATGCTCACCCCAGGTGCCGGTCAGCTCTATAGCTCCTGCCTTGGCTTCAGTGGAATGCTCAACACCTGAGCCAGGTCCGTTCTCCGGGTTTTTACATCTCTCAGCCACGCCCTTGATCCCGCCCTCTCACCTCCAGCCAATCCGAGAACCTCAGCGATCCCCACCGCCTCCACCTGCAGCAGCTGCTCTTGGCGTGTTCCGATGCCGGGTTACCCGCGCTCGTCTGCAGAAGCCCGGGCCTCCGCTTGCCCCACCCCGTCCCACCCCTGAGGGTGGTGGAGGGTTTGGCAGCCAAGTGCTTGTGCCAGTCGTAGGCCCCCGGGCCAAGCGGGCGCTGCCCGTGATTGCCCTTTCTGGAGGCGGTACCTTCTTCACGTGCGCCCTCTCCACCGGCAGGGCACGGATTCCAGGAACGGGGCAAGGGAGGGAGCTGTGGCGCGGGCTCTGGCTTCAGCCCAGTCCTGGCTCCCCTTGACAGGCCTCAGACTCGTCTGATAAATGGGGGTTTGTGGCTGCCGGGGTCCGCTCTGGGACGACTTAGCCTTTACTGTTAGGTCAGGCTTTCTAAGCCAAATAAATCCACCTTGGGCTGGAGCCTGCTGTCCCGTCCCCTCTCTGGCCCCGCTGTAGACTCATCCTCTCTTCCCCTGTCCTCTGCCTCCCAAGCCCACCATCCTCTTAAAGCCTGGCGGCTGAGCGTCCCAGCCCCACGCTGTTGCCGTGGGCTTTGGCTCCACCTAGTGGCACAGTGTTTAACTTCAGAGGCGCTGACAAGCTCTGGGGCGAGGGAGGCGGCTGGTACACTGTGGATACCTGGATGCCTCAAAGAGATCCAGGAGAGGACAAAGTGGCATTTCTCTGCCTCAGCCCTTGCTGCAGACCTGGCTGAAGGCTGCCTCAGCCCAGACCCTCCCTCCTGTTCCGAGGGAGGCTGGGGTACTTGGAGAGTACCAAGCGCAGATGTCCCTCCAGACCCCTCTGTCTCTGCAGAAGGCTTTGGTAACACCACAAGGGCTCTCAGAGGAACTAGTGCCCCTGCCATTCCTGGCCACGTAACCATACCCCCCCCTGCCCGGGCTGGCCCTGACACCCAGCTGCTGCTGTCCCAGGGCCACCCCAATCCTGGGAGATCCTGCTTGCCTTCCCCTGAGAACTGGCACACAAACCAGCTCTACTCCCGCTTTTCTCCCTGCCCTCATTCTAGGTCCTTCTCAGCCATTTGCTCTCTCCAGCTTCTTCCTACTCTCCTCTCTGCACCATTCTGTCTGTCTGTATGTCTGACTGTATGTCTGTCTGCCAACCTTTCCACATCCTCTTTGTAGGGCACTGCCCTTGTGCCGCAGAGAAACCTCTCACAGCCCACTAGTCCTGATGTCACCTGCCCTGAACACAGGCTGTAGTCCCCATATAGGTTTGGGCAACTGGTCTGTGGCTGGCTGTGAAAACAAGGGCAAGTGGTCCCTCCGCCTCCCGCCACATCTACTCACCCTCCTTGGTAGGGAGGAAGCACCTGTGCCAACCTCCAAGCTTGGCCTGTTTCAGCCTCCATGCCCTTAGCAGCTCCAGCCACTGGTTGCAGTAAGGAAACCCTTTCTTATGTGACATATGACATGACATGATATCACCCTGTTTTCATCCCTGATCTTAACTGGTGTCTTCCTCCTTGGGAGTTAGACTCTGTCTCCACAGTCTAGCCAAGGTCACGTTTGTCCTTAGCGTGTGTGTGTGTTTGTGTGTGTGTGTGTGTGTGTGTGTAAAGGGGTGTATGCTTGGGGTGGAGGATAGGGAAGATGTATTGGCCCAGGTTACTTCTATGTTGCCTGCAACAGGAGCCCATGGCCTGGGGCCTCCGCAGGGGCCCCGTTTGAATATTTGACAGCTGGGAAAAAATTACCGGCTCTAAAATAAGAACACCACAAAATTGAAATCAATAAATTCTTAATCAAATATCCTACTGTAATGTTATATCAACCTCATTAATTGTTAAATTTAGTATTCATAAAAATTTCGTTACATTTGAAAGAATGTGTGGGTTAGGTTTTTCTCATTTTATAAGAATTCCCCAATTGTAATTTAAATCAGTTACTCCTAGCCAAATGGTTTCAAGAGCAAATTTATAAATATTCTTTCAAAAATTTTACAGAGGTTTAAAATATTTTAATATGTTTGCACGGATGTGGGGTGCAGCTGTCAAAAATAAAAATGCCTGGGCTTATAGAGGTCCTAAAACTGTGCTTTGTCTCAGGATGAGGCAGGAGTCAGTGAGGCAGTGAGGCTGCTGGGGTAGGCATGGGACACAGGAAGGCCTCGGGACAGGGAGGGGACAGTGGTGGTGATGGGGAGAGAGAGGTGTAGTGTCTCCTCCCCGAAACCTGCCAGGGAATACTCTGGGCTACTTATTCACCTCTCAAGTTGGGGTACGGGGGCTCCTCTGGATTTACAGGGGTCTTATGGGTGCAGGGAGGGACCCACCAGGTAGATGAGGGAAGAATAGGGCTCAGGCTTGCACTCACCCCATGGGAAGTCCATGTGGGTGCTTGGCCCTTGTGGAGTAAGTTCTCATAGGAGGACTGTGATGGGTGGCACCAGGGGCCAGCCCTCAGAGATGTCCTTTGCAGGGATCCCCAAACTGGGAACATTTCTCTGTTAAGGGCTTTTGTCCCCTGGCTTCCAGGTCCTAACTTCTCCCCTCCTCCACCCTGTTTTACTCTCACCACAAAAGTTCTGTCAACTCTGTCCCATATTTTCCTTCATTTCACCCTCTCTTGCCAGAAGGAATAGCCCAGGATCCACTAAAAGAAACAGTTCCCCAGGGGGCTTCCCTGGTGGCGCAGTGGTTGAGAGTCTGCCTGCCGATGCAGGGGACACGGGTTCGTGTCCCGGTCCAGGAAGATCCCACATGCCGCGGAGCGGCTGGGCCTGTGAGCCATAGCCGCTGAACCTGCGCGGCTGGAGCCTGTGCTCCGCAATGGGAGAGGCCACAACAGTGAGAGGCCTGCATACCGCAAAAAAAAAAAAAAAAGAAACAGTTCCCCAGGTGGGGTCCCCTCTCCTCCAGGGCACAAGCACTCAGTATTTATCAACCTTGGCTACGTAATCGCCAGCCTGGGTAGGGAGGACAGATGTCATTCCATCCTGGGAAGGTCTCCTGACCCTCAGAAGACCATATGACCCCTCCTAAGGTGAGAGAAAGAAGGGAAGGAAGGAACGAAGAAAGGAAGGAAGGAAGGAAAGAAGGAAGGAAGGAAGGAAGGAGGAGGGAGAAAGAGCAAAAGGAATTTAGTGCTAATTTAATAATAATAAAAAAATGTCTGGGACTTCCCTGGTGGCATAGTGGTTAAGAATCGCCTGCCAACGCAGGAGACACGGGCTCGAGCCCTGGTCCGGGAAGATCCCATATGCCGCGGAGCAACTAAGCCCCTGTGCCATAACTACTGAGCCTGCGCTCTAGAGCCCGCAAGCCACAACTACTGAGCCCACTCTCCACAACTACTGAAGCTCATACCCCTAGAGCCAGTGCTCTGCAACAAAAGAAGCCACTGCAAGGAGAAGCCCACACACTGCGAGGGAGAGTAGCCCCCGCTCTCCACAACTAGAGAAAGCCTGCATACAGCAACGAAGACACAATGCAGCCAAAAATAAAATCAAAAAATAAAATAAAATAAAATTTAAAAATGGAATAAAAAAAAATCTCTAAAAAAAAAAATGTTTTAAGAGTCACCTTGTGCTCCTTAATATTAGAAAGGCCACAACCTTGAGACTGGTCTCCAGGGCCGATTTCTCTCCAAACATCTCTAGGTCCTTCCCACCCCCCACTCCAGACCATTTAGACTGTTCGTTAGAGTCAGGGTGGGGTTAGAACATAGAAGAAACTCACTCTGAGGAGGAAATAAGGTAGGGGTGAGTGAAGTTTGACTTAGTGACAATTTGACACAGCCTGGATCTGTGCATGAGGAAAGAAACACATAATTTTCATGTATGGCCTCCACACCCTAAGCTAAGTCACAGGGGGTAGTAGGGTGCTATCAAACGCAATGAAGTTAGGCGGGCTACTTTAAGAACCCATGATTTTCTAAGTACTTTATTATCTTACTTAATCCTTACAACAACTCCGAAGAGCAGGAATGATTAGCCCCATTTTTAAAAAATTTATTTATTTTTTAGTCACAGGCACAGCTTGTGGGATCTTAGTTCCATGACCAGGGATTGAACCCAGGCCATGGCAGTGAAAGCGCAGAATCCTAACCACTAGGCCACCAGGGAACTCCTGATTAAGCCCATTTTAAAGATGAAAAAATTAAGGCTGGAGTAGCTTGTCCAAGGCCACATGTTCATTCAGTGGTTGACCTAGGATTTAAACCCACGTCCCTCTGGCTCCAAAGCTTTTGCTTGTTTCACAGTGCAGAATAGCATTACTGTGTCTGTGGTCTGCCCAGTGCCTCCCTGAATTGGAGACTGCCTTTTCCCCATCCTGAGGCCCCATCAACCACAGAGGCTGCTGGTCCCTGGCTGCAGGGGTGGGTGGTGACACAATCCTGCCCATCAGGCCTAGTACAATGGCCCTGTTCACTATGATTGACTAAGAGGTCTGCATGTGATCCCAACTGGCCAATCAGACCTCCTCTGTAAGATCTGTGGTTGTTGGAGTAGGGGGTCCCTCTACCTCTAGGAGGGTGAGCTCTGGGGATCATGGAGTCTGCAGCTGCCTTGGCTGCTTCTTTCCATATGCAGGTGGCTGCAGGAGGACACAGACAACATGGAAGAAAGGAGAATCAAGAGACAGGGAGAGGGCTTCCCTGGTGACACAGTGGTTAAGAATCGCCTGCCAATGCAGGGGACACTGGTTCGAGCCCTGATCCGGGAAGATCCCACATGCCGCGGAGCAACTAAGCCCGTGTGCCACAACTACTGAGCCTGCACTCTACAGCCCGCGAGCCACAACTACTGAAGCCCACATGCCTAGATGAAGACCCAAACAAGAAGAGAAACCACCGCAACGAGAAGCCTGCACACCTCAACGAAGAGTAGCTCGCTGCAACTAGAGAAAGGCCGCGCGCAGCAATGAAGACCCAAAAGAGACAAAAATAAATAAATTTAAAAAAAAAGAGAGAGACAGGGAGAGAGGGCATGTGAGCCCTGAAACACCACTGGATCACCAGCTTCTATGCTGACTTTTCCAATTTATGTCAATGAATTTTTATTTATTTATGTATTTATTTTTGTTTAAGCCAGTTTGAGCTAGATTTCTGCTGCTTGCTACTGAAAGAATTCTGACAAATATTATTCTATAATTAAAAGTGTTATAGACATGAAGTCTCTTCCCTATTGGAAGGGGAAAGGTAATTGCAGTAGTCAGAGTTGTTGATGGCAAGTGACAGAAACCCAGCTTGATTTGGGTGGTGCAGACTGGGGGTTTACCAGAAGGAAAGAGGTGTAGCTGGGCCTCCGGGGCTCTGGGAACAGAGACAAGGTCTTGGCCATGACCTGTGTGCTTAGAGCTCTTCTCTGAGTTTTTCTGGCTCTGGTTTCATTCTCTTCACTCACTTCCTCCCTCTGGGTGGACAGAACATGGCCTTACTCCTCACTGCTTGGCCACCAGAGAAGGATTGTTGCTCTTTCCTCACATGAACTTTGGAAGGTTCTGGAAGGGACCATGAATGGTCCAGTCTGGGTGAGTCGACACTCAAGTACAATTGTCCTCTGTGGCCAGGACCCATCTCTGTGTTTTTGGGGTCTTTCCCAGAGAAGAGGCTGTCATCATGAGACATGGAATTACCCCACAGTGTCTACCACAGAAATGAAAATACTGGTCATCTATTCTGTGCCAGGCACTGTGCTAGATGCTGGGGATTTCTGAGTTTCCAGGCACATTTCTGCCCCCCTGCAAGTGCTGCAGTGATTAAGTAATAGACCCACATGTCAGACAGGGTCAGATTGTCAGCTTTATTCTTGGATGGAAGAACCAGACTTCCTTCACCTTCTTCCCTGACTTGGCCTAATTTACTGCAGTCAAGACTGCTATCTGGGTGTGTTACCATCAAGATAAAAACTACATTTCCCAGTCTCCTTGTAGCTAGGTGCAATCATTCAGGTAAATTCTGGCCAATGAGATGTAACTGGACTTGTGTGGGACCTCGAGGAAGGCTGCTTACATGGAGCTGGCTCAACAGGGAGGGCTCCTTTTGTCTTCTGTAGTTCTTCCTCCTTTTTCTGGCCAGAAGCATGGTTAGAGCTCTGACAGCATCTTGGACCATGACGTGGCCATGGAGCTGCAAAGCGGGTGCTGGCATGAATGGAGCAGAAAGATGGAGCCTGGGTTTTCCACAGGACTGACCAACTAGCCCCGGACTGACCTTTATGTGAGAAAAAACCCACTCTTATTTTGTGTAAGCCTGTGGTTTGGATTTTCTGTTTATCCATCCAAATCTGATCCCAATCAATATAATCACCTTCTCGGTCATAGGCAGAATTTTAGATGGAGTTAAAAGTGTACTACTTCCACTCTGAGAACTACAGGATAGTTCCAGAATGCAAGAGATGAGGGGAGAGGAGAGAACAAGGGCTTTGTAAGCACTGACCAGCCCTCCTGAGACAGCCAAGAGGGGCTCGGGCATGCCTGCTCATGAATCCAACCGCATCCCTCAGAGAATTCACGTTCCCATTGTGAAGGGCTTGGTGAGGGTGGACCACAACTTCCCGTCACTTTTGAGAGGGTGAAAGTTTCAGTTTGGGCACTGGCAGGAACAGAAAGGGAGGAAAAAATAATATACATATGTATATATAATATATTATAGGAAATACATATCTCTTTCTCTCTCTCTATGATTTCATTACTTCCTACTATACTTGGGCTGGGGCTAATTTTTCCATGAACAGATGAGGAAGCTGAGCATTTGCCCCGAGCCCCACAGCTGGTTGGGGTAGATGTGAAACTCGACCACATATTTGTCAGATTCTTAAAATTGTTTACGATTTTCCCATGACATGCAGGTGCTGAACAGAGTTGGAAGTTGAAGGCATAGGGAGGGTGTAGGACCCATCAAAGTCTGAGCGCATGAACCTGGTCTCATTGCTGGGACTCAACTGAAAGGTCTCCCTGGGTTAGGTTTTGATCTTAAAAATCTAGTATTTGAACATTCTGTCTGGGAAACAAAATGAGAAAATGCCAGCTGTGTGACTGTCCTGGAGTTCATTCTTTTTTTAAAAAAATTAATTATTTATGTGTTTATGGCTGCGTTGGGTCTTCGTTGCTGCACGCGGGCTTTCTCTAGTTGCGGTGAGCGGGGGCTACTCTTTGTTGTGGTGCGTGGGCTTCTCATTGCGGTGGCTTCTCTTGTTGCGGAGCTCCGACTCTAGGCACACGGGCTTCAGTAGTTGTGGCTCACGGGGTCTAGTGCGCTGGCTCAGTAGTTGTGGCGCACAGGCTTAGTTGCTCTGCAACATGTGGGATCTTCCTGGGCCAGGGCTCGAACCTCTGTCCCCTGCATTGGCAGGCGGATTCTTAACCACTGCGCCACCGGGAAAGCCCCAAGTCCTGAAGTTTATTCCTTTTTTTTTAATAAATAAATAAATTTATTTATTCATTTGTTTATTTATTTATTTTTGGCTAGGGAAGTCCCTGGAGTTTATTTTTGACCGAGTCTCCTCATCAGATGGAGGGCGCTCCTAGGCTGATTGTTACTTAAGAAAGAGCTCACTGGCTCCTGTGTGCAGGGCAGCCCAGTGGGTGGGTGGGCAGTGTCCTGGATACCTCCAGGCAGTGGGTAGGATTGTCCTTGAAATATACCATAGGTTGGGAATTCCCTGGTGGTCCAGTGGTTAGGGCTCAGTGCTTTCACTGCTGTGGCCCAGGTTCGATCCCTGGCTGGGGAACTTAGATCCGTGTAGTACAACTAAAAAAAAAAAAAAAAAGAAAAAAAAATATATATGCCACAGGTGACTGGACTATGTGACTCTGTGCTGTCTTCTTCATTCCTACCAGGGGATCAGGAGACATTTGATTCCAAGCAGTAGAAATCCCCACTCAGACTAGCTGAAACTATAAAGAGAATTCGTCAGCTCATGTAACTGGAAAGTCTCCAAGTAGGCTCGGTTTAGAGCTGGTTTAATCCAGCATTTCTACAGTGGCATCAAGGGCCTGATTTCTTTACATCTTTCTAAAAACTGGCTCCCCTGTGTAATTGCAAAGATGGCTGCCCAGAAATCGGCTCATGTAACTGGAAAGTCTCCAAGGAGGCTCGGTTTAGAGCTGGTTTAATCCAACATTTCTACAGTGGCATCAAGGGCCTGATTTCTTTACATCTTTCTAAAAACTGGCTCCCCTGTGTAATTGCAAAGATGGCTACCCAGAATTTGGGGGGCTGTAGGCTTCCTCAGTGAGGATTAAAATATGTCCACAAATTCCTTGACACCTCTTTTAAAAGGTGGAAACCCAATTCCCTTCTCCTTGAGTGGGGCTTGACTTAGGGGCTCGCTTCTAACAAATAGAAAAAAGCAGAAGTGACAGCATGTAAATTCAGAGATTAGGGCATAAAAGAGAATGCAGCTTTCAGCTTGCTGTCACTCAGATCACTTGCTCTGGGGAAAGCCAGCTGCCATGTTGTGAGGACACTCAAGTATCCCTGGAAGATGCCCCTGAGGTGAAAAACTGAAGCCTCTGATCAACATCCAGGGAGAACTGAGTCCCCCTACCAGCAGCCGCTGAAAGGTCTTGAGGTAGTGCCAGTTTAATCCAATGAGCTTGGAAGCTCATCCTTGGCCCTGGACAAACCTCAGGTGACAGCAGCTCTCATGAGAAACCCTAAGCTAGAGCCATCCAGCAGAGCTGCTCCTGGATTCCTGGCCCTCAGGAACTGTGAGGTAACAAACATTTGTTGTTTAAGCCACTAAGTTTTGGGGTAGTTTGTTAAGCAGGAATAGATAACTAACATAGTCATCCTTGTCCAAAGAGAAAGATATGCTTCTAGAAATTCTTTCAGAAAAGTGAAGAAGGCTCTCTCCGAGAAGCCGTCCTCATACCCTTCCTCACGTCTTATTGATCACAGGCTCGGACTGATCACAGGCCTGTTCTTCAACCAGTGACTGGCGAGGGGGTAGGATGAAGCTGATAGCCTCTGGCCTGGGCCACTCCTGGGGGTCAGTGCCCCAGACACATGGGCTGAGGGGGAAGGATGGAGGCCTGACCAGAGTTGGGGTGCTGTCAAGAAGAGGACCATAGTCTTTCACGCCGTACCAGTTAGGGTTCCTTCCACGGAGGACTGTGGGACCCACTTAAAGAGATTGGCTTTAAGTCAGAAATATACAAATTTCACCTTGGTTCTAAGATTCTATGAAGGAAAACAAGTTGACTGCTTTTCTTTGAGGAAGCTCATTGCCCCAGTGCTGCCTGTGAGACTTGGCCTTCCCGGGCTGATGTCATTCCAGGCTCAAGGTCATCAGTGAGGCAAAACAGGCTCCCGCCAGACTCTCTTTATCAGAAAGTCATGCCTGGATGGGGCAGTGGCCCCTCCCCTATAGGAGAACAACGACCACTCTTGACAAGTGCAGATAGAAAACAATATAAATATAAGATAAACAAATAGAATATATAAATATAAAATACATATAAATTTAAAAACATATTTTTTTTCTAAAAATCTGCTGCTCCGAATTTGTTGGAAGTGATCCAACACTGTTGGAATCCTGGGTCAAGTGGCTGTGTAGGGACAACTTTTACTGTTCCGGGTGATCTACGGGCTGATAAACACAACAGAAGGGTTAGGAGGATGTCAGCTTGTGAGTGTGTGAGCCCGTGTGTGTGCGTGTGTGTGTGTGTGTGTGGTAACAGCTTTGTTGAGATGCAGTTCGCATACTACACAATTCACTCACTTAAAGTGTATAATTCAACGGTTCTTAGTGCGTTCAGAGAGTTGTACAGCCATTACATCAATCAATTTTAGAACATTTTCATGTTCATCCCCCCACAAAGAAACCCATTCCCTTTAGATATCATCCCCTTAGCTCGAAGCAACCGCCACTCTTTCTGTCTCTTATATGTGTGCTTTAAATATATCCTTTATTTGCCAGCAGGTAACATTTTGGGGGGGGAAAAAAGGAGAAATATCATATTGTCCAATGTAAAACATAAGGTAGAGTGTAGACTGTAGTCATGAAGTGCGCTACGTGGTGTGTGTGCTTCCTGACAAGTACGCTTTCATCAAGTGGGCTGTAGTTTTGTTGAAATTCTATTATGATTGATCCTTGTTGTCTGGGGAAGTGGTGGGTGCAGGGAGAGGCTGTGTGTGGTGGCTGGGATGGGTCTGGGGGTGTGGTGTGGTGGGAAGGGGCTGAGGAGACAGATCAGAGAGGAAAGCAACAGAGCCAGTGTGTAGACTGGAATTGACATCCTGGGTTTGGTGCTGACCTGATTGGCCAAGATCTTGAAGTGAGTCCAGAGTGGCCTGACCGCAGACCTCAACTCAAGGGATCCGGGGCTCCTTCTGAGTCAGCCATGCTGCATTACAGCCCCAGATCAGGGCCAGCTGGGGAGGGATGACGGGGATTGGAGTTCAAGGTGAAATTGCTTTGTTTGTTCAAGTTCTTCCAAGGCCTGGGGAATAAAGGCCTTCTCATCACCTCCTCTTCCTGCTCTGGCCTTCCCCACTGTCATAGCCAGGCACCTACTCTGTGGAAGTCTGCAGTGATTGCCCAGCTGGCATTACACAGGGCAGGCTGTGGGGAGGAGTCAGCCATGCGTCTCCAAATGACCACTCCTTTTTTCTTTGGTTTGTTTTAAATGATAAATCTTCTATGAGGCTGAGTTTATTATTATATTTTAAAAATTGTATTTATTTGGCTGTGTCGGGTCTTAGTTGTGGCACGCGGGATCTTTTGTTGTGGCGTGCGGGCTTCTCTCTAGTTGTGGTGCTGGCTCCAGAGCGCGCGGGCTCAGTAGTTATGGTGCGCGGGCTTATTTGTCCCGCGGCATGTGGGATCTTAGTTCCCCAACCAGGGATTGAACCTGCGACCCCTGCATTGGAAGGTGGATTCTAAACCACTAGACCACCAGGGAAGTCCCTCTAAGTGGCCACTCTTGACTTGGGCCCCTCTAGCTCTTTGGGGGCCTCGAGGCCTGGCTTCAGGCTTGCTTCTGCTCCTGCCTTGCTCTAGTGACCCAGGGTAGGTCTCCGCCCCTCTCTGGGGTCTTCCGAGCTGTACCATGGGAGACCAAAGAAATGACCCTTAAGGGCCTTTCTAGGTCTCTCAGCCTAGCTCAGTTAGGGTAATGAGGTCACTGCTCTACAGTTTGCAGGGTTTTGTCACATTGTTACTGCTCTCATTAGTGTCCTCAGGTCCACTTCTCAGTGGCATGGTGATGGGGCTGAGAGCCCAGGCCTGGGAGAGGGATAACCTGAGTTTGAATCCCCGCTCTGTCTCCAGTTAGTGCTGTATCTTTGGGCAAACACCCATTCTGTCTAGGCCTCAGTTTCCTCATCTGTAAAACAGGGAAAACATTGGAACCTACCTCATAAGGGAAGTGTGAAGATTATGTGGAATAATGCCTGTAACATGCCCTGCACATAGTAAACATTCACTATATTCTATCAATACAGACAGGGAAAGCTACAGGGCTTTTCCAGGTGCAGAAATGAAAAACCAGGCTCTTTTTGATTTTTCTGAATCCAGATGCTTGGGAGGCAAGCAGCCTGGGAGCACACCTCTCTACTTCTGTTGAGGCTGTCTGGTTGGCCCCCATTGGCAGTGTGTTGAAGGGGGCTGAGGAGGATTCGGGAGCCATGGACCAGGAGGTCAGGATGAGACAGAGATGTGGGTGGCCTGCGGGGTGAGTGTCAGGAAGCTGAGCAAGGCTGTGTGCTGCTCACTGGGGGCCGAGTTCTTCCCTCTTGTAGGGGTACAGGGCAGGGCCCCAGGCAGAGATACAGTGCCCAGGGAGTCATTTCCCATCTTGCAATTTGTTTTACTCCTCCCTCACCCGAGACCTTCTCATCACTGCCAGGCATGGTGTGACTCAGAAAGAGCTTTCTCTGAAGCCGATCTCCTTCCTGTTCCCACCGGCTTTGCCCCCACTCTCTCAATCCCCTGCACCTGGACTCCAGGCCCTGCCTCCCACCCTGGCCTCTCCTTTTCCCTCTGCTCCTCTCTGCCTACATAGGTTTCCCTTATATTGCCCCAAAGAAGGAAAGCGAAAGGTGCCCTGATTGGACCTGTCTGCCCCATTCAGGCACTGTCCAGTTTCCTTCCACCCATCACCTCACTCCTCCACGGGAAGGTCCACACCCATGGTTCTGGAGTGCAAGGCTTCTGCAGAGGACTCTGAAGACAGGATTCTCTGACTTCCGATGACCCTGTCAGGTGACTCATATACCGAGGTGGACGCTCTCAGTGAAGATCCATAAGTTTCTTGGGTCACCAGCTGGTAAGAGGCAGAACCATAGCCAACCTGGTTGACTTGATTCTGAGCTGTGATCTAACTAACCCCTCCCTGTTTCATCCTCTCCCATTCCCTTCTCATTTGCTCTCTGGAACTGATCCTTCAACTGTTGCCTTGGAGAGGAGGAAATTGGCATGAAACCAGCAAGCTTCTCCTTTCCTGGATTCTCATCTGAGAGCCCATGGAGGCCGCTGAGACTTCCTGGAGAAAATCCCGCTTCACCCCTCTCTTTGGAGTCCAAAGTCCTTCTAGCCTTCCCTGCTTCATGGCTTTCTCACCGCCTCCCCTAACTGTGTTGTCCCTGAGGGCAGGGCCCGCATGGCCCTTGGACCCCTCCTCTAAGCCATCACCTGGCTCAGTGTCTGGAATAGAGATGTCGAATGCTGCAGGCATGGGAATAAATAAAAGCACCAGTCCCCCCACCCCTTGGTTGTGACCTGACATGATCTGTTCCTACCTTATCACCCAAGTTGAATTCTGAACCTCAGAGTTTTGAACTTAAAAGAATAAGGCACAGATAACCTCGTTCACAGAATGTGATACAACTTTTCCAAGAGATAGCTCACTAGTATTTAATAATAAATGAGAAATGCTTATGACAATTTGGTGACGATACGGCAGCACAGGAAGTTGTATGAATGTGATGATCACAGCTGTGTGCACAGAACACCTGGAGGGTTTCTGGGTCAAAGCGTTGAGGTTTGCTCCTTGGATTCATTGAAGCAGGAAGGCTCTGGGCCTGGGGACACCAGCCACAGTGAGGTAAGTGAGAGGTCTCATACTGAAAATTACAAGATTCTTCCTTGGGGAAAATGATCAGCCTAAGTGAAAAGTCATACAGCCGCTGACATTGGGGATCTGTCAGAGTCCTCTCTGATGATCTTGCCCCAAAGCCACAGCTGGGCAAGCCCTGCTCACCTGCTCCAAACTGGTCAGCCTTTTGGGTCCTGACTGTTAAATTTGGAGTCCACGCAGGACAACTAGGGATCTGCCAAAAATTAGTAGGCATTTGAGGAAACTTCTAACATGAAGGGTGGGGACCAAAACAAATAGAAAAAGGAACTCAGAGGAAACAGAGATGATACAGAGAACAAAAGAAAACTGAAAACAAAAAAAACTTTAAAAAAACCCCCTATGATTAATATCTTCAGAGGTTTGAGAAACTGTCATGTCCATATTATGTCCAAATGCAGATACAGTAAACGGCCCTAGGAAACTAGACAATGGATAGTGGAAATAAAAATTGCAACAGAGGGGCTGGTGGCTGAAGTAGGGTGTCTCTCATTAGGTGGAATAAAGAGACCAAGAAATGTAATACAGGAGAGAAAAGGAAAAAAAAAAGATAAATCCAGGAGGTTCACATATAACTACTGGGAGTTCTAGAAATAGAGAAAAGAGGAAAAAAAGGGAGAAATTATGAAATAAATTATACAAGAAAATGTCCAGGAATTTGAGGATATGAGTTTCCAGATTAAAAGGGCTTACTGGGACTTCCCTGGTGGTCCAGTGGTTAAGAATCCACCTTCCAATGCAGGCGAAGCAGGTTTGATCCCTGGTCAGGGAACCAGGATCCCACATGCCACGGGGTAACTAAGCCTGTGTGCTGCAATTACTGAACCCGTGTGCCACAACTAGAGAGCCTGCCTGCCACAATGAAGAGCCTGTGTGCTGCAACTAAGACCTGACGCAGCCAAGTAAATAAATAAATTAAATTAAATTAAATAGGGCTTCCCTGGTGGCGCAGTGGTAGAGAGTCCGCCTGCCGGTGCAGGGGACACGGGCTCGTGCCCCGGTCTGGGAAGATCCCACATGCCGCGGAGCGGCTGGGCCCGTGAGCCATGGCCGCTGAGCCTGCGCGTCCGGAGCCTGTGCTCTGCAACGGGAGAGGCCACAGCAGTGAGAGGCCCACATACAACAACAACAACAACAGATAATAATAATAAAATAAAATAAAATAAAATAATAAAATGGCTTACCCAGTAACCAGCCCAAGAACTAATGTGACAAGATGCATTGTGAAATTTGAAGCAGCCAAAATAAAGAGAAGGTCCTATGAGCAACTGGAGGCAGGGGGGAAAAGACAAATGTGAAAGCTCAGGAATCAGAATGGATTTGGATTTTTCAGCAGCAATTCCAGAATTCTATATCCAGCTAAACTTTCAATCAGGGTGAGGGTAGAATAAAGACATTATCAGATAAGCAGGATCTCAACATTTTACATTTCATGTACTCTTTTTAAGTAAGGTACCGAAAACAGGAGAGATACAGGATCCAGGAAGCAAGGACTAAGGGAAATACATCAAAATGTATGCCCACCATCAAGTTCTACCTACAGTTTACCCTAAAAGGAATGCAGGAATGAAGGAATGAAGCACTCTGTCCTCTGGGAAAACAGGTAGAACAGGCCCTCAGAAGTTAGATATTTTCAGGAGAAAATTGTCTGAACCCAGATTCTTGCATCTTCTCATACTTAGAAAAGCATTAAAATAATTTACCGCGATATCGGTTCCTCGTGACTAACAGTAACCTTCTACCGAGATGTGTGTTTGACTGCATGTACCCCTTCTCCAAAATCACGTATATACTGACCTCCCCTCTTACCTCTTTGGGTCAGTTCCTCAGAGCTATCTGAGCTGCTGTGTCCTGGGCTATATTCCTCTGTAAGTCCCCCAATAAAACTGAAACTCACAGTTCTCACATTGTGCATTTTTTTTCAGTCCACATATGGTTTATGTTTATCTCGGGGTGATGGAATGACAGGTGTTAGAGTGGCAGTCCCCATAACAAACCTATTTGTTTCCATCAAACACCACTTTGTTATGAGACTTCCTCTCTTTTGTTCCCAGAATGTCCCCATAATGAGTCTATAGGGCACAAATTAAAAGTAGGATGGTACATAATGATCCATCTTAGCTGTATTAATTTAGTTGCAAACGATGTTTGTCATGTAGAAGTGTGATGGACTTTTAGCAGTATAATAGTTGTTTACTATTGATTCATTGAGCATTCTTAGTTGTCAAGAACAGAATTCACTCTAGCTAATATTTCTCAGGGAAGGAATTTATCAGGGGATACTATATAGTTTACAAAATCTCCGGGAAGGAAGATAATCAGGCTTGGATGCCATGGTGTCAGGAACATCAGTTGAGTCACATCCAGGGATGCCTTGGTGGCCACCCACTGACCCCACAGGGCTCACATGCTACAGCTGGCCCAGGCTGGAGGTCTCTGCCACCATGGGTGCCAGATACCTTCCACATGGTGCTGCCTCTCCATGTCACTACCTTCTCAACTAAAATTTCACAAGGGAGCATTTGATTGGTGGAGCCCAAGTCATCGACTTGCCTGGGTACCAGGTATAAGGGATGCTGGGAAAGTGAGCTTCTGGCTTCTGCCTCCAGAGGTGGTGTGAAGTTGTCAGATGGAGAATCTCCAGAAAGAGCAATGTATGGGCATTTGTCCCTGGGCAGCCCAGCACTGGATGTCCAGCAGTTTTTGATATAAGCCAGTTTTTGTTTTGTTTTGGTTTTTTGCGGTACGCGGGCCTCTCACTGTTGTGGCCTCTCCCGTTGCGGAGCACAGGCTCCAGACGTGCAGGCTCAGCGGCCATGGCTCACGGGCCCAGCCGCTCCGCGGCATGTGGGATCTTCCCAGACCGGGGCACGAACCCGTGTCCCCTGCATCGGCAGGCGGACTCTCAACCACTGCGCCACCAGGGAAGCCCTAAAAGCCAGTTTTTGATTCATTGGCCCCATAAACAGTGAGTCTGATGTCTGCCTTCTGGGCCAGCAGGACAGAGGTTCAGATGTGGCAATGCTATCATCCTTGTGGGAACCCACTGAGTGAATTGCTGCCCCTTCCCTGCCAGAGGGCAGTGCTGTGCAGAGCTTCTCAGGGCCGGGGCTTCCAGTACCCTCCCCGGTCCTCTGGGCTCTGCCCCCAGTGACTATTCGCTCACCCACAGCCAGGGGCTTCCTTCCTTCCACTGTACCTAAGGATTGAAGATTTGCACTAAAGCTTGATTTGGGTTTAACTCCTAATTAGAGAGGCAGTGTCGTCTTTGTAACGGCCCATTGTGGTTTTTTGTTTTGTTTTTTAATTTATCTATTTTATTTATTTATTTTTGGCTGTGTTGGGTCTTCACTGCTGCTGGCAGGCTTTCTCTAGTTGAGGCGAGCAGGGGCTACTCTTCGTTGCGGTGCACGGGCTTCTCATTGTGGTGGCTTCTCTTGCTGTGGAGCACAGGCTCCAGGCGCACGGGCTTCAGTAGTTGTGGTGCACAGGCTTAGTTTCTCCAGGGCATGCGGGATCTTCCCAGACCAGGGCTCGAACCCGTGTCCCCTGCGTTGGCAGGCGGATTCTTAACCACTGCACAACCAGGGAAGCCCTAGGCCCGTTGTTTTTTTATAGGAAAAAGAATCTATTAGAAAAAGATGAATGGTTTTCTTTACATTTTAATTGTATATATTCCATAGGATACAAATGTCACAAGTTTATGGCTCAGGTGAATTTTTACATATGTAAACACACAGATCAAGACAGAGAAATTTCCAGCAGCCCAGAAATTTCTCCCATCCCCTCTCCTAGTTACTACCCCATGAGAGAACCACTTCTAACACCATAAATTCATTTTGCCAATTCTTGAACTTTGTCAAAATGGAATCCAACAGTATGTACTCTTCTGTGTCTGCCTTCTTTCACTCAACATGAAAGACTCAGGAGGTTTTAATTTTTCTGTTTGTCCTTTTCCTTAGTGTTCTACAGTGAGCAAATATTCAGTTTTATTTTTAGATAGCAATATCTTTAAAAATAATAGCAATACCTGTTAATTACAATGTTTTCAGAAAATATAGCATTTTTTTTTATGAGCAGAAAGAGTAGAACTTTAAAAATCATGAAACTATACAAAAACAGTTTATAATCATATACATATAAATAATGGAGCTGCAACTAAGATGTATGTTGCCCCAAAGCTGCAAGGTGGCTCCGACCTCCTCTTGGGCCCCTCATTATTACCTCTAACCCCAGGCTGTCTGCACATGCTCATGGATGTCTGCCAGAAGCTAGTGTTACCGTACCAAATTTGGGTCTGTTTGTCTGATGTGCAGCAAAGCTAACCTGCTGACACCAGGTTGTGGCAAAGGAGAGTACAGTGTTTATTGCAGGGCGCCGAGCAAGGGAGTAGGAGACAAGCCTCAGATCCCCTCCCACTCAGTCTTTGAGTTAAAGGTTTTGTAAAGGGGAAGAACAAAGAAGTTGGGGTTAGTCACGGTCTTGTGACATTTCTGTGACATTTCTTAATCATAGGAGTCAGGATGTCTCTGGTTTACGATCTCTGGCCAAGTGGTCCATAGGCTGGGGGTCTGTTAGCTCATCTTGTCCTGGAGAAACAACCTGAGTTTGTACATTGCTGATGATGGCTACAGCAACAATTTTAGTACATTAATGATGTTATTGACAACAACAATTTAGTCATCTGACTCTGGTAGCACAGTTAGAACAGGATTGAGGTCAGAGGGGATGAGAAAGGGAATAAAGTTTTGGACAGAGAGATTAATCATGAACTCGATAAGGGAACTCAGTTTTAGGGGGACTCAGTTTCAATGCGTCCCAGAGCAGGGGTTAGCAGGAGGCCCCAGCAGAGGACTGGCACAAATCTATACCATTTCAAGGGCCCACTGGGGCTGGCACTGAGGACAGAGACAGAGGGGTCTCCTTGTGCTTTGGGGAGCCTCTCTGACTGCAGGAAATCCAGACCAAGCCTTGGTACTATCAACTGAGAAAGCACAACGTCAGAGCCGTGGGTTTCAGTTTTATTTGGGGACTTACTGAGGCCTGTCAGGAGGAAAACATTTTCCTCTACCTTTCTAGTTTCTTCTGGCTGGTCTAGGAATGAAATTGACACGAGACAGATTAACAGGAGAAAAGAAAACAAAATTTAGTAACATGAACACAGGAGAAAGACTCAGAAGAACTGAGTAACTCACCAAAGTGGCTGAAACCTTCACCATAAACACCATCTTCAGCTGGAGACAAAAGAGGATTCTGGAGGTAGGGGTTTAGGACTTTGAAGGGGCGTGGAGATGGGAAAGCAAATGTTTGGTAAATCAATGTTTGCTGGCCATGCAGAGACTATGGGATGCAAGGTGGTCTCTGGTCTCTAAGAATTTCCCTCACCACACATAGCTCATATTCTTTGCCGATGTCTCTGGTGATTCCTGAAACAGGCCCTCTATCTAACTTCTTTAGGCAGTTAGGGAGAAGGTCAAAAGTTCCTTCCTGAGTCTTTTGATTGTTCTCATCTTGAAATAATCTGCATTCCAAAGAGACATTTTGGGGTGGCAAGTTTTGCTTCCCTACAGTCCTGCCTTTGAAACTTTTTAAGAATTTTCACCGTCCAGAAGCTGAGTTGGTGGATTGTTCCACTCCCTTAAACCACTCTCTTAGCCCTGACAGCAGATCAGTAAAATTCATTTTAGGAAATCATGATACAGGGGGATTCTCAAAGTTAGGCCTATGAGGTGCAAGCAATCGGGTATTTAATAAGAGGCATTAAGGATTGGAGCAAATTACAAACCCAGTGTCTGAGTCCTGAGAGCTGTCAGTCAAGACTTCTAGACGTCAGGGTCGAAGCACCTTTTGAAGTTTGAAATGTCTCTGATGATGTTGTCAGGTATTTAGGTAAGCTTCCTGAGTGGCCCAAACAACAGAAATTAAAATTGTCTAAACGTGAGCTATTGTGATTTCTCTGAAATTTCTATCAAGTCATCTAGCTTTAGTTTGCAGGGCTTCAGAAAAGTGCAGTTTTAGTTCTCAATGATTCCAAGTCAAAGTAGGAGAAAAATTGGAAAAGTTTGGAGCTTTGTAGTCAAATCTTTGAGGAAACTATAAGAATTCAGGATACAGTCCAGTTTATAGAAAAACAAAACCTCAAAGATGATAAAAAGAACTAGAATCTAATATCCACAACCGTTGTTACAGTTTCTGCTGAAACACTGTTTTTTCCTCTCTTAAATCACCCATCATCCCAAGATATTTTTATTGCTGACAAATTTTGTAACAGAGATAACATAAACTTATTTGACTTTTGGTAAACCTGGGTAGAATAAAAGTTTTGAGTTTTAAGTTCAATGCTGATAACATTAAGACATGCCTATTTAAACTAAACCAATAATTTAAAATTTGCTTTTATTTACTAAAGAGTAGTCCTACATCACATGAACTTGAAAAACATTTGGGTTCATTTCTATTACACTTTTGAAATTTAGAAATATTTCATTTATAAGTGCTTACTTTTAAGGCAATTAAATAAAGCTCTTTCACAAATTAATTTTGGCAATACTATCAAGAGGTAGAAAAATACCAGACCAATAATATACACATTGAGACCTATAGACAGACACAACCAGAGACCTCATAGCTTTCATTTAAAAATTTTAGTCATGAATCAGACATAAACTAGAATCAGGCTGTGAACAAGATTGTGGGTAAGGGAGCCTTTCCAGCAGTTTGTAGTTTTTAAAAGGCCACTTTTCCTCTTTTTTCCTTTGGTTTCAAGTTCTACCTGATCAAATTAACTAGGCTCAGTCTCAGGCTATTGCGTGCTGTATTTATATTTCTAATTTTGTAAGTTTTGCAAGACAAAGACAGTTGCTTTCAATTCCCTGAAGAACTGGGCTGCTGTCTAAATGATATCAAAAGATTGATTTGCCCAACTACATTTTCTTTAATTTGCTTCTTGGTATCAGAGAGATTTCCAACTAAACTAGAAATCAAAGGATTTTTATGTTCTACAACTTCAGGGTTCAGTGTATCATGCCTTCAAAAGTTTGCATGAGGCATTCAACAAAGACCCTCTTTCCAAGCGCACAAGTCAACCCCAGACCAGTTCACCCTAGAGGCAAAAATCTTTCACTATTGCTCATGTTAGCACCTGAATATTAGTCCCCAGGTTTTACCTCACACTGTGTGGGTTCAGGCAACCCTGCCGGTTTCTATAGCATGTTCAGTTAACATTGCCTGAAGGTTGGATTTCTATGCCCTGTCTTAAAATACCAGGTGGGGGAAGCATTCCCCAGTGAGACACAATGTCTATCCTCACAGTACAATCAGGCAAAAGAGATGCAACCATATTACAAAAAGCCCATTCAGACACACCAATTTCCTTATAAACTTTCATCCCAATTCTGTTAATTCTTATACCTTTAACCATAGCCTCCATTAGGACCCCATCAGCAAGCCTTTATCCTACCCCTGCTACCAAATCGAATTTGGGTCCACTTGCCCGACTCCACGGCAAAGCCAATTTACTGACATTGGGTTGTGGTGAAAGAAAGTACAGCGTTTATTGCAGGGCACTAAGCAATGAGAATGGACAGCTTATGCTCAAAACACCTGAACACCCCTGTGGTTTTCAGGGAAGGGTATTTTTTTTTTTTTTTGGCTGCATCGGGTCTTAGTTGCGGCACATGGGATCTTCGTTGCAGCGCACAGGCTCTCTAATTGCGGCGCGTGGGCTCTATAGTTGTGGTGCAGGGGCTCCAGAGTGGAGGCTCTGTTCTGTAGTTTGTGGAGTGTGGGCTCAGTAGTTGTGGCACTCGGGCTTAGTTGCCCTGCGGCATGTGAGATCTTAGTTCCCCGACCAGGGGTCGAACCCACGTCCCCTGCATTGGAAGGCGGATTCTTAACCACAGGACCACCAGGGAAGGGTTTTTAAAGGCAACTTTCGGGGTGATGGTTGCAGCTTGTGGACTTTCTTCTGATTGGCTGCTGGTGAGGTAGCAGGGTGATATTTCAGGAATCTTTATCACCAGTCTTCTGGTTCCAACCAGTCTGGGCTCCACCATCCTTTACCAGGTGTGGGGTGGTCTTAATTTCTGCAGGACAACTCTAAGATATGCACCAGATTGTTATCTATAGCCCTTGAGGAGGAACTAGGACTCTGTTTTATCACTGAACTGTTGTTTAAGCTACCATTACTTTTCTTGATTGACGACTGCTTTTCCTTTGTTTCTGCATTCCCTCACTTCTCTTATTAACTTCTTCTGCCTGCTCTTGGAAACTTGGGGAAGGTCTAGGAGACTAAAGTTTTTTCTACAAAAAAGAAGTGGGGTACACAGTGGGGTCTTGTCATGGGGAAGGCCCTACAGGGTCCTGCTCAGTTTTAATCTCCCTTTTTCTTTGATACACCTCAATCCTAAGGGAAACAGGAATGGGACAAGAAAGGGAATAAAATTTTGGGTAGAGAGGTTAATCATAAACTTGGCAGGGAAACTCGGTTTTAGGGGGACTCGGTTTCACAAGGAGTCCCAGGAACTTTTTCCTTGTATCCCCTGGCTGCTTTATCCACTCCTGTTTAAAAGGCTTTGGGTCCCCACTGAGGTGGGGAGCAAAGGGTCCCAGGGCCTTCTGTGGCTCTTTAACTTGATTAATTGGTCTAACTGTTGCCCTAAGCGATTGCTGGTCAGGTTTTTCAGTGTATTTTTTTTTCTTCCAGCCTCTAAAATTTTTCTAAAGTAGGGGTAAATAGAGTAGACATGTTTGGGGTCCTTTAATGTTTGGGGGGATCAATAGGGGGTCCCTTTGGCCCATCCAACGTTAGGTAATGCTGTACTAAAATCTTTGTTTTAATCCATCAATGTCTGTTTTATTTATCCCATTTCTTAATAACCATCTAAAGATTTCCACTCTGCTGGAAGAGTCCAGTGACTCTTCCCTTCCTGATTTCTCTTTATTCCACTACTTTCTTTTTTAAAAATTATTTATTTATTTATTTGTTTTTATTTTTGGCTGTGTTCCGTCTTCGTTTCTGTGCGCGGGCTTTCTCTAGTTGCAGCGAGCAGGGGCTACTCTACGTTGCGGTGCATGGGCTTCTCATTGTTGTGGCTTCTCTTGTTGCAGAGCATGGGCTCTAGGCACACGGGCTTCAGTAGTTGTGGCACGTGGGCTCAGTAGTTGTGGCTCACATGTTCTAGAGCGCAGGCTCAGTAGTTGTGGCCCATGGACTTAGTTGCTCCGCAGCATATATGTGGGATCTTCCCGGACCAGGGATAGAACCCGTGTCCCCTGTGTCGGCAGGTAGATTCTTAATCACTGTGCCACCAGGGAATCTCTCCACTATTTTCAATATTTTTTTAATTTACCTTATTTTTAAATAACCCTTTAAAAAGTTCCACCTTGTTCCCTATGAGGGGAAGCTGGGATACCAAACTCCATAAGGCTTCCCAAACTGTTTTGTTTTGGGTTTTTTTCTCATTAGGGAGTTCTTAAAATTAGTTGTTAGTTAGTTTATTCTTTTCATAGGAACCAATAAAATAGCTATTTATGATTAGAGATCTCTAAAAGATTTTATCAATTTAGACGTTTTTCCAATTTAAAGGATCCATCGTCTGGCCGTTGCCAAGTAAGGTCCTAATAGTGACTCAAACCAGTAAGGTGTAAGAGGCATCCCTACAAGATAGTGTAAAGGATCTAGCCCTCACAAGATCCAGAAAGTTTAGTCTCCAAAATAGTCTAAGAGGGCTTCCCTGGTGGTGCAGTGGTTGAGAGTATGCCTGCTGATGCAGGGGACACGGGTTCGTGCCCCAGTCCGGGAAGATCCCACATGCCGCGGAGCGGCTGGGCCCGTGAGCCATGGCCGCTGAGCCTGCGTGTCCGGAGCCTGTGCTCCGCAATGGGAGAGGCCACAACAGTGAGGGGCCCGCGAACCGCAAAAAAAAAAAAAAAAAAAAAAAAAAAAAA
>NW_020174938.1:2221105-2250415 GCF_003031525.2 Neophocaena asiaeorientalis asiaeorientalis
GTGAGGGGGCCGCGGACCCCAAAAAAAAAAAAAAAAAAAAAAAAAATAGTCTAAGAAATTAAAGACCTTTGTCACATTACTAATAAAGCAATGAGGGTTGAGATGACAAAGGCCCCCATATGGACTGGGACCCTATATGATAAACTCCCCTGAGAGCTGGCATGGCTGGACAAAGAGACTGCTAGGAATCCCAGTCTATTCAACAGGCTGCCAAATGCACACCGATGTGTGCACCTTCCAGGTGGCAGAGACCAGAGAGACTATTCTCACTGGTTTACAAACCAAGCTCTCAAGACATAGAACAAGATGAAGGGAAAACCTAATCATTTGAATGGTTTTCCTCCTTATGAGAAAGGACACCAGAAACAGAGACAAAGGAAAACAGTGACCATTTCTGGGAGCAGAAGAATCAACAAAGCAAGGGTACCCTGCCAAATTTCAAACCAAGAGTTACCCAATCCAAGGAGCTGCCCACAGATATTTTCTCCAGCTAATCTATTTTAGAAAAGAGAAAAAACTCACCAGTCTCATTTCCAACAGACCCTGAAGGCAGAGATCCAGGATCCAGGAGACTGACATAGTAAGAATTCTTACATTCTGGGGCCTTTTGTCAGTTATCCCAGGGTCTCTTAACTGTAGTAGCTTTGGAGTAGTGTCCAGCCAGTAAAGTTGCATCCCACCCTCGTTGCCACCTGTTGGGGAGGAAGACATTTTCCTCTACCCTTCTAGGTTCTTCTGGCTGGTCTAAGAGTGAAATTGACATGAGACTGATGTCTCATCAGAAGAAAATAAAACAAAATTTAGTAACACATCTAGGGACTTCCCTGGTGGTCTAGTGGTTAGGACTTCGCCTTCCAGTGCAGGGGCTGCAGGTTCGATCCCTGGTTGGGGAGCTAAGATCCCACATGCCTCGTGGCCAAAAAACCAAAACATAAAATGGAAGCAATATTGTAACAAATTCAATAAAGACTTTAAAATTGGTCCATATCCAAAATAAATAAATCTTTAAAAAAAGAAAACACACATACACGGGAGAGACTCAGAAAAACTAACTCGCCAAAATAGCTGAAAATGTCACCTAAAGCACCATCTTCAACTGGAGACAAAAGAGGATGCCAGAGGTAGGGGTTTAGGACTTTGAAGGGACGTGGAGATGGGAAAGCAAATGTTTGGTAAATAAATGTTTGCTGGCCATGCAGAGATTATGGGATGCAGAGTGGTCTCTGGTCTCTAAGAATTTCCCTCACCACACTTAGTCCACATTCTTTGCCGATGTCTCTGGTGATTCCTGAAACAGGCCTTCTATCTAACTTCTTCTTCAGGAGGTTAAGGGGAAGGTCAGTCTCTTCCCAAGTCCTTTGGGCCTTGATTGTTTTCATCTTGAAATAATCTGCATCCCAAAGAGACATTTTAGGGTGGCAAGTGTTGCTACCCTACAGGACTACCGCCTAGGAGACAGCCTTTCAGATAGCTCTGGGGGTCTGCTCCAGAGAAGTAAGGGAGAAGCCACGATTTATATGAACTTTTTGCTGGAAAAAAACCATGTAGCCTAACATGAAAAGATTACCGCTAATCACAATCAACAGACATCTCAAGTTAATGCTTTTAGTGCTTTTCTATGTAGGGGAAGGTGCAAGAATCCAGGGGCATGGAAAATTTTCCTTAGATATACATCTTAACTCTCTAGGGGCCAGTATAATCCAAATGCTTCCTGTTTTTCTTCATCCTGAAGTCTCCCTCAGGGTGCACAGAGGGTTTCCCCTCAGGTGGGTGACCGCAGTGGCTAATGGCTTGATCTTTGTAGAACTGGAATGGTGGACAACATTCTTTACAGTTCCCGAGTCTGGGAGGGGCTATGTGGGCTGGAGCCAGCGGGAGGAGGAGGGAGGCTGACCGCTTTGTCAGCTTCTCGCTTAACCTTGAGCTGGTGGTTATAAGCTGGGCCCCAGGGGCCCAGGGCCAGAGTCACCTCGTCAGGCCCTGCTGCAGTAGGAGCAGTTGTAGGGGCAGCATGCTGGCCAGGGGGCTTCCCCTCCACTCAGTCCTGGTCAGAGGCTGCCAGCCCCTCCTGAGCACCCCGTGGGAGGGCCTGGGGCATCCCAGGGTGGGCACTGGAGAGGGAGCCGGCATCTCCACTAAAACCCCTCGCTCCTTCAACGAGATCCCCACCCCTGGTGACAATGGCTGGCTTAACCTATACCGTTTCTGGAGGGAGAAGGGCTCACAGAAAATCCACTATCACCACGTCCAGAACTTCCAGAAGTATGGCCCCATTTACAGGTAAGCCTGGCAGAGGCTGGGGGCTGGTGGGATAGGGCAGCCCTGCTGTGCTCCCCTCTCCTCGCATGGTCTGCCCTCCCCTTCCAGGCTCTTGTTCACCTCTGGCTTTATTTCTTCCTGCCTGGGGGTGGCAGGAGAAGGGATAAGGCTTCCCAGACAGTGGGTTCACTTCCCAGCCCTGAGGCCTCAACAGTCCCCAGGTCCTATACCCTTTGAAACTTTAGGGAGGTGGGAATGCTAAGAGAACAAGCCCTGACAAATGCCTCCCTACATCCGTTATCCGCAGCACACCTTGCAAGGTAAGTTTATCATCCCTATTATCAGAAGAGAATGAAGTTCAGAGAGGTTAGGATTCTTGCCCTGGTCACTCAGCTAGAACCCTGTCCTGCTGGGGCGCTGACCTCGCCCCTTGGACCTGTGCAGCTCTGGAGCAGCTGATTTTGTCCCTTCTACTAGGCCTGGCTGGAGCCCCTCTTCCCCAAGCATCTGCCTAGCTTCCAGCCAGGAGGAAGGGCCTTCGGTCTTTTGACCACTGTGTACCCCACCTTCTTGCCTTGGGATGGGGGTGGGGCCTGGGGGCTGCCCTTGGTGGGAGGCCTCACTTGTTCTGGTCCACCAGTTTCTAAGGTGGGTGGGCTACAAGACACACCTGGGTTCTTTTCTGAGCGCATAGGTGAGGGGGATGGGAGGTGGTGAAGGCGGTGGTTGAGGGCAGGGAGGGGACACCAGGAGGGACAATACTTTACTTTTACTTTAAGTGAAAGGGTCGAGATGAGGAAAGGGCATGTAGGACATGTTAGCTGGTTGGATAGGTAGGTTGGGGGAGGAGGCTAGTTTGTGTAGGGGACCAGCTGCTTCCTCATCAGGGTCACTTCCTCCCTCTCCCACAATGCCTTTTGAAGTCTTAAGTGCCTTTTTTATAGCTGGCTGGAGACAGGGCGCTGCCCCCCCGCCCCCCCCACCGCCAGGCTGAATGTCAGGCTTGGGAGAAGTCTGCTCCTGAGTGTCTCTTCCTTGTCTGTCTGTCTGTCTCTTTCTCTCCCTTCCAGGCCTCTATCCCCAACCTCACTTCATGGAGCTCTCTCCTTATCCCCTTCTTCCACCCCGCCTCATCCTTCCTGCCCCTAGTCCCTGTAGGAGCCCTTTATTTTATAAAACCCCTTTCTATTTCTTGAGTCACCTTCATCTGAGCCTTGGCACATGTCCTTAAAGTTGGTGCTATTATCCCCACTTTACAGATGGGGAAACTGAGGCCTGGAGAGGAGAAGGGTCTTACCAATGTCACACGGCTCATCAGGGCAAAGCCAAGGCTGGAACCCTGATTGTCTAACTTACAGTTCAGTGTGTCACTATTCTAACTAGAGCCTTGAAATAACAAACTTCTAAATGAACGTGAGGAATTTAAAATACAAGTTTTGTGGATTTTTCCTTAATACAAGGCTGTCCCTGTTCTTTATCAAACAATTTAGAAAAATTGAAATCATACAATCTCAGTTTTGATAATATTTATGTTCCATTCAGAATGTGACTATATTTATACACTGTTTGGCGTTGTCCTATAGCAATGTATGGAGGACGTCTTTTCTCTTTTCTCACTTTAAGATAATTTGAGAAGGCAGCATAGTAGCCCATAGCATGGATAAGGCATATTGTTTTAGCCAGTTCTTTAAAGTGGACATTTAGTCCACTCTAGGTTTTTTTTTTTTTTTTTGCTATTAGACATCCTTTTCCATTCTTTTGCTATGAACATTCTCATCCCTCAGGCATCATTGTCTGATGTCAGATAGCTGCCTTGGGCTAGATTCCCAGAGGTGGAATTGATAATAACAATAGCAGTTCAAGGACTTTGCTTAGCTTTTTTTTTTTTTTAATGGAGTCAGTGGTTTGAGGCCGTGTGGCAGCTGGGAAAACACTGAGAGGATTTTCTAGGAGGCCGTGGATTGACATATGTACACTAATATGTATAAAATAGATAACTAATAAGAACCTGCTGTATAAAAAATAAAATTAAAATTCAAAAACAAAACAAAACAAAGGAGGCCATGGCTCGCCAAGGAGACTTGGGGAAGGTAGGCCCAGGCTCTACGGGTCAGTGGTTAAAGCAGTGCTCTTTCCATCTCCCCGTCCTTCCCTTCCCCCTTCCCCCTCCCTCTCCTTTCTCCAGGAAGGGGGAGGAAGAGAGGGCAGGGAGGGGAGAGAGAGAAAGAATGAGAGTTTGGCTTATACCTGTATGTTACATGATACTTTACCTTAAAGTGTGTCTTTTTTCTTTTTCTTTAGAAATAAGTATCTTTTATTTTGCTATTTTACTCTAAGAACATAATTTATAAATATATTTAATTCCTTTTTTTTCTTAACATTTTTATTGGAGTATAATTGCTTTACAATGGTGTGTTAGTTTCTGCTTTATAACAAAGTGAATCAGTTATACATATACATATATCCCCATATCTCTTCCCTCTTGCGTCTCCCTCCCTCCCACCCCTCTAGGTGGTCACAAAGCACCGAGCTGATCTCCCTGTGCTATGCGGCTGCTTCCCACTAGCTATCTATTTTACGTTTGGTAGTGTATATATGTCCATATATATACTACCACTCTCTAACTTTGTCCCAGCTTACCCTTCCCCCTCCCCATGTCCTCAAGTGCGGTCTCTAGTAGGTCTGCGTCTTTATTCCCATCTTGCCCCTAGGTTCTTCATGACCTTTTTTTTTTTTTTTTAAAGGGTATCTTGAATTAACTTTCTTATGCAAAAGGCAGATGCAAGTGAGAATTAGAATTTTCTGTTGTTTCACAATAGCTGTGCTTTAATAAATACTCTCTGCAAAGTGCTCTGAGGTATATTTATACCCTGGGTCTGACCTTTTACTGTAGTTTTATTTTAATAGCGACAAGGTATTTTGCTGGACATCTGATTCCAGGGGGCAGGGCAGCCACTCCCAGAACTTCAATCCTAGAGCCTAGAAGGGGTTGCCTGGCCCGGTGCCTGGCTTACCTGACAAGCTGAATGGAGTCACTTCAGTACAGGGCCACTCCAAACTGCCACGAATGTGCCATGTTTCTGAGCTCTGCCTGGGTGAGAGGGTGGAGGGTGCTGAGAGTGTGGACACAAAGGAAGAATGAACATGGAGGACTTGATGGTCCATAGAAGGCCCTGGATAAGTCTTGGGGATGTGCTGAGGTAGGCAGGAGCCACTGTGATGATCAAAGAAGCACAAAGCTGTCACTTATAGAATGTCTCACGGGTATCACACCCCTAGACTTCATATCATCTTATCCTTCAGCGATCCTGTAAGACAGGTACTGCATTTATTTCCACTGAGGAAACTGAGACTCAGAGAGGGTAAGAGACTTCGGTCACACAGCGAGGAGGTTGTGGAACGGAATCCACTCCCAGGCCTGTCTGCTCTGCGCTGTCAGCTACAAGGTGGTTACAGACGAGCCGAGAACTGTGTCCTGATTGCCCAGGGTGTGCGTGGCTCTCCTCAAACCTTACATCACAGCACCCCTTCTCTGCCCCTCCAGAGAGAAGCTCGGCAATTTGGAGTCAGTTTATATCATCGACCCTGAAGATGTGGCCCTTCTCTTTAAGTTCGAGGGACCCAACCCAGAACGATACAACATCCCACCCTGGGTTGCCTATCACCAGTATTACGAGAAACCCATCGGGGTCCTGTTGAAGTGAGTCTTGGGCCATCTCCCAGGGGCTGGAGGGAGATGACGGGCAGCTGTGGCGAGGGCAGAGGCTGGGGGTGAGGGGCTGGGGCCATGCGTGCCCTGCCTTTTCTTTCTAGCTGGGGCCTCTAGACAAATCCCTGTCATCTTCCTGCCTCCGTAAAACAGATGATGGGGGTGGTGAACTGCCCTGCCAACCCTCAGCGACATGGTCAGGCAGAAGATCTTACTGAGTAATTAAAGACCTTGAAAAGCCCTCATTTACTGGTTCATTCATTAAGTCCCATTTTACTGAGTGCCTACTATGTACCAGTCCTTGTGCCGGGTTCTGAGTCACAAGTAGGGCAGGGCCCTGCCACTGTGAGTCCCTTATAGCCTAAAGGAACAGTGAGAAACATGAACAAATCAGTGTATTTAAATGTAATAGGTACCGTTTTCCACCAAATTGCTCATCAAAAATTTAAAATGTGACCATAGCAAGTGTTGGCGAGGATATAGAGCAACTAGAATGCTCACAGCTTGCTAGTGGGGCTGAGAACTGATGGCACCACTTTGGAAAATGGTTGGACATTACTTCCTGCATTTGAATATTCACATGCTTGCAATGCAGCCGTTCTGCTCTCAAGCATATACTCCAAAGAATATCCCGCCCCCCGAGGCGGACATGTACTAGAATGTTTGCAACACGGTTGTTCGTAATAGTGAGAACCTGGAAACCACTTCAATGCCCAACAGGAGCATGAATGAATGACAGTGGCATACCCCAGTCAAAAAGAACAGACTCAGTGACTCACAACAGTACAGATGATACCTAGAAATCTAAAATTGAGTGAACAAACCAAATCATGACAGCTTTTATAAGAAGTTGAAGACAAGTATACATATTTAAAAAGTATGTTTTAGAAATACATGTCGGTCAGATAAAACTATATACAAAAGCAAACAAGGGATTCAGGTTGATGCTCCCCTTAGCCGGGGAGGCAGGATGTGGGAGGACCAGGTGGGCATCTGTAAGTTATTGTCAAGTTCCTAGTTTTTCTGCTGGGTGGTGAGTTCATAATAACATTCTTGTAAACAAACAAAGCCCCAAAACGACAAAGAGGGCTTTGCATGGATTTATTTTCAAGAATGGGCCATAAGCTGAGAATAAGAATGGGCATTAACCCTATTCTGGGCACCTGAGATTCCCCACCAATGTGATTAATGGGATGTGTTGGGGGTGCAGAGGTTGGTCAATTGTGTCTGTGCAGGGGTCAGAAAAGGTGATGTAGAGGGGCCCTTGAATGGTAGGAGGTGAGATTGGCCAGGAGCAAGGGGAAGTGGTGAGGAGGGCAGACCTGTAGCAGAGGCAAAGACTAGAGGGTTGGAAAGTTGCTTAAAGGCTCTAAGAATATGATTTCCTGGCTTAAAGCAGCAGCAGCAGAGAGAGTAGAGCAGGGCTGGGGTTTTGTTCTCCTTCAGCCTCTTTTTGTCCTGTCACACACCTCCCCACTTCTCTCCCTGCTGCCCCGCCCAGGCCAGGCAGAAGCTGGGAGGAGGTGAGGGCAGAGGAGGACGTGGATGGAGTGCTGGACTCTGAGCTGTGGCTCAGCCTCCTGGGAGAGCCAAGTCAGCCCCCTCTGTGTTTGCCAGGCCTGGGGTTTGTGACCGTGAGGGCCCGAGGGCCCATGTTTTCTCAGGAAGGCAGGAGCTTGGAAGAAAGACCGGTTGGTCCTGAACACGGAGGTGATGGCTCCAGAGGCCATAAAGAACTTCATTCCCTTGCTGAACCCAGTGTCTCAGGACTTCGTCGGCGTCCTGCACAGGCGCATCAAGGAGCAGGGCTCTGGAAAGTTCTCAGGGGACATCAGGGAAGACCTGTTTCGCTTCGCCTTTGAGTGTAAGGGGCTTGAACCTACATGGCCACAGTCTTGGGGGTGGGAGAACCCAGCGTCCCACCTAGAGACCCAACATAGACCCTGAAGAAGTGTCCAGATTGGCTTGAGACGAGCCGCTGAACACATTCTCTGCCATCAGTCACCCAGGGGGAGCTGCACGCTCTCATCTGATTCATGCTATGGGGGCAAGAGTCTCTAAAATGTAGGTCCCTATTGCCACTTTCCTCCAAAAGCCGGGCTTGGCTTGGTCCTTCATTCCGCAAATCTCCCTCTCCTGGGACAGAGACCTTCCCTTTGAGGTCTGGGAGGGAAGGGGAGGGTTGGGTGGTTAATCCGAGCAGGGTATTGGAGGATGTGTAAGAGTTATCCAGATGGAATAAGGAGGTTGGACAGCGTAGGCAGAGGAAACATGCACATGCACATGCCTTGTGGCTTGATGGGGGCTCATGTGGTCACTTCAGGAGATTTGGAGTACCCAGAGTTTGGCATGAAATCAGCATTCAGATTGCTGACCCAGGAGGTAGGAAAACCTTGGAGTTGTTGTGTCTTCTTATGTCCAGCCAGAGTGGGCCCTGGATAGCCAATTACCAGGGACTGATGTCCCCCAGGCACCCATCTGACATGTTTCAGGAAGTATTTAGCCACTTTGGTCAATAATAGATGAGAAACCTCTGTTTCCAGGAGGAAAGCCGAGAGGCTGCTGGGGGTGCTGGGGGAAGAGGGGCCGAGCAGTTTCATCCCAGCCTGGGCTGGAGGCTCTGCTTCCCACTCAAGTGATCCCTTTTTAGGGTCTGCCACATGACCCTCTGAAGGACCTGACTGGCTGCCATAAAGGCAGTTTTCCTTAGCCCTGCAATTTTAGCCCTTTGGGACTCAGGCCTCAGTTTCTTTACTGAAGGAAGCTGAGGTTGGGTGCAGGGGCTCTTATGTGTTGGGAGGGATGGTTTCCTGGGAGCAGAGGCTCTCAGATGGTCGGGTTGGAAGAGATTCCTCAACCTTGCTTCCCCTGCAGCCATCACCAATGTCATGTTTGGGGAGCGCCTGGGGATGCTGGACGAAGTAGTGGACCCTGAGGCCCAGAAGTTCATTGATGCAGTCTACCAGATGTTCCACACCAGTGTCCCCATGCTCAACCTCCCTCCAGACCTGTTCCGTCTGTTCAGGACCAAGACCTGGAGAGACCACGTAGCCGCGTGGGACATAATTTTCAATAAAGGTGAGGGTTGTACCCTGGGCAGCCATATGTGGGGGCCAGGAGAGCCCTGCCTACCTCAGGAGATGGGAAATCCGGGCCTCGGTTGGCAGGGATGAGATTTGGGGGAGTGGGGAGAAAGAGACAGAGGGAGAGAGAACAGAAACAGCTGGAAGCTCCAGATCTCAGCCTGCCTCTTTGTCCCAAGTTATGTCAATGAGCACTGGCTTGCCATGTAGAAAACCCACCCTCTAGTGGGCAGGGATGGGCATCAGGAAGGCCCAGGAACCCCTGAATATGGTGGGCTGATTAGATTTTTCTGGAGAAAGAGGATTTAAGAGGTCCATCATATTCTTCCAAGGAGCCCGTGATTCCCAACATGGGTTAAGCACCAGTATTTCAGACACAGCTGTGCTTGGTGACAGAGTAGGACTTTGGTGAGAGAGATTGGTAAAGGGTGGAGAAGGCTGACTGGGATGTGGTGAAGATGCCAGGCCTGGAGTCAAATCCTGCCCCTGCCCCTGACACCCTTGTGACCTTGGGCAAGTCATTATCTTAGATGGACTTCTGTTTCCTTATCTGTAAAATGGGGATGATAGCACTTACCCCAAAGAGCTGTGGTCAATAAATCAAAAAAACAGATATGGAGGATTTAGCAGAGACTGCTGCTCAGAAAGACGGCAGCTTAGAAAGTGCAGGGCTCTAGAATCCCCGAGCCCCTGTACCACCTCCCACCAGAGATCGTGCTCCTTCCCTCCCCTCTGCAGAGAGCCTCACTCTAGTTTTTTTTTTGGCCGCATGGTATGGCATGCGGGATATTAGTTCCCCAACCAGGGATCTAACCTGTGTCCCCTGCAGTGGAGGCACAGATTCTTAACCAATGGACCACCAGGGAAGTCCTCGCCTCGCTCTATTTTCTTTCTTCCTGCCCCACAGCTGAAAAATACACCGAGAACTTCTACTGGGACCTGAGACGGAAAAGGGAGTTCACCAATTACCCAGGTATCCTCTACCGGCTCCTGGGAAATGACAAGCTGCTCTCTGAGGATGTCAAGGCCAACATTACAGAGATGCTTGCAGGGGGCGTGGACACGGTGAGGACACAGTGAGGTGGCTGTAGGGGCACAGCCTGTCCCTTCCTGTGCCCCTATGCCCCCTCCCACTAGCCTGCCTCATTGTCTGAAACCCTGTCCATCTCCCTCTCCTGACTCTACTTCCTAGATACTAATCTCCTAGGAGGGTGGGTCAAGCTGGTCACGCATGGAGCATGCCTTGAGGCTGATCCACCATTTTTTCTTTGCCTCTGAGGAGGGAGTGACTAGGAACAGGTGGGTGACACAGCTCACTCTGAGTCAGGAAGGCAGGCAGGACCTCAGAAAAGCTGCCCCTGATGTCTGAAGGCATCATTTGTGGTGTCTCCCAGAGGCCGAACAATACCCCGGAAACTTCTGGTCTTTTTTTTTTTTTAAAGGTCCTGGATGGCCAAGTCCTTTTTTTAAAAAAATTTTGTTTATTTATTTATTTATTTTTGGCTGTGTCAGGTCTTGTTGCCGCGTGCGGGCTCTCTCTAGTTGCGGCGAGCGGGGGCTACTCTTTGTTGCGGTGCATGAGCCTCTCACTGCAGTGGCTTCTCTTGTGGAACATGGGCTCTAGCGCACACGGGCTCAGTAGTTGTGGCACATGGGCTCAGTAGTTGTGGCTCGCAGGCTCTAGAGTGCAGGCTCAGTAGTTGTTGCTCGTGGACTTAGTTGCTCCGCTGCATGTGGGACCTTCCCGGACCAGGGCTCGAACCCGTGTCCCCTGCGTTGGTAGGCAGATTCTTAACCACTGTGCCACCAGGGAAGCCCCAGAAACTTCTGTTCTTGAAAGTCAAAACTTCTCTGTCTTATGTGCCATCCCTTTTTCCAATACCTTAAACTTTCTCAAGCTAATGTGATGGTAAGGGTTAATTCTTTAGTGTTTCGTGGTTATTAGTTATGATTTGGGCACTAAGACTATAAAGGTGAATATAATAGACTTCAAATCTCTCAGATGGCTCAGAGAGGAAGAGTATATTAGCTTGCTAGGACTGCCATGACAAAGTACCACAGACTGGGTGGTTTAAACCACAGAAATATATCGTCTTGCAGTTCTGATCAAGGTGTCAGCGGGGTTGTTTTCCTCTGAGGCCCCTCTGCTTGGCTTATTGATGGCCGTCTTCTTCCTACATCTTCACATGGTCTTCCTTCTCTTCTTATACAGACACCAGTCCCATTCAGTTAGGGCCCACCCACATGACCTCATTTTACCTTAATTACCTGTTTTTTTTTTAATTACCTTTTTTTTAAAGGCCCTATCTCCAAATACAGTCACATTGTGAGGTGCTGGGGGTTAGGACTTCAACATATGAATTTGGGAGAGACACAATTCAGCCCATGACACGGAGGTAGCACGGACACAGATGACTACCTCACCGTATTATAGGGCTGGATGGTGAGGCACGTGCCAGGTACTGGCAACGCTGAGAAGAAGGGAGAGACTAACATGGTCTTGTAGGACAGGGAGAGTGTTCCACAGAGTAAAATCGATTCGTCTTTCCTCTTGTTGCGAGGAGGACAGAGGAGGAATAGCATTTCAGGACCGGGGAGAAGCATGTGTCATGCTTAGGTGAATAACTTGATTTCCTAGGTATCATATTTACATTGTACTCTAATGGAGGCCTTTCCGTCCCTCGGCTACAGATGGAGGCTTTGAGCATATTTTAAATATAGTTCATTGTCAGTCATGTAGAAGAGATCTCTGAAAAAAGCTCACCTGCACCAAAGCAGCTATTATTCTTAGGTAACATTTATTAAGCGATTACTATGTGGCAGGCAGGGTCCTAAGCTTTTCACATGTGTTAACTCATTTAGGATTCACAAACAGCCCTTTTTCAGATGAGGAAACTGGGGCACAGAGAGGTTAAGGAACTTTGTCAAGGTCACACAGCTAGTAACTTAGTTGACTACCTTATTAAACAAGTATCTCCTGAGTACCCATTCTGTGTCAAGCCTTGGAAGTACTGAGACAAATACATGCATTTGAGCTGAGCCTTGAGGAAGGAGTACACACTTGCTTCCTAGGTTGGGGAAGGGAATTGTAGGAAAAGGGAGCAGCATGAGGAAGATTTCTGGGCTTCAGGAGCTGTGTGTAGCTCAGTGTGGCTAGAGCATGAGGAGCATTTTCGAGAGAGGTGGCGGTGGGCTGGGAGCAACAGGCAAGTGTTGGAGGGGGTCCATGGGTCCGGTCAGAGCCTCTGGACTTGATCTGGGGGCTCCAGGGAGCCAGGCAAGGATTTCAAGCCAGGAAGTGACTGGATGACATTTTTTCACAATTGTTTCTGCTGGGAAGAAGAAGGAGCATGTCCAAACCTCTTGGACCAAAATATGGTCCTTGGTAAGATAATATGCCAACAACTCGTGTCCTAGCCCTAGGGCAGAGGGCTGTTCCAGCCCAGGGTCCCACCACTGAGGAATCTGAACTGTGGGGCTTGATGAGGGTCACTCATACCTTCAGTGAAAGTTAACAGTCACGACCTAACACTGAGATTAATCTCGGTATATACCATGTGTTAATTGCAATACTGATAGAAAACAGGTCTGATTGTTCTGGTTTCAGCATTTTTTTTTTTTTTTCGGTACGCGGGCCTCTCACTGTTGTGGCCTCTCCCGTTGCAGAGCACAGGCTCCGGACACGCAGGCTCAATGGCCATGGCTCACGGGCCCAGCCGCTCCGCGGCATGTGGGAACTTCCCAGACCAGGGCACGAACCTGCGTCCCCTGCATCGGCAGGTGGACTCTCAACCACTGCACCACCAGGGAAGCCCTGGTTTCAGCATTTTTGAGCCTCACTTTACGCTATGCTGCTATAGGCAGATGTTAAGTTTAGGGGGAAGTTCTACTGGGGAGAGGGCTGGTCATTTAATAGGCATTTCAAGATGAATGGCAATCATTCAGGAGTACAACCATTACAGAAGTAGGATTTGGCCTCTTAGGGCCTCTGGAGTCCTTTGGAAGAAGGTATTAGCTATGTGGATGACCCTCTACTGGCTGGGGAGATGGGTGGGCTCTGGTGACATGAGGGGGAAGGCAGGGACAAGTGCTGCCCCAAACATTCCTGCCTGGGCCACAAGAAAGGCTTCTTGGACGTTTGCCGTCTGAATTGTTTTGGTTTTTGTGGATGGTGGTTTCTGGATACTGGGAGAAGGGTGGGGAGAGGTGTTTGGCAACGAAATTTAGCCTGGGTCTAGGTGCCCCAGGAGTGACCTGTCCTCTTGGTTTTCTGTACCCTCTCACTCCCTGCCAGACATCCATGACATTGCAATGGCACTTGTATGAGATGGCACGCAGCCTGAATGTGCAGGACATGCTGCGGGAGGAGGTCCTGAATGCCCGGCGCCAGGCCCAGGGAGACATAAGCAAGATGCTACAATTGGTCCCGCTCCTCAAAGCTAGTATCAAGGAGACACTGAGGCAAGCCCACCCCCACCTACGCCTGTCCCCCCCGACCACCACCACAAATCCCTGGGCAGGGTCAGGGTGGTGCCTGCGCACAGGGTTACAAGAATGGGCTGGTGGAGGAGACTGGTAGCAGGAAGTGGGAAGTCTGGGGAAGATAGCTGGGAATAGGGAGAAGGGTCCTGCCTCCAGGTCCTCCAGGGTGCTGCAGCTGGGGCTGAGATGCCATGCTAGGTGCAGGGCTTCGTCCAGGCCTTAGGGCATCAGCTTCTGAACGCTTTTCACTGGCAGACTCCACCCCATCTCCGTGACCCTACAGAGATACCTCGCAAATGACATGGTTCTTCGAGATTACATGATTCCTGCCAAGGTAGGTGCAGCAGGAGGGCTGCAGGCTCTGTCAGTCAGACAGACGAGGCCAGGGGCAGATTGCAGTTGCGTACAGATGGGGGCGGTGGGGGCTTCTGTCCTGCCTTTCTTCCTGGAGCTGGCTGGTGGGGTCCTTGGTGGCAGTGGTCCAAGTCCGAATGAAGGGCAGCGGTGGTGGACACAGTGGGTAACGGTCTTTGGAATGTTGCTGGAGTGTAGGGTTAGGAGGGAGATCCCACTGGCTGCCTGGGTCTCTGGGGACCCTCTGGTGCTGAGGAAAGGGGCAGGACAATCCCTTGCGCCGCGCCTGGCCTAGTGTCTTCAGTCACGCCCACTTAATGGGCGAGGCTCAGGGAAGCGGGGGAGGCCTCGTTCAAGGTCACATAGTGGGCAGCGTTCTGTGCTGCACAGCTGGGTAGCCAGGCTAGGGACCGGGAGTGGAGATGCTGGGTAATGCTCCTGGCTGTGAGGAGGTGAGGCCTACTCAGACCTCTGCTCACTGTGTCCCCAGACATTGGTACAAGTGGCCATCTATGCCATGGGCCGAGACCCTGCCTTCTTCTCGAATCCGGACAAGTTTGACCCAACCAGGTGGCTGGATAAAGACAGGGACCTCATTCACTTCCGGAACCTGGGCTTTGGCTGGGGTGTACGGCAGTGTGTGGGCCGGCGGATTGCTGAGCTCGAGATGACCCTCTTCCTCATCCATGTGAGTCAAGCCTGGGGACATCTGTCTCCCATGACTTTGTCTCCCCTCCTCCACAATTCCCTGCTGTCTCCTCTCTGGGCAAATCCACTTACCACCCACTGGTGCTCCCTGGTCATACGTTCCCCACAGTGGTGATGGGATGGGGGTGGGGTGGGAAAGGTTTTGTAGAAACCAAAGTGAAAGCCTGAACCAAGGGGACAGAGCACTGGTGGCGTGTTCAGGCTCTGCGCAGGATTCAATAGGATCTGGCAGTAGACCCCCTGGAGCCTCTCAGATCACACTCAACAGGCACTGCTCACAGGTGAACAAGCCTGGCCTGGGGGAGACAGACCCTCCCTGCCTCTCTCCTAAGCCCACAACCCCTCTTTCTCAGATTCTGGAGAACTTCAAGGTTGAATTGCAGCATCTCAGTGACGTGGACACCATATTCAACCTCATCCTGATGCCCGACAAGCCCATCTTCCTTGTCTTCCAGCCCTTCAACCAGGACCCACCCCAGGCGTGATTGGAGAGGGCGGGCACTGCCCTTCCCGCCAATCAGGCTAGCAGGGATGTGGGAGGACGGCCCAAGGGGTTGGGGCCCGTGGAAGTGTCCGCATCTCCAGGGCTTGGTCCCCACCCCTGCTCCTTTCTGGCCAGCTCTGACCAGATGGAGTTGGCGCTCGGCTGAGGCACCCCTCTCTCACCCCACCTCTTCCCCCTCTTCTCCCATCCCATGAAGGCAATAAATGGCTGAACTCTGTAAAGTGTCTTCATTTCCATCTGACCCCTAAGGTATCCATCACTCCTGTAGAGATGCTCCCTGACCCAGATCAGCAAATAGATCTGAGCGTGAATGGGGAACCCAAGGCAGCTGCCCTTGACACCATTTCTGCTGGGACCCACCTACCTACAGCAGCTCAGGAGCCAGCAGGATCAACCTCCTTTGCTGTCCCGGTTGGGTGTGAGGCAGAGTTGGTGGAGGGCTATTGCCGCTGCACCGGGAGCTACTGGAGCAGCAGGCAGAGGGACAAAGAACTTGGCAGAGTTCTGCTAAGGGTACAGGGCAGCCTGAGAGGTGTGGGCCAATCTTGGCTACCAAGGCAGGCCCATCTATCAGGAGGCTCGTATAGGGCTCTGCTTGGCTGAGCCCTGGGTGGGAATTCCCTGCGGGGTCAGGAGGACTTCCTGCCAAGGTCCAGCCAGAGTCTTGGGCATGTCCAGGGATGATGTGGTGAAGAGACTGTGGGTGAGGGGTTGGCATGAGGTGACCGACCCTGGGGACGAGAGGACAGCATGCTTCCTCTACCCCACCTGACCCTTCTCTGGGCTTCCCCAGGCCTTAACTTCCTGCTCCAGTGGGACATGCCCACTTGTCCAAGCTCTGGGCATTAGGCAGGGAGACTGGGGCAGAGTCTTTGGTACATTATTTGGACTGCCTGACAATGGTCTCAATTTCGGCCACCTTAACCCCCTCTGAGCTTCATGACTCCTGGCTTGACCAGGTACCTGATCCTGCCTGGCCCTTGGCTACCCAACTCTAAGTTCTTCAGGTAGACGGGGGGCTAGTGCCGCTAGGGACAGCAGCCCAGCTGGCTTGGCCTCTTCTCCCAGGATCTGCAGGTTCTGAATCCATTCTTGGAGCCTTTCTGCTTTTCCTCATCACAATCCTCTTCCTTCTTGTCTTTCTCTCTCCTTCCTGCTTCCTCTCCTTTCTCCAGGCTTGAATCATCTTTGCTTGGAAATGTTAGTGTTGGAAAGGGCCTTACTGTCAAGGATGTTAAGCTCTTTGGGGATAGATGGGGCAACTGAAGCCCAGAGAGCTTGCTTGAGTCACCCAAGGTCACACAGCATGCTTGTAGTTAGAAGCCAGGCTTCCTAACTCTCAGTGGAGGGCTCTTTCTTCTGGCCCTATCTGTTTTTCTGTCCCTGGACACATTTAGACACAATATTGCCAGCTCAGGTAAATGGGGTATTTCATGCTAACATGTAACTGATTGCTACAGGCAGGCTTCAAGTCTTTCCCTTCCCAAGAAACAGATAAACCAAACTTGAAAAAAGGGATTTCAGATATGATAGATGTTTGAGTGCAGGTAGGAAGTTCCAGCCTCTCACACCAGCTCGCCTCTGGTGGTCTCAGTTCTTCCAGAGGTCTGGACAGGCCTCGTCTCCCTGGATCCTGCTTTGGAAGGCCTCTTCTCCCCCACCCCCACCCGCCCCCTGTCTGGGATCCACTATGGCCTCTGGCTCTCCAAAGATGGTAGCTCCTGGGACAGGCAGGAGGCTACAGGGCTACAGCAGAGGACCCAGGCCCAGAGTGGGGTCTGGAAGGAGGAAGCTAAGGCACCCCAGGCTGCCCTGCTCAATGAAAGAGGTGCATGTTCACTGACCTCAGCGTTTAATAAAGTCATTTTAGGGAGTGGGGCTGAGACTCCCTAGTACACAGAGAGGGAGGCCTGCTCCAAGACTGAGGTCTGCTAGGACTCAGTCTGCTGGAATTTGGAGAGATTTTTGAGCCTAGTCTCTGAGCTGGGCATCAAGGGGTCCAGCTTGGAGGGTCACCTTTGGTTCTTGGAGGGGGTGGAGGGGTTCTGTGGTGGGCAAAGCAAGATGAAGTGAGTATGCCCCCGTCCCCAGCAGGTGGCTCAGTAAAATGCATCTTGCCTGGCAAGTCATGCCTCAGAGGATCCAAAATCCAGCAGGCCATGACTTCTCAAAGACTTCCAAACCCATTTCACCACAGCAGGTCACACCTAATTGCTGCCGAAGACTCCAGGGCTCAGCGGGTGAGTTTGCAAAGGTAGCCCTGTGTTCCACCCAGTTCCCCCAGCCTTTTCAGGCCTTTCCAGCAGAGTACTGATGGTTCAAGAGCAGAAGCCATCAGGGGGTTTGCTTTGGGGGGCTGGGTGGCCCAGGGCTGAGCTTGAGGGACAGTTGTGAATAAAACAATTTGTTCTTGGGAAGTTGGCAGTGTTTCTTTCTGGCAACATGACCCCACCTCTGGCAGGTCTGCAGCACTGCAGTGGCCCAAGAAGTGCGTGTTCATGGGAGAATCTTAGGCACTGTGGACTGGAGAGGGGGCCACAGCTACTCGACCCATGAGCAAATCCAGTCCTAAAGTACAGCCAGTGCCACAGCATTCGAGAAATGCCCCTGTGGGCAAACTGTCCACCACAGCCCCTCCTTTTTGATACTCATCACCACCCGAAGGGGAGGGAGTGTCTTGGCAGGGTTCTCTATTCCCCTTAGACAGGCGGGGGATTGAGATGGGGCAGGGGTTTCGGCTGGTAACTGAGCAGAAGTTGAGCCCAGGTCTTCTGACTACCAGCCAGGGAGCAGGGCCCCCTGGACAGGTTTTCACAAGGTCCAGTGACTCGGGGAAGGGGTGTGTGTGTGTGGCTGCCAGACCCACCCTCCGAACCCCACAGAGCTCCTCCAGAGGGATCACTCACGGACTCATCTGTGGTGATTGTGTTGGAAGGGGGCCTCAAGCCGTACTCTTTCTCCTGCAGCCGTGTGGCCAAGTCCTGCTTCTCTCGTCCCCAGCGTCGAGCTGAGTCCTCTAACTATAGACATGAAGAGACACAGATGGAGAACCACTGGGCAGCAGCACCCATCCCTGAGAGCTGGGACAGCCCAAACCTCAGCCTGCTCTTTGAGCAGAAAGCAAAACCCTGGGCAACGTGGGCCTGCTACCTTCCCAAGAGACCTCAGGATAACAAGGGTGGGTGGACAAGCGACAGTTTGAATACGACTGATGGACCTTCTCTGGGTTCCACCAACATACGGAGCTCCAACACTGGTCACGATGAGCCCTGACCCTCCTGACATGCAGAGTCCCGTCAGTCCTCAACCATGGAGCTGCAGCACTCCCCACAATGAGCCCCAACCCTTCTCAAACGTGCAGCCTCGGCCCTGGTCACAGAGGGAGCCCTGACCCTCTTCACACACAGAGCCCCAGCCCTTCTCTAACACGCAGCTCTGACTCTGGTCACACACAGAGCCCAGACCCTCCCAAAACACAAATCCCTGACCCTGGTCACAAATGGAGCCCTGATCTTGGATGCAGACCAAGCCCGAACCCTCCTCACACAGGGAGGGAGTCCTGACCGTAGACAAACACCGATCACCAACCCGACACACACGGAGCCCTCGCCCTGATCACACACAAAGCCTCGGTCCTCTTCTAACATGGAGCACCGATCCTGGTCATAAATGGAGCCCTGACCCTGGATGCAGACTGAGCCCTGACCCTCCGTACCCCCTGAGTCCAAACATGGTTAAACAGGGAGCCCTGACACTCCAAATACAGGGAGCCCCAATCCTGGTCAAAAATTGAGTCCTGACCCCCCTCACACATAGAGCCATGATCCTTTTCAAACACAGAGCCTCGACCCTGGTCACAAATGGACCCTGACACTCTTCAAACATGGAGTCTGGACCCTCCTCACACACGGAGCCCCGACCCTTCTGAAACACAGAGGCTGAGCCTGGTCTCAGGCTGAGTGGTGAGGCTACCTGTCCTGTGTGACCCCTGCACCTCACCTACCTGGCTTTCCAGGGAAAGAATCCGGCTCTGAGCGCATTCCAGCTCGGCCAGGAGGTTAAACTTGTCTGAATTATTGGCAAGAAGATCCTGTGGGCAAAGCAGAAACTCACACATGGTCCCCACTGGGGGCTGTAGCTATGTGAGCTCAGGAGGCCAGGTGACACTGAGGGAGAAATCAGCCAGGTCTGAGTTCCAAATTCAGCTCCCTGATGCACAGCCTCAGACCCAGGGCCAAAGACCCTGAGGCCAACGAGCCTCAGACCCCTGCCCGGAGTTTCAGACCTGGCATGTGCCTTTTTCACAGTTGTTCCCTCCACATATTTTGACTGTATGAAATTTTTGCACACCAATTTTTAAATGTAAAATGCACCAGGGGGCGCTAGATTAGTGCACAGAAAGGAATCTTGAGCTGGGGGTCATTTTGTAAAGTGAAGGATCTATTTGTAAAGCAAGGGTTCCCCGTCCTCCGCACTTTACATGGATGTCCATGCATCAGGTGTGCTTTCAAACCGAACTCACCTCCTGCGAGTCCTGGGATGAAGAGAAAAACTCTCCTGTACCCAGCCCACCCCGCTTTTGTAATTCCAAATGTTCTGTCTTCGGGTTTGCATAAAGCAGGGGCACCTGTAACAGCCTCGGAGGTACGGAGGGGCCAGGGACACCCACCTATGTGGGCAGGGTACCCTTGCAGTGGCCTGGACCATCTGTCTCTTGCAGCTTCTCTGCTAGGTCTCCTCTTGTTCCCAACTCCCCAGGGTCCACCTGGGATGGGGGAAAAGGGCTCTCCAAGGCTGTACCAATCCCAGGAAACGCTCCAGAATGGAGTTCTGAGAGGCCTGTTTGGAGCCCAACTGCAGGGCAGCCAGGTGACAAACGGGGTCAGGGGTCAGTTAGGGGCTTGCTTTCTCTCCCAGGATGCTAAATGAGGGTAAGGGTGAAGCTTTCAGACTCATGTGTGTTCCCAGGGGAAAGGAGCCAAGGCCTGAGAGCCAGAGGCTCTCCAGGAGACTCCAGGCACATTGGAGACCCTGGGAAACCTTGCTCCTGGTCTTGGGTTTCAACTTGGATTGTGCCTGAGTGATTTCTGGGTGCCTGGTGACCTGCGCAGGCAGGCCCAGGCCAAGCTTGTGCTGGTGGCTCTTACCAGCAGGGCCTGCTGCTGCAGAACGATGGGGGCCGACTGGTGGCGGTTCTTGTCCAGCTCTGCCCGCAGCCTCGAGTTTTCCGCCAGCAGCATTGAGTAAAGGTCAACAGGCAGATTCTCTCCCGTTGGACCCGGGGGAAGGCCAGAGGCTGAGAGTATGGGGAAGGCTGTGGAATGTGGCCATAGATGTTCATGAGATGGGCTTTCCTGCCTCCCTGTTCCTGGTCCATCTGCCTCAGCGTTTTACTTTTTTATGCCCCTCCTCTGCTCCCAAGCCTTCAATGGCACCCTACCGCCCGTGGGATCAGGTCCATACTCCTCCTCAGGCCATCGTTCTAGGCTCTTTAGAATCTGACCCCAGTGTTCTCTCTGATCACTTCCCCACCATTTGTCCTGGGTCTGTTTCAGCTCCTCGCCTCTATTTTCCTCCCTTCTCTGCTCCTGGCATCGTCACTCCCCAGGCCTGTGCACGGCTGTTTCCCCTCCCTAGGTTGCCTTCTCAACTCTCACCCTAAGCTCAGGGCTCCTGAAAGGTGGGCCCAGCTTTCACTGTTTCTTAAAGACCTTCAAAAATGCCCCCTACAGACACCCCCATGCAGTGAAGGCTGACACAGGGCTGGGCTCACGGGGGTCCCCAGTGAGGTGGCACAGAAATCCTCTGCTTGGGCTGGCCTGATGCGGGGTGACCTGGCTCTTTCCTGCTCATCAGAGCTGCCTCTGATTGGCAGTTCTAGGTGGCTTTGGTTAACATCAGTGGAGAAAGCAAATCATTGATTTAACCAGAAAGTTTTTGTGTGTTTTATAGAAGCAGACTCTTTGAAGATACAGGGAGATGAGCAAATAATTTGAAGGGTCCTGGAGTTAAGAGGTTGGGAACCGCTGCCCCAGACAGCCCCTCTTTGCAGGTAGCCCATCTCTGCTCGCTCTAATCTCAGAGCATCTTCTGGAAGGTCTGAGCCTCTTTCTAGCGTGGCTCACACACTGTGTCCCCTCCATGTGTTCTGAGGGACTCCGTGGTAGGAGAAGGGAGCTTGGGGGACCTCTGGAAGTGCTCAGTGCCTGATTGAGTACTGAGGGGACCTAGCACCCTCTACTGCAGTTTGAAGGTGCTCCTGAAACTGAGAGGCTCCGAGAAGGCACGGCCTCCGGGGTGGGACAGAAGCCGGGGAGCAGACTCACCGACATTGGGCTTTCCCTGCAGCTTGTTCTGCAGGGGCTCGTTCCTCTCCCGCAGCTTGTCCTCCAGCACCGACTCCATCTTCTCAATCACCTGGAGGGCAGAGCACAGAGGCTGGGATGGCCTAGGGGCTCCACATCTGCCCGTGTGTGTCTGGGCCTGGGCAGCCTGGCCCTTAGGGCACCTGCCTTCTCCTGGTGCCTCACGGTCTCCTCCAGCGCCTTCATCTGCTGCAGCTTGCCCTGGTATCGCCTCAGCAGCGCCGCCTGTGGCTGCTGAGCCCGGTGCAGGAGGAGCAGCTCCTTTTCTCTGTCATTCTTCTGATGGTGGGGGAGGGAGGGGAAAGGGGGGAAAGCAGGGGTGCCCTTGACCCTTAGGGTCCACCCCAGGCCACTCTGCTCAGTCCTCCACTGCCCTGGCCCCCTGGCCCCTACGTCCCTCTCCCTTCTAGCCGCAGACGCTTCTCCAGACGCTCCCTCCCGAGCCCCCTTCCCCTCTGCCCTCCAAGCCCAGGCTCACTCGAATCAGCTCATTCTGAAGACGCTGCACCGTGTCCCTCAGCTTCTTCCTGTCCAGCTCACTCAGCAGCAGTTTCTGCTTCATGGACGCTGGTGGAGGAGGAACTGGCTCAGGGACGAGGCACCTCCCAGTTCAAATTGGCATGGTTGGGGGGTGGGAGGTTGTCTCTCAGTCCTGGGGCTTGACACAGGACTGGACTCTCAGTTTCCCATCTCAGAGAGGACCCAGACAGGCTCCTACTAGCCTGTGTCCTGAGAAAGTCTCCTGCCACCCTGTTCCCTTGGTGGCCTGTATGCCCTCACCCAGGTTCTGGGCTCTGTCAGTGATGTCTGGCTCCTCTTCTACCCCCTCCTGGGTCAGCTGGCTCCTCAGCATTTGGTTCTCTGCCTCCAGGATGCTGGTCTGTTTCCGCAGTGACAGGATGTCCTCTGCCATCTTCTGCATGGTCTGCCGGTAGCTGTTCATCTCCTGTGTACCCCAGAGCTCAGAGATGAACCCCCAGCCCCACTGTAGCTCCCCCTCAATATCTACACCCACACCTGGAAGTCAGTGGGTCACTCCTGAGGCCAAAGAACAGAGAGAATCCCAAGCTGTGCCCTCAAGTCTTAGCAACTCCTTGGAGGGATGGCCATGACAGGATTTTCACCCCTTCTGGCCGTGTGAGAGCAGCTGCACAAATGTGCTCTCCTGGGGGTGACACCTTTTCCCGGGAGGCCAGCTAGGGGGGACCCAGGATTCAGACACTAGGTGAGGAGGCCCATGAGCGATGGAGACTTGAAAGGCTCCAGGGCCAGGTTTCCAGGGCCAGGCTAAATCAGGGCCATTTCTCCACCTTTTCCCTTCTCCCTTCTCTAATCCCTCTTCTTCCTCACGTCACTGAGAACCCAGGGAAGAATCTCTCTGAAATCTCGCTGAATGCTTCTTGGGAGCCAACCCTAGGCACCAGCCTCCCAAGCAGCCCAGGGGGCGTTAAGGGACACGGGGTAGGTAAGCCTGGGAGATCCAGAAAAGGACTCAGGGTCAGGGTTGCGATCCAGCTACAGGATCTAGGCTGTGAGGTGGGGACGGGACGCCAGGCTCTGTCACTAGCTTAGGAGTAACAATAATACTAATATCTGGTGTTCATTGAGCATTTACTATGTACCAAGTCAGGCCCACCTCCTTCATTTAGCTTATGAAGGCGGATACTATTATCATCCTCATTTTACTGACGAGGAATCCAAGGCCCAGAGAGGCGGGTGGCGTGCTCAGTCACAAAACTGAGTGGCAGCGTCAAGGTCTGAAATCCAGGCCTCCTGGCACTTGAGTCCGTGCTCTTAAACGCTGCGCAATCCTGCCACGATGCCCCCATATATGGAAACTTCACAGTATGTTGAGAAGTGATGAAAGCAGGTTACTAAAAACAATTATGATCTCAATTTGGGAAAAAAAATTCATGTTTGCCCTTGTGTGTGCGTAGGAGAATTAATAGGCTATATTTACACGTACTTGTATCATAATCAGAAATTCCCTATTGTTATTTATAAAAAGTTTTGGAAAGGGAGTTTCTTAATATAAATAGTACCACAAAATATAAAAGAGGGACTCAAAATGTGAAGCCAGGAAGCTCGGTAGAGGGGGAGGAGGTAGGAGCTAGGTTTGGGGGAGGAGTGGGAGGAGGGAAGCGAGGCCAGCAGGAGCTTCCTAAGCCCTGTCCTTCCTGAGACTGTGAAGGTCTTGCCTGTGGGGGGTGGGCCTCCTAGGCCTGGCCAGAAACAGGCTCCCAAGTCCTCAGGAAGCAGAGCTCTGTCCCCAACTCCCACCTGGGCCCCATGCTGACTGAGGATGTGGCCTGGCTCCCAGCCACTGCCTTCAACCTGCTGCATGGTGGGCCACTGGCTGCCTGGGGAGGGGTTTCCAGACAGCAGGGGCTCATCAGACACCACTTGTCACCTGCTGCTGTCAAGCCTTCTGGCTAGACTCCCTCTAAATGGTGCCAGTGCTGGGCCCATCTCCCCAGCACCTGCCCCAGTCAAGTTTCAGGTCTTGGCTCCTCCAGATCTGCCCATCTGGTGCCCTCAGACAGCTTCATTCACTAGGACACTCAGCCCAGAGACTGCACACACACAGAGCTTTGTGGTCAGGACTCACTCAGAGGCCCAGCTTGGCCACCGACTCACTGAATGAGCTTGGATAGACCCCTTCACCTTTCTGAGCCTCTGATTCCTCTCATGGGAGAAGCATGGAGTATCTAGAAGCTCAGAGTCAGTGTGTGTGGTTCAGGGCCCTGCCTAGGGCAGACATGACTTGGAGGCAGTAGTTCTCATCCCACCCCATTTCTGTTCTAGTGCCAGCTTTAATCAACAGGCCAGACCCCTTTCTCTTCCTCCTTTCTACCCTCACCCTGGGTTCCCTTGCTCTCTCCTCTGCTCTGCTCTACATCCTCAATTTATAGCAGCCCCTTGATGGACAGGGATTTGGGAGGTCCAGTAGACTGTCAAGAGGAACCACATGATACTTTTGGAAAGGGAATTCATCTCTCCTTTCCCTCTCCAGCCTAGTTCAGGCTCTTATCATGTCTGCTCTGAACAATTACATTAGTATCCAAATGGGTTTCTTTGCTTTAGGGTTATTTTTTAGAGGCGCACACCCTCGTCCAAGAAAACATGTTCAAGGATGCTCCATGCACTGCAGTTTATGGTTTTATTCTAGGGCACGCTGAGTCACTGGACACAGGCAGTACCTACAAAGAATGACCTAGATTCAGAGAGGAGATTGGTTCGGGATGGCGGAGTAGAAGGACATGTGCTCACTCCCTCTTGAGAGAGCACCAGAATCATAACTAACTGCTAAACAATCATTGACAGGAAGACACTGGAACTCACCAAAAAAGATACCCCACATCCAAAGACAAAGGAGAAGCCACAATGAGATGGTAGGAGGGGCGCAATCACAGTAAAATCAAATCCCATAACCGCTGGGTGGGTGACTCACAGACTGGAGAACACTTAGACCACAGAAGTCCACCTACTGGAGTGAAGGTTCTGAGGCTCACGTCAGGCTTCCCAACCTGGGGGTCCGGCAACAGGAGGAGGAATTCCCAGAGAATCAGACTTTGAAGGCTAGTGGGATTTGATTGCAGCACTTCGACAAGACTGGGGGAAACAGAGACTCCACTCTTGGAGGGCACACACAAAGTAGTGTGTGCGTCGGGGCCCAGGGGATGGAGCAGTGACCCCATAGGAGACTGAACCAGACCTACCTGCTGGTGTTGGACGGTCTCCTGCAGAGGGGGGGCGGGCAGCTGTGGCTCACCAAGGCACAAGGACACTGGCAGCAGAAGTTTTGGGAAGTACTCCTTGGCGTGAGCCCTCCCAGAGTCTGCCATTAGCCCCACCAAAGAGCCCGGTAGGCTCCAGTGTTGGGTCTCGTCAGGCCAAACAACCAACAGGGAAGGAACTCAGCCCCACCCATCAGCAGACAAGTGGATTAAAGTTTTACTGAGCTCTGCGGCACCAGAGCAACACCCAGCTCTACCCACCACCAGTCCCTCCCATCAGGAAGCTTGCACAAACCTCTTAGATAGCCTCATCCATCAGAAGGCAGACAGCAGAAGCAAGAAGAAGTGCAATCCCGCAGCCTGTGGAACGAAAACCACATTAGAAGGATAGACAAAATGAAAAGGCAGAGAACATGTACCAGATGAAGGAACAAGATAAAATGCCAGAAAAACAACTGAATGAAGTGGAGATAGGCAACCTTCCAGAAAAAGAATTCAGAATAATGATAGTGAAGATAATCCAGGACCTCGGAAAAAGAATGGAGGCAAAGATCAAGAAGATGCAAGAAATGTTTAACAAAGACCTAGAAGAATTAAAGAACAAACAGAGATGAGCAATACAATAACTGAAATGAAAAATACACTAGAAGGAATCAATAGCAGAATAACTGAGGCCAAAGAACAGATAAGTGACCTGAAAGACAGAATGGTGGAATTCACTGCCGCAGAACAGAATAAAGAAAAAAGAATGAAAAGAAAAGAAGACAGCCTAAGAGACCGCTGGGACATTAAACACAACAACATTCGCATTATAGGGGTCCCAGAAGGAGAAGAGAGAGAGAAAGGACCTGAGAAAATATTTGAAGAGATTATAGTCAAAAACTTCCCTAACATGGGAAAGGAAATAGCCACCCAAGTCCAAGAAGAGCAGACAGTCCCAGGCAGGATAAACCCAAGGAGAAACATGCCAAGAAACATAGCAATCAAATTGGTAAAAATTAAAGACAAAGAAAAACTATTAAAAGCAACAAGGGAAAAACGACAAATAACATACAAGGGAACTCCCATAAGGTTAACAGCTGATTTCTCAGCAGAAACTCTACAGGCCAGAAGGGAGTGGCACAATATATCTAAAGTGCTGAAAGGGAAGAATCTACAACCAAGATTACTCTACCCAGCAAGGATCTCATTCAGATTTGACGGAGAAATCAAAAGCTTTACAGGCAAGCAAAAGCTAAGAGAATTCAGCACCACCAAACCAGCTCTACAACAAATGCTAAAGGAACTTCTCTAAGTGGGAAACACAAGAGAAGAAAAGGACCTACAAAAACAAACCCATAACAATTAAGAAAATGGTAATAGGAATATACATATTGATAATTACCTTAAATGTGAATCGATTCAATGCTTCAACCAAAAGACACAGGCTTGCTGAATGGATACAAAAACAAGACCCACATACATGCTGTTTAAAAGAGACCCACTTCAGACCTAGGGACACATACAGACTGCAAGTGAGGGGATGGAAAAAGATATTCCATGCAAATGGAAATCAAAAGAAAGCTGGAGTAGCAATACTCATATCAGATAAAATAGACTTTAAAATAAAGACTGTTACAAGAGACAAGGAAGGACACTACATAATGATCCAAGAAGAAGATATAACAATCATAAATATATGCACCCAACATAGGAGCACCTCAATATATAAGGCCAATGCTAACAGCCATAAAAGAGGAAATCGATGGTAACACAATCATAGTTGGGGACTTTAACACCTCATTTACACCAACAGACAGATCATCCAAACAGAAAATTAATAAGGAAACACAAACTTTAAATGACACAATAGACCAGATAGATTTAATTGATATTTATAGGACATTCCACCTGAAAAGAGTAGATTACACTTTCTTCTCAAGTGTACACAGAACATTCTCCAGGATAGATCACATCTTGGGTCACAAACCAAGCCTCAGCAAATTTAAGAAAATTGAAATCATATCAAACATCTTTTCCTACCACAACGCTATGAGATTAGAAATAAATTACAGGGGAAAAAACGTAAAAAGCACAAACACATGGAAGCTAAACAATACATTACTAAATAACCAGGAGATCACTGAAGAAACCAAAGAGGAAATCAAAAAATACCTAGAGACAAATCAAAATGAAAACATGACAATCCAAAACCTATGGGATGCAGCAAAACCAGTTCTAAGAGGGAAGCTTATAGCCATACAGTCCTACCTCAAGAAACAAGAAAAATCTCAAATAAACAAACTAACCTTACACCTAAAGGAAGTAGAGAAAGAAGACCAAACAAAACCCCAAGTTAGTAAAAGGAAAGAAATCATAAAGATCAGAGCAGAAATAAATGAAATAGAAACAAAGAAAACAATAGCAAAGATAATAAAACTAAAAGCTGGTTCTTTGAGAAGATAAACAAAACTGATAAACCTTTAGCCAGACTCATCAAGAAAAAGAGAGAGAGGACTCAAGTCAATAAAATTAGAAATGAAAAAGGAGAAGTGACATCACACACCGCAGAAATACAAAGCATCACAAGAGACTACTACAGGCAACTCTATTCCAATAAAATGGACAATCTGGAAGAAATGGACAAATTCTTAGAAAGGTATAACCTTCCAAGACTGAGCCAGGAAGAAATAGAAAATATGAACAGACCAATCACATGTAATGAAATTGAAATTGTGATTAAAAATCTTCCAACAAACAAAAGTCCAGGGCCAGATGGCTTCACAGGTGAATTCTATCAAACATTTAGAGAAAAGCTAACATCCATCCTTCTCAAACTCTTCCAAAAAATTGCAGAGAAAGGAATGCTCCGAAACTCATTCTACGAGGCCACCATCACCCTGATACCAAAACCAGACAAAGATACTACAAAAAAGAAAATTACAGACCAATATCACTGATGAATATAGATGCAAAAATCCTCAACAAAATACTAGCAAACAGAATCCAGCAACACATTAAAAGGGTCATACACCACGATCAAGTGAGATTTATCCCAGGGATGCAAGTCTTCTTCAATATAGGAAAATCAACCAATGTGTTACACCATATTAAAAAATTAAGGAATAAAAACCTATGATCATCTCAACAGATGCAGAAAAAGCTTTCGACAAAATTCAACACCCATTTATGATAAAAACTCTCCAGAAAGTGGGCATAGAGGGAACCTACCGCAACATAGTAAAGGCCATATATGACAAATCCACAGGAACCATCATTCTGAGTGGTGAAAAACTGAAAGCATTTCCTCTAAAATCAGGAACAAGACAAGGATGTCCACTCTCACCACTATTATTCAACATAGTTTTGGAAGTCCTAGCCATGGCAATCAGAGAAGAAAAAGAAAGAAAAGGAATACAAAATGGAAAAGAAGAAGTAAAGCTGTCACTGTTTGCAGATGACATGATACTATACATAGAGAATCCTAAAGATGCCACCAGAAAACTACTAGAGCTAATCAATGAATTTGGTAAAGTTGCAGAATACAAAATTAATGCACAGAAATCTCTTGCATTCCTATATACTAATGATGAAACATCTGAAAGAGAAATTAAGGAAACACTCCCATTTACCATTGCAACAAAAAGAATAAAATACCTAGGAATAAACTTACCTAAGGAGACAAAAGACCTGTATGCAGAAAACTGTAAGACACCGATGAAAGAAATTAAAGATGATACAAACACATGGAGAGATATACCATGTTCTTGGATTGGAAGAACCAATATTGTGAAAATGACTATACTACCCAAAGCAATCTACAGATTCATTTCAATCCCTATCAAATTACCAATGGCATTTTTTACAGAACCAGAACAAAAAATCTTAAAATTTGTATGGAGACACAAAAAACCCCGAATAGGCAAAGCAGTCTTGAGGGGAAAAAACAGAGCTGGAGGGGCTTCCCTGGTGGTGCAGTGGTTGAGAGTCCGCCTGCTGATGCAGGGGACACGGGTTCGTACCCAGGTCTGGGAAGATCCCACATGCCGCGGAGCGGCTGGGCCCGTGAGCCATGGCCGCTGAGCCTGCGTGTCCGGAGCCTGTGCTCCGCAACGGTAGAGGCCGCAAC
>NW_020174938.1:2250793-2349315 GCF_003031525.2 Neophocaena asiaeorientalis asiaeorientalis
GATACAAACACATGGAGAGATATACCATGTTCTTGGATTGGAAGAACCAATATTGTGAAAATGACTATACTACCCAAAGCAATCTACAGATTCATTTCAATCCCTATCAAATTACCAATGGCATTTTTTACAGAACCAGAACAAAAAATCTTAAAATTTGTATGGAGACACAAAAAACCCCGAATAGGCAAAGCAGTCTTGAGGGGAAAAAACAGAGCTGGAGGGGCTTCCCTGGTGGTGCAGTGGTTGAGAGTCCGCCTGCTGATGCAGGGGACACGGGTTCGTACCCAGGTCTGGGAAGATCCCACATGCCAAAAAAGAGAAAAACGAATATCATATATTAACGCATATATATGGAATCTAGAAAAAATGGTACAGATGAACAAGTTTGCGGGGCAGAAATAGAGACACAGATGTAGAGAACAAACGTATGGACACCAAGGGGGGAAAGTGGGGGGTGGGGTGGGGTGTTTAATTGGGAGATTGGGGTTGGCATATATACACTACTATGTATAAAATCGATAACTAATAAGAACCTGCTGTATAAAAACTAAAATAAAATTCAAAACGAAAATGGAGAAAAAATAATAACATAGTGCTTAATATTGGGAGGATCTAATATCCTCCAGTGCAGAGCTATTTGGAAGTGTTAGATATAGGCTTAATCCAAAAGTACAAAGCAAGCAAAATTGATCTTGTCATTTGTTGACTCTGTCAGTTTTCCTACTCTTTTTTTTTTTTTTTTTTTTTAAAAAAAAAGGTACGCGGGCCTCTCACTGTTGTGGCCTCTCCCGCTGCGGAGCACAGGCTCCGGACGCGCAGGCTCAGCGGCCATGGCTCATGGGCCCAGCTGCTCCGCAGCACGTGGGATCTTCCTGGACCAGGGCACGAACCCGTGTCCCCTGCATCGGCAGGCAAACTCTCAACCACTGCGCCACCAGGGAAGCCCAGTTTTCCTACTCTTATATCATGCTGTGTATAGTACAGTTAAGAGAGCAGAAGGTTTGAAATTACAGCAAAATCTACATTTACTGTAAAACAAAACTCCCAACTTCCCTGCAGAGCGTTAAAGCACCAACTTTTCATCATTCAAGCCTATTAACGGGTTTACACCAAGCAATTTCACACAACTGGAACAAGCACATTTGCCTATAAGGATGAAGAATCTTAGGATATAAGAATACATAAACTGTTTTCTAAACTGAATTTAATAAAAATTATGGAATGGTCTAATACAGTACACTTATAAGCACATAAAATACCTTAAATGCATGTAATACCAATTATCCAATAAAATCTGAAACAGTAAAGCTTAAAAAAAAATGACCTAGATTCACTTATTCTGACACAGAGATGTCCACACTGCATTATTAAGTAAAAAAAATGTGGTAAATTAATATGATCCCATCTGTCACTGGTATGTGTGTGTGCATGCGTGTGTATGCACATGTGTGTGCATGAGTGCGTACATGCAGGTGTATAGTTAACAGTGGCTACTGCTTAGTTTGCGAAGAGAAAGGAACACTTGCTTAATCTCTATTTTTTGCATTTTTACTAAGAATTTGTCCATATATTACTCATCAATTAAAAATAGTTTAAACCTAAATACATTGAGGGCCATACCATGTTTCTGGATTGAAAGATGCAATATTTAAAGAGTTAGTTCTTCCCTAAATTGATTTATAGATTCAATGCATTTCCAATTAAAATCATAACACTCTATGTGTATGTGTAGAAATAGATTAGCTGATTCTATGAGAAATAAAAAGAACAAGCGTAGCCAAAATATTTTTGAAGAAGAACAGGTGGGAAGACTTGCTCTATCAGCTTTCAAGACTTATGATAAAGCTACAACAATTAAGACGGGGTAATGTAAGTGCAAAGATTGATAAGCAGACCAAAGCAAAACAAGAGAGAGCCCTGAAAGAGACCCACACATATATGGACCCTTAATACATGACAAAGATGGTGTTACAGGGAGGCAGGGAAAGGATTGTAATTTTTTTTTTTTTTTTTGCGGTACGCGGGCCTCTCACTGTTGCGGCCTCTCCTGTTGCGGAGCACAGGCTCCGGATGCGCAGGCTCAGCGGCCATGGCTCACGGGCCCAGCCACTCAGCAGCACGTGGGATCTTCCCAGACCGGGGCACGAACCCGCGTCCCCTGCATCGGCAGGCGGACTCTCAACCACTGCGCCGCCACCAGGGAAGCCCAAGGATTGTAATTTTAATAAGTGGTGCTGCATCAGTTTGATATCTATCTGGAGAAAAGGGTAACTTGACGCCTATTACATACCATAATTAAAAATAAATTCCAGGACTTCCCTGGTGGCGCAGTGGCTAAGAATCCACCTGTCAATGCAGGGGACACGGGTTCGAGCCCTGGTCCAGGAAGTTCCCACATGCCGCGGAGCAAATAAGCCTGTGTGCCACAACTACCGAGCCTGTGCTCTACAGCCCACAAGCCACAACTACTGAGCCCATGTGCCACAACTACTGAAGCCCGCACACCTAGAACCCATGCTCCACAAGAGAAGCCACCGCAATGAGAAGCCCAAGCACGGCAACGAAGAGTAGCTCCCGCTCGCTGCAACTAGAGAAAACCCTCGTGCAGCAATGAAGACCCAACACTGCCAAAAATAAATAAATTAATTTAAAAATAAATAAATAAAAGAATTCCAGATGGATTGTAGATCTAAATGTAAAAGATAATACAATAAAGCTTCTAGGGCCTTCCCTGGTGGTGCAGTGGTTAAGAGTCTGCCTGCCAAGGCAGGGGACATGGGTTCGGGCCCTGGTCCGGGAAGATCCCATGTGCCGCGGAGCACCTAAGCCCGTGTGCCACAGCTGCTGAGCCTGTACTCTAGAGCCTGCGAGACCCAACGCAGCCAAAAATAAATAAATAAATAAAATAAATTTGTAAAAAAAACCCAATAAAGCTTCTAGAAGACCAGGATAAGAATATCTTTATGCACTTGGGGTAGGGAAAGGTTTTTTACAACAGGACATGCCACAAAAGCACGAACCAGAATGGAAAGGATTGATAAGTTGGGTACATTTAAGTTAAGAACTTTTATTCATGAAAAGACATCATTAAGGAGGTGAAATGGGCAGGAAAAGTGGGAGAAGATACTTGCAACAAACACAACCGATGATGGACTCATATAAAAACAACTCCCACAAATCAATAAGAGAAAGACAGACTACGCCATAGAATAATGGACAAGAGATTTGAACTGGCCCTTGGCAAAATTAGCTAATAATCATCTGAATTGGTGGCCGCCCTCATTAGTCATTTAAAACCACAACAAGATACTACTATACACCCACCACAATGACTAAAACCAAAACAAACAACCCTGACCATATCAAATGTTGGTGATGATATAGAACAAGTAGAATGCTTAGTCACTGCTGGGGGAACAGGAAGTGTCACCATCCTTTCCGAGAACTGCTTGGATACTGGATCCTGTTCAAGTTGAACACATGCATAGCCTATGATCTAGCAATTATACTCCTGAGTATATACCCAGTAAAAATGTGAATGCATCACATTGATGCAGTGAATGCATTAAGAAGCGGGGTAAGGACGTTCCTAGTAGCATTATTTGTAATAATCCCAAACTGGAAATAACACAAGTGCCCATCACAGTAGAATGGGCATTAGAATGCGATGGGATACTATACAGCAGTACAAATGAATGAATGATGGTCACGTGAAACCACATGGAGGAATCTCTCAAACTAATTGTGAGCCAAACAAGTCAGACACAAGGTACGTCCTCTACAATTCCATGTAGAGTTTCTTCAAAAACAAGCAAACTTAAAAGAGTTAGAAATCGGGGTATTAGATCCCCTTGGGGAAGTGGGGGGGTGGGGGACTGGGGGCATGAGGGAGCTTCTGGAGTGCTGGCAATGCCACCCTTCTTGACTTGCAGGACCTGTGGGGTTACATGTGTGTGTTCACATTGTGATGATTCATCGCTGTGAATACATTTATGTTTTGTGCATTTGTTTGAATGGGTGCTGTACTTCACACCATGACCCGGATTCCTGTTGTGGTGCTGCCCCTCCACCTACTCCCCCTTCCCCCCAGCTCCCAGGCTGTTCTGGTGTGCGGTGTGGGCGGGATGTCAGCCTCATCCCTGCCCAAGGTAGGGGTTGGGGGAGAGAGGCCCTAGGAGGGGAAGAACCCTGCTGGACGCTGGGGTCCGGGACACCTTCATCTATGTGTGTGTGGGTGGAGGGCTGAGATCTTCACGGTTGTGGTTCAGAATGAGCTCCTGAGGTTTGGACCAGCTTCCTCCTGGCTCTGCATCAACTCAGATGCAAAGTCTGAGGCTTGGCATTCAAGGCCTCTTACAAGCCACCCCCTCATGCCCATCGACCCCGCCCTTTCCCTCCAGCACACTCTTATTTCCCCCTTCACACCTCCACTCAGGCTGAGCTATCTGCAGAGAACCCCTCCCCCATTCCGACTACCTAACCTTTGACATTTTATAGTCCACTCAGTAACTTGTAATTGCATGAGGACTGACAGTGTGTGCCGCTCCCGAATGAGCATGTGTGTGCACGCATGCACATGTGCATGGAGGGAGTCCTTGGGAAGGCGCTGCCGGCGTTTAGTCTACCCCATGGGTCTAATAAGCTCCTCTTCTCATTCAGGGGTTCACCCTTTCTAATACCCTGTTGTTTTTCACTCAGCAGTCCTGGGGGTGAGCAGAGCTCACCCCTCCTCCTTGACAAAGAAAGATGAGGCCCAGAGCAAGGAAAAAAAAGAAATGGAGGAGATGGAGATCATGCCTCCTGAGGAAGTGGGGCGCCCTTGCCTCATCCGGATGGCTGATGGGTTCTTGGGGACTCCACGCCTTGGAGATTAGCCCTTCCACAGGCCCCTACACCATCCCCAGCCGGCTGCTCTCTGAGAGTGAAATCTCCCCAGTAGGGATGAAGGGGGACCTGGCCCTGGCTTACCCTGCCTCAGTCTCTACCGTGGCCGGAGCCCTCGGTCCCGGGGGACCCAGAGAGGAGGCAGCCTGGTGGTCCTGCCCCTCCTCCCCAGCTCCACCCACCCTCAGAGCTGAGCCATGATTCTAGACTGCAGCCTTGACCTCTCCCCACAGACTGGGATGGGCTCCCCATTCAGGGCCATGCTCTGCGTCACAGCCCAGCCTTGAGAACATACAGGACACCATGACCCAGATTCCTGTTGCGGTGCTGCCCCTCCGCCTGCTCCCCCTTCCCCCCAGCTCCCAGGCTGTTCTGGTAGGGGTGTGGGTGGGATGTCAGCCCCATCCCTGTCTCCTCTCTGGGCTAGCACACCCTCTAGGGACACTGACTCCACCTGTTCCTGACCCTGAGTGCTCACTGCACCCCCCTCACCCACTGACACCCCCCACCAGGACCCCAGCTCTCAGAGCCAGCTGAGATAAGAAGTGTCAGGTGGCCCTGGGTTCGAATAACTCCCCTGCTAGTGGGTACTGGTGGCCTTTGCTGCACTAACATCCCCTCTCTGGCTCTGGAAGGGTTGTAACTATTCTCTGAGCCTCAGTGTCCTCATCTGTGGAATGGGAAAATAACCCCACCTCAAGGAGTGGCTGTGGAGTCAGGGAGTGTGAGGAGGGCCAGCCTGGCCTGGCATATAGGGTGCCTGGAGATGCTACCACCATCTCTGCAAAACCTTTTGAGTGTTTTGTGGTTTTTAACAAAATTATTCAGACAATAGACCTGGGTACCAAGCACAGAAGGTATGATTATCTGACTGCTCTCACTTTATAGAAACTGAGGCCCAGCATACACCTCACCCTCCCTTACCTTTAATTAAGGAGGAGGGGTGGTGGTTATCTTTCATAAAAGCCTGAAGAGGGCAATGCTTGCCTCTCTCCCCCACAAATAGGAAGTTTCTTATGGTGGAATCAGAGGCACCTCATCCAAGTGGGGATGTTCAAGTATCCCTGTGGTCACTACCAACTATGTTGGCCAAAAGGGTCCTTATACCTTCATTGTTCAGATGGGGAAACTGAGGCTAGGAGACAGCAGTGTGCCCAAGGTCTCAGAAACTCAGTTATAAAGCCTTGACTGGGAACAGCTCAGTAAACACATAGTCAACCAACACTTGCTGAGTGCCGCGTCTGTGCTATGCTGGGGACTCGGAGCCCAGAGGAGCCCAGACTGTCCCCGCCTGCAGTGGGTTCCCCTCTACACTGAGGAGCTGGCAGGAAGTGCCTCTGACAGAGGGAAACTCAAAGGAGGCTCTTAACCCAGCCTGGGGTGGGGGAGCGGGGAGGCAGGAAGGCACTTGCTGGAAGAAGTGATGATCTGAGCTGACTCTTGGGAATGAGTAGGTGTTACCTGGGGGTGGGGAGAGGGCTCTCAGGGCAGGGGAGACAAAGGCAGAGAGGTGAGAGAGCATGTGATGAGGAACAAAGCAGGTGAGAGCAGGGTGCGGGGAGGAGAGGCAGGGGTACAGTTGGAGAGGTGGCAGGGCAGACAGGAGACAGCCTTGAAGGCCAGTCTCAGGAGCTTGGACTCCATCCTGAAGGCTGCTGAAGGGCCTCGGCTGCGGGGCAGTGGGTGCCTGTGAGAAACTCTCTCTGGCTCTGAGCAGGGAGTACCAATCAGGAGAACGAAGGCCAGTAACCACCAGCCTGGTGAACGTGTTGGGACCTGTGCCTGGTGGAGGCGATGTGCATGGAGATGAGGAGGGAGGACCATGGGTGGGAGGAGAGCACAGAGGAGTCATGAGGAGTCAGAATCTGGAGTCCTGTGGGGAGGAGGTGCACGCACCGAGTGCGGAGGACAAGGAACTCGTGCTGGGTGTGAGGTACCTGCGTGCCCTCCAGGTGAAGGTGGTCACAGGCAGCTGATGGCTGTAAGCTTCGAAAGAATCTCAGCTGGAGATAGAGGGGTGGGAGGACAGCCCGCCAGATGTGATGGAAGCCTTGGAAGGAAGGAGATTTTCCAGAGTCAGGAGGAGATTCAAGGACAAATGAAAGGGGTGGTGGTGGGAGAGGAGCCCTCAAGTTCAGGGAAATTGCCAGAGGGGTGGGTGGAAGAGGGGTGGGAGCAGGCTGGCAAGGCCAAGGCCACAGAGCTTCAGAAAGGAGGGGAGATGGCCTTCGGCTTTGGGTAATGGCACATTCAATGATATAGACCAACCTTCCCTTTAGATAACTTAAAAACCTGGACACAAAGTAAAAGTCACCTTCTTAAACATATAAAGAGCTGATGGGACAGTGAGGAATTATTGGACATAGATAAGAGAGGGGGGTGGGGGAAACCCACACCGTGGAATACTACACAGCCATGAAAAAGAGGACCCACAGCACCAAGCAACCATGCAGATGAATCTCACACAAAAAGTTGAGCAGAAGAACTATACATAAAATAAAACACACATGGCACGATGCCCTTTCTAGAAAGTTAAAAACAGGGACTATTAGGCCATAGCGATTAGGGAGGCATACGGAGGTGATGACAGTATAAAGAAACAAAGTGGGTCCAGGGTCCAGGTTATCTAAAGGGAAGGTTTGTCTGTACTACTAAGTGTGCCATTATCCAAAGCAGGAGGCCATCTCCCCTCTTTTCTGAAGCTCTGTGGCCTTGGCCTTGTCAGCCTGCTCCCACCCTTTTTCCTCCCATATCTAGGAGAAGAGGGGCACCAGGGGCTTTGGGTGCTGGTGATATTCTATTTCTTGACCTGGGTGGTGGTTTCATGGATGTTTGCTTTATAATAATTTGGTTGTGTTTTATTGGGTTGGCCAAAAAGTTCATTTGGGTTTTTCCATAAGATCTTACAAAGATTTTGGCCAACCCAGTATTTTTATGTTCAGTGCATTTTTTTCCATAAGGATTCTATTTCACAGTTTAAAAGGTTTTATTTTTTCTTTTTTTTCTAAACCCCACATTTGTTTATTTATTTATTTTTGGCTGTGTTGGGTCCTCGTTTCTGTGCGAGGGCTTTCTCTAGTTGTGGCAAGCGGGGGCCACTCTTCATGGCGGTGCATGGGTCTCTCAATATCGCGGCCTCTCTTGTTGTGGAGCACAGGCTCCAGATGCGCAGGCTCAGTAGTTGTGGCTCACGGGCCTAGTTGCTCCGCAGCATGTGGGATCTTCCCGGACCAGGGCTCGAACCCGTGTCCCCTGCATTAGCAGGCAGATTCTCAACCACTGAGCCACCAGGGAAGCCCTAAAAGGTTTTTGAAAGAAGGAGAAAGCGCAATAGCTTCCCAGCCTGCAGAGGGAGCCTCTGGGCTTGACCTCCAGGAGGTGGCCCCTGGTGACATTGGCCAGTGCTGTGAAAGCCAGGAAGAGGATGTGCAGGAGGAGGAGGATGGAGGGGGACAGTGAGGTTGAGGAAGGTCAGAGGTAGCTGAAGACACAGGGTCAAAGACAGGCATGCGGATGGAGAGACAGAGGGTTTTCTGGAGGATGAGAAGGCATGCGGGGGAGGTGTATAGGGGGGCATGGGCTGGAGTAGAGGGGGTTGGGGGGGCTGGGCAGGTATAGATGGGTGTCTGGATCAGAGGCAGTGTGGATGGCAGGGCTCTGCAGGGGGTGGAGTGGGTACAGAGGGCGGGTGGCGACTCCCAGCCAGGGTGGTGGGTTTGCTGGGCTGGGCACGCACCCTTCCCGCTTTGCCCTTCCCTAGGCAACTACTCTGGGTCCCCAGGCCTCAAGGATCCCTGGCTGGCAGGCCTAGGCTACCTGCCATGTGGTTCGCCTTTGCATCCGGCAGAGGGCATCCGCCTCCCACAGATGCTCTGGTTTCAGCCTGTGGTGGGACAGAGGCTGGCCTGAGTGGGCCCCGCAGCTCTTGGGGGGCACGTCTAGGGGTGCTGTCTTGCTGTCCAGCCCCAGGCACACATGTCCCTCCTCCAGGTAGTCCAGCCTGCCTTCTCACACCTCCTGCCCCAGTACTCTTATCTGCTGGAGACTCTGCTGGGTGCCCTCTGCTGAGAACCACCCACGGAGGCCAGAGAGGTGCAATGACTTGCGGAGGTCACACAGCAAACCCTGATCCTCAACTGGGGCTTCTGTTCTGAGCCAGAGAAAATGACGGGGTTGAGTAGGGAGGGGAGGGACTTGGGACAAGAGCCATCTCAGAGCACTGAAGTGACCCTGACTGAAGTAGTACCTGCACAACGGCAGGCACCTGAGGCTGACCGTTACGTTAAAGGAACAGTTGAGAGGGACTAGGATATGCAGTTTCAAAAGTGTACCCCGCCCCCCCAACACCCCCCCGCCAAAGCCTAAAGCTTTACAAATCTTCTATCCACCCAGGCAGATACGCTAAGCCCAGGTAGAGCCTGTAGGGGTCATGGGGGCCTCATGACAGCAGCCCCCCTTTGTTGAACGTCGGTCACTGGCCAGGCCCTTTATATACTTCTTCTCTAACCAGAGCTATGAGTCTGCGAAGGAGGCATTTTCATTCCCAGTTTTCTGAGGAGGAAGCTGAGGCCCAGAGTGGGAAGAGCTGGGTGACTTGTTCAAGGTTGCCCCGCTCACAGAAGCAGAGCTGCAATTCCACCTGGGGCTCTCTGGGCCTTGTTGAGGGAGGGTGCCATGGAGCCCAGGGAGCCAAGCCTGGGTTGGGGGTACTGAGCTGTGGTCTCCAAGGGGACAGGATGAGATGCCACCCTGACCTTGACCTCCTTTTCCCAGGGACTGGGGCTAGTCTCCTAGGCAACATGTCTGCTGGGGGAGGGGAGGCGTGCCCACCCCCTTCAAGCAAGGCGCTTTTAGGGCCCTTAGGAGCTGCTTTTCTGAGTCAGAGATAGAAAGATTCCTGCCCACCACCCTCCCACCCCGGCTTGGCCAGGCCTGTTTCCTGGTTTTCCGGGACCCCTACACAGGCAAAGAGGGGCCCTTTCTGTTCCCTCATAACCCACTCTGCCCCTGAGAAACAAGCTACTAATGTAGTAGTGTATCCACCCTCCCCCCAGGGATTTTCTCTGCTCAGAAGGGCACAAGGGTCGGGCAGCCCCCTCTCACTGCTCCTGGCTGACTGGTCTGATCTCTGTAGCCTTCTTCAGGCAAGCCTCATGGTTCTCCGTCTCCCTATGGCTGGGCTTTCTTTGTACCGCCTCAATACACAGCCTACCTCTCTGGTAGATGACAGATGGCTGAAAATGCTGGCTACTCCTCTTGTTAGTCTAATTTCCCTCCCCGTGTAACTGGACGAGCCTTAGAGACTTTGCAGAATGCAGCATCGCAAAGTTCTGGGACTTCTCAGGCCAGGTCATCAGAAGCCTTGTAGCTTCCACCCTCCCTCCTGGAACGCTTGCTGTTCCCCCAGGGAAGGGCCCCCACTACCCTGAGGTGGCCATGCTGCGAGGAAGCCCCAAGCTTGTGTGGGAGAGAGAGATGTCCACCTAGCTCCAGCTGCTCCAGCCCCCTGTCCCGTAAGCCATCGCAGCTGGGAACCCACAGATCGTGGATTGAGACCAGCCCTCCCTGCTGTGCCTGGGCCTAGCACCTGACCCACAGAACTGAGATAGAATTATAAAAGAAAACAGCATTGCTTTAAGTTTTGGGGTGGCTTATTATGCAGCAGCAGATAACTGGAACATTCTCCCTGGCCTCTGGAGCCCTTCAATGGCTCTTACTTGCATAATAAACTTCCAACTCTGAATTTCAAGGTGGTCTGCCCCAGCACAACTACATCACCTGGTCACTCAGTTTATGGGCCGGCCTTCCTGGGCTCCTCCCTATGTTTTTTTTTTGCGGTACGCAGGCCTCTCACTGTTGTGGCCTCTCCCGTTGCGGAGCACAGGCTCCGGACGCGCAGGCTCAGTGGCCACGGCTCACGGGCCTAGCCGCTCCGCGGCATGTGGGATCTTCCCGGACTGGGGCACGAACCCGTGTCTGCTGCATCGGCAGGCGGACTCTCAACCACTGCGCCACCAGGGAAGCCCTCCTCCCTATCTTTTATCTCACTACTTCTGTCAAGAAGCCACCCCTGACCTCCCACCCCCACTCCAGCTTGGCACTCCTTATCCCACCAGGGACCACCTACACAGTCTCCTTTTAGTTCCTGGGAGACCCAGACATGTGCAAGGACCTCCCCTCCTCTCCTCAGCCTCTGGTTGCCATCCTGAGTTGGGGAGGTAGGGCCAGGAAGACCCCCTGGGACTGGTGGCCAAGGACCCTGCCAGATTTGTCATCAGTTGATGGACAGAGCCCCTGTCGGTCCCCTCAGGACATCTGAGAGGCCACTCTTGGTTAATCCAATACCTTTAAGGGTGAATTAACCACATTTCTTTAAAATAAAATGGAAACATTCAGCTTGTACAAATTGGTGCTGGCTTCTGTAGTTCTTGAGATCAGAACTCTGAGCATGAGCTCAGTTCTGGGCGGCTGTGTCTCAGGGGGATGTGGGAGAGGACAGAGGTTGTACCTGACAACAGAAGCAAACAGCGATTCCGAGACGCTGGAGCCGGCCCATGTGATTATTTATAGTGTTTTCTTGAACGTTTGCATGCGAATCAAATGTTTTTTCTATCATGAGCACAACCTTAAACAGAGTTTAAAAATTGATCCAATTGTTGGTTTTATGGTCAATTACCTACAACCAGTACTTCTTGGTGGATTTCTCCTCTCTAAGGCTCTAATCGGATGACCCTCAGGAAATTTATTCCAGAAGAGAGAAGTTGTAGTTCTGTTTGGGCCACTATTGATATTACTAGATGGAACCCACTTGGCCAATTAATCGTACTGGCTCTAAGGCAGACCATAAATTCATTCACAAATATGAATTTTCTTTAAAGGTACTCACGCTCAGAGAAATGACCTACATTTCAGTCAAAGAATACGACTTCCCAATTATTAGGAGGGACCCTTCCTCTGTTATGGGGTGGATTTATATGGCTTACACCAGGCTATCGCAGCTATAAGTTTAAGGGATCCCCGCCTCCTGCTTATGTTGAGGACAGTTAAATTAGTCTAATGACACTAGGAAATTGGGCTGGGTGCCTTATGAACAATGCCAATATATCATTTCCCTTAAAGATAACAAATGGCACCTAACAGATTGGGTCCCATGACCAGGGATATACTGGGCAGCACCTAATGGAAGTTCTTGTCTTAAATTCTTTCTTATGACCTTATAAATGCTACTACCTATATGATAATATTCTGCCTATTTTACAAGATTATTGTTTCTTGTATTACCCAATGTGTGACTGAGTCTCTGATAAAAATGATGACTTAGGCGACTTGAAATGATTGCGCAGGTACATAGTTCTACAAGAGATCAATGATTGCAACAGTGTAATTCTAGGTATGGGAAGAAGCAACAAGAGGGAATCTTTTCCTGGCCCAAAACAGACTAGTAAAACATGTGGTCCAAAGATTTTTGGCTACTGTTAACGGGGCCTAGTCCTGTAATAGCACGTTGAGTGACCTATCAATGAAATCCCCGCCTGACCTAGGAATGAGCATTCCTAGTGCCGTGGAACAAATTGGTCATACAGTGCCTCCCAAACCTTGTTCGAATTTATGCCCCAAATGGGGGGAACTGCAAAACGAAGAATGTTGCCCCCATCCAGTTCTACCTCTAGTATACTCTGAAAGGAATTCAGGGCAAAGATCAGAAATGAGGTACTCTGCGCTCTGGGAAAACTTGCAGAATAAGGTCTTCAGACAGTGCGATATTTTCAGGAGAAAACTGTGAATCCAGATTCTTGCATCGTCCCATACTAAAGTCATTCACTGAGATATTCTGTTCCTTGGGGATTGGCAGTATCTTTCTCCCAAGACGTGTGCTTGACTGCGCGTACCCTTCTCTGAAACCACATATATACGACTGACCTCCCTCCTTACCTCTTCAGAGAAGTTCCTCAGAGCTATCTGAGAGGCTGTCTCCTGGGCTAGAGTCCTCAGTTAAGTCCCCAAATAAAACTGAAACTCACAGCTCTCACGTTGTGCTTTTTTTTTTTTTCCAGTTGATGTCTCGACACCTCAGTTGTCAGCTGAGCCTCCACAAGCAAATCTTGCAAATTGCTGTTTAAAACTGGTTCCCTGAGGGGGAGGCAGTTGCCTCTTTGTTCAACCCAAGGTTACAGCAATGAAACAAAAGAAGTGAAATTTCCCTTTCTTCTGTTCTTTCTTTTCCTTCCTGCTGCAGCAGAGATGGCGCCTGGAAAGCTTTTGTGCTTAGCACACTGAAGCTCAGAGGGGTGGCGAGGCCTCGGCTGCTGACCCCAGCCCCTGCCTAATTGGCCCCCGCCTGAGCCAGGATGGCTAATTGAGCAGGGCCTGGACAATGGGGCTGGGGGTGGGGCTGGCTTGGGGGCGGGGCTTCCTGGAGGATGCTCTCCCATTCCCGTTTCCCTTCCCAGGCCTACCAGAACTCTGCTGACCTTCAAGGCTCCACTCTGGGCCCTCCTCCTCCAGAAGGATCCCCTGGGCCACCTCAGCCCAGCCATCGATCACTCTCCTTCAGGTTTGGGGCTCAGAGTCCTGCCTCTCCTAGACTCAGCTTGGGGTTAGCCCTTGACCTCAGCCCAGGGAAGTACAGGGCCAGGCACTCACGGGGTTGGTGAGGGGACAGACCCCAGCCTTGGCCTCACAGGCTCTGCTTACTCTCCCGTAAAGAACCCCTTCCCCAGGGGTCACCTCCTGTTAGCATTCTCCTTGGTTAGAGCTTCGCTGCCTCTGAGTGCCCTGTGTGGGGTATGAGGAGAGCCCTGGCTAGAGTCCAGAATCTTGGGTCTTAATGCAACCTCTGCCCAAATCTGCCGAATGACCCTAAGCAAGGCCCTTGCCTACTCCAGGCCTCCTCACCTGCGAGCTAGGGATATGACTGCTGTGGGGTGTGCTCTGGTTCTTGCCACAAAGAAAGAACAAATGCTTTGGCTACTGGGGTCTGAACGAGAAAGTTGTCACTAACCCAGGCAATGCAGGCCCCTGGCCTAAGGCTGGTTCACTTCCTTTTGGATGCCCCTGTCTGCCTCACTCTTCTCCCTCACCAGCCCTTGTGATCTCTTCCCTACCAGCAAGACTTCCTGGCCCGACTGCCCCAGGCTAGCCCAGGCCCAGCCACTTTCTAGGATGTAGGCCTGGACCTCCAAGAGGCCAGAGCCAGGGCCCGGATTAGCGGGAGACAATGATCACTTGAAGGGTTTTTCCCAGAAGTCCTTCTGTCTTCCCTTTCTGGGTTCCCAGGTGTGGGCTCCGGTAGCCTTGGCTGGGCCTGGGGCGGCTCCCAGAAGGTTCCTGTGACCACGGGCATCTAGGGGCCAGTGCCTGTAGGCCTGATCTTCTAGTCCTCCCTCTACCTTGCTCTGGGGACACCTTTATTGGTTGCCAGGCAACACACCCCAACACACCTGGCTGCTAGGTGAGCCAACCCATCCTCCCAGAACCAGCGAGTGTGGGAGCAGACTTACAGAGCAGCTGTCAAGGAGGCCTGGGGCAGACTTTGGGGCTGAGGGGGATGGAGGCTCTGGCTCCCTCATTTTTCGTGCTAGCAGTTCTGCTCCCCAGGATGGGGCCCCAGGGACGGTTGCTACAACAAGTGCCTGCCCGGTGACTGAGCCCAGCCCTGAGCTGGAAGCAGGCAGGCCCGGGGGGCCACTTCCTCCTTGTTCCAGGGTGGGGGCATCTGGGTGGGGTGGCTGGAATCAGACTAGGCTCATTCCTTGGCCAGGGAACTGCAAGGAGATGGCAAGGCCCTGAAGGGCTCTGGCCTTTTGTCTCCCCAACCGCAGTCTCAGCACCCCTCCCCTTGACCTGCCCTCTAACTAGACCTCAGCCTCGCCCTTAGTCTCCCCCCTCCATCCCCACTGTCTCTGCCCCTTAGTTACCCTGTATCCGCAGGCTCCCCTTTCCCCTCCCCCTCAGCCTCCTCCTATCTCTGTCCCTCAGTCTCCCCTCTCTCTGGCCCTTGCACTCTCACCAGTCCCTCCACAGCAGCTCAGGCTGGGTTCACCCTTCTCCTGCAGCTGCACAGCGAGGCCTAGGGCCCCACGCCTGCCCCTGGGGCCTTCCCATCTCTGCTTTCCTGATAGTCTGGACAAATTCCTTTCCTGTTAGTTCAGCGGAGAAAACATGGGTGGATGTTTTTAAAAGGAACTCACTGGGAAGCAAATGGAAAACAAACCCAAACAAGGCAGCCCACCACCTAGAAACGGCCTTGGTCACTAAGGCAAAGCCATCTACTATAAATGCCCTTGGCCCAGGGTTGCAGAGACACCCTCCTAGGGCATGGAGCGGTCTGTCTGCCTTTTCCCCAACTAAACTGGGTCCAACCTGTCTATCCCAGGCAAGGTTGGTTTCAGATCCTTTCCTGATAGCCCTACCCCTTCATCTGCCCCTAGCAAGATGCCTGCATGAAACTGGGACTCCATAAATATTTGTTCACCTGTTTAATGAATGGATGGAAGAATGTCGCAGGTCTCTGGGGTTTCAATGGTGACACAAGAATCATCCCTGACTGGACAGTCCAAGACAGACAGCTTGACCTGTTTCAAAGGCTCCAGCCCTGTCTAAGGCACCCCTACCCCTGGCTGCTGGGTGCTAGCTCAGGACTCTGCATGGGTGAGGGCCTCTGACCTCTGTCGGTGTTATGGGAGGGCTCTTACTCTTTTCCTTTGCAGGTCTCACTTTTCATTTAATTTACTTTAGGACCCCAGAGAGTTCACTTTTTCTTAATGGGGTTTCTTCCTCCCTATAATAGGGATGGGGCAGGATTGTTGAACAGGGTAAGCCCCACACGGCTTTGGGACTCATTTCTGAGCTGGCTGGGAGTAGTGGGAAGGCAGTGGGCTTCAAGTTTGCGCAGTGCTCTGTTCAACTCCCTCTCTGAGCCTCAGTTTCCTCCTCTGTGAGATGGAGAGCGGAACTGCGCCCATCTCCCGGAACTGCTGGGGATGTACTGAGGCTGTGGGGATAGAGCTCCAAGCAGAGTGCCTGGTACGTGAGCGGCTCTGGAAATGTTATTCCTTCCTCTGTGGGGCTCATGGGGGCCCTGGAGGCTCTAACACTCCTCTAAGGAAATGAAGATGAGGCTTGTGATGGAGGTGGCCATCCTGTCTGGGTGGCACCAGCCACCCAGATGGTACCCCAGATGTGGGTCTAGACCTTCCCGACCCTGCCCCTCAGCCTCCCCACAGGGAACATGGGCTGCTGCGTTCTGCTGTGTGTTCCCCCCTCACCACCCACCTCTGTCCCAAGACCCTGGAGCAGAAGCCTGGGATAAAGGCAAAGCCAGACTGATGCCCCCTCCCAGCCCGGCCTTCAGCCACCCCCTCACTGAGTGGGGCCAGGGCTCCCACGCCTGCTGCTCTGCCAATCGATTGAATCTGCTCCCATCCTCGGGCGTGCCATGAATTTTTCATCAAAGGCCTGTAGACTTTGGGAAATGCACAATTAGAAGCCCCATCAATAATGCACCATGTGGAGGCATCGCTGCGCTCAGCCAGGCCCTAGACACGGCTGTCTTCCAGCCCTGCTCTGGCGGGGACAACGAGTGGAACCCTCAGGGGGGGTCCATCGCTGGACGCAGAGTAAGTGTGGGATCCTGGGAGGTGGGGAGAAGCCGTACCCAAAGACTTGAGCCTGCCCCTTGCACCCCAGAGAGACCTGCCTGGTCTCAGGCGCTTCATCCATAAAATGGGTGCTAAGGAGCCCCCCACCCCTTAAAGCGTAGTGAGGCACGGCTGAGAGTTGCTATGTGAAAACTAGGGTTCTTTGTGGGGCTGGGGGATGTCCTTCCTCTGTGGAGTCCACGAAAGCAGGGTAGGCACCAGGCTGGGGTGGGGAGGAGGTCGAGGGGAGAACAGAGAAGCCTGGTGGCATTGGGCGGGGGTTATTCACCCAGCTTGGTGGTCGAGGTCCAGGGGGATCCCGGCCTTGCCCCCTCCAGCTTCACAGTGCGGCTCCCTTTCCAAGTGCGCTCTCCACCCCACGCATCTGCTTTCTGCAGCCTCAGAGCCAACTGCTGGGGGAAGAACAGAGGTTCTGTTCTGTCCTGCCTCGGTGCCTTTGCAGTTACTGCACCAACAGGATGGAGGCGCCTTCACCCTGTCTCTGCAGATCTGTTCTAAAAGAGTCCACCTCCTGACAAAAGCCTGTCCACAGTCCTTGGTTAGAAGGGATGGCAGCTTCCTTTTCTGAGCTTCTAGAGCCGGAGTCAGACAAGAAGCACTCGCCGTGGGAGAGCACTGTTCTAAATACTTCGCATGGATCAATTTAGTTTCATCCCTCCGGTAACACAATGAGGCAGCTGCCATTAGACCCATTCTACAGAGTGGAGGAACGAGGCAGGAAGAGGTCAGGGAACTTGTTCCAGTGGGGGCGCTGGTTCCAGAGTCCACTCTCTTAACCATCTGCCCAGACTCTGGGGCTGGCTCTCCTGTCCTCAACTGGCCTTCAGGTCCACCAAGGCAGGGCTCGTGCTCGCCACTTCCTCACTCACTAGGGCTGGGATCTTGCCACTGCAGGGCCTGGTGCTGCCCTGCTCCCAGCTCAGGGGAACTCAGAGCAGGGCATGCGGGCCTTATAATACCCACTGGCTGTCTTACTCCTCCCACCCGCACAGGCTCCAAGTCTGGCTCCTACATCCTGAGGCTGTCCTCCCGAACGCTGCCCCTCCCTGCAGTAAAGCACATTGACACACAGGAGAGGAGAAGAGGGCACTGGGGATGAGGTGGTTTGTCCCGTTGCTTCCGGCATGTCGCTGTGTTTCTTTGGGTCCTGCCAGGTTACGGGCCTCTGCTCCAGCCTGGGAGGGGGCCCTTGGGCACCCAGGGCTCTGTGTCCCTGCACATGGGCCGTGTGGGACCTCAGACACAAACACCTGGAGGCCTGTCAAGGGCCCGTGGGTTCCCATTTCTAAAGCCCTCTCCTGGCAGAAATGCCATCAGTGGGCCTGAAACACACATGGAAGCCATGAATCACACATCCCTCGCCTTGCACCCCCCAGGCAAATCCCAGCTCCAGGCAACCCGGCAGGGTACGGCTTGGAGCTGTCCGTGGCAGAGGACTCACTATGATTCCCACAGCAACATTCACACAGGGGCCCTGCGCTGGGCCTGGGGCAGGGGTGGCTTGGGGGGAACATGGGCAGGGAGCTGGGTAAAGCCCCTCCTTGGGTGCCTCCCGGGTTGTGCATTGCATTTGGCCCTAATGAATCCACAGCCCACCCCTGACACCTCCATGGCTCTCTTAGTAGGGAGCTAAGGAAGCGGGGGGCGAAAAAAAATGCCCTCCATCTTTGGGGGGAGGGTGAGTACTGCTTTTCCCCCAACCCGGGCTAAGGATACTAGGGTCCATCTATTCAACACACACTGCCAGCAGCCCCATTAGGCCAGGCCCGTACTGGGCACCAGGAATACAGATGTGACCAAGGCTTGGAGCCTGTATCATCCCCGAGGAGCTTGTCTTGTAGTAGATGTAGCAGCAAACACGGGGTGACGTGATATATCAGTATGGTCTGTGCATTAGTGGGGGAGCCTCTCAGCCAGGCCCTTCCCCCCACCAGGGTGCAGGCAGAAGAGTCAAGGGAGGGCATCCCAGAGCCCCAACGACTCTTGAAGGGTGAGAGGATAAAGGAGTAAAGGGGTGGGGTCCTGGCAGAGGAAACAGCAGGAGCAAAGGTGTGAAGGTGAGAAGCAGCCTGGCACACAGGTGAAGTGCAGACAGTCAGGATATGTGGGGAGGAGGGATGGTGAGCGATGAGGTTGGGGTGACTGCAGGGCCCAGTCACGGGGACTTTAATGCCTGGCCAAGGCCTAAGCATGGAGCCTGTTATAGTCAAATGAGGTGGGCTGGGCTGGGGCGAGATGCTGGCACGAAGCCTGACTACGAATTTCCCAAGACCTTCCCAGGATAAGGCCTGGTTGCCTTGTAAACATGCCCAGTGAGCTGCAGAGGGCACCAGAGCTCAGAGAGGGCAAGAAGTTGCCCCGCTTCCCACAGTCCCTTCGTGGAAGAGCCAGCTCAGCATTCAGAGCTCTTCAGGGCCAGGAAAGCCAGACCGTCTCAGGGATCTGCGTGGAGGGCTGGAAGCACAGTCTATCAGAGTTGGAAGGGGCCGAGACCTTCTGGAGGAAAGAGTGGCCCTGACGGGGGTAGGGTTGGGATGTTGGCTGCCAGGAACCTGGGATGGGGAGCCAGTCACGGGCATGCAAACTTAGGATGTTGCCCTTTCTCAATCCTCTGGGTGGGCCACCTGCCCTGGCATCTCGGAGCCACCAGGCCATGCCCCACCTCGCCCTGGGGACTGGGCAAGTCTAGGCCCTGTACCACACTTGACACACACTGCTCATGGGAAACAGACTTGGCTGTGGCTTCTCAGCCCCCACCCACCCTATGGCTCAATGGAGTCCCTGTTCTTAGAGCAGGGACCTGAAAGCCTCAGGCTGTGGGAGCCGGAGGTGGGACCAGGACCAGAGCCCTGCCTCGCAGCCCCCAGGGGCGGCCAGCCTTTTGCGGGATGGCTTGATTGGGACTAGAGGGCCAAGGCCCTGCCTGGCGGGGGAGGGCTCGGTGGTGGTCTGCAAAGGCCTCAGGTCAGGCACGGCTCACCAGGGTGAGGGGCTAGAGGTGGGGAGGGAGATTAAGGAAGAGGAGGACTTGGCCTCACCTTCAGGAGTCCTAGACTGAGCGGGGGGACAGTGCCCTAGCCTGTGGAGCCCCAGTCCGAGGGGAGGTGCTATGTCCCTGCCTTGGAGCATATCAGTCTGAGGGGGAGGCAGGACCCACACGCTCCCGATAAGGACGCATGAAAAGAACAGATGGTGCCAACAAGTGCAAATTAATTGAGCGAAGCCTGTGTACATAGGTGCTGTGAACAGGCAGCCTGACAGGCCCGGGAGGGGGTGGAGCGGGGACAGGGCAGGGAGCAGGGAGAAGCTATAACGAGCACTTATCGATGTCTGGCTGGATCTGCAGTCCCGAGGCTGGACCTGCAGTCCCAAGCACAGTTATTGACAAAGCCTGTCTATAAATCTCCTGGCCATGTCTCTAGAAACCTTAATTACGCGGCCTCATTACCCCTCACACCTCTAGGCACAGGGGACCAGCCTGAGCCAGAGCGGCTGCTGACACTGAGGCTGGCCTCTGACAGCCGGGCTAAGCTGCTGCAGCAAGAGATGCCCAGCTGGGATACCTGGAGGGACACAGCTTAGGGTCCTGTGCCACAAGGTGTGGGCGGAGGCTCAGCCTCCAGGCCAAGGGCAGGTGTGTGGAAGAGACTTCGGTGCCAGGGAGCTCAGGGTTCATATCCCGGTTTTGCCAGTTACTCTTGGCTCTGCCAAGCACTTGGCCTCTCTGAGCCTCAGTTTCATCATCTGTACAATGGGGACAGGGCTGGAGTGGAGACTAAGTGGGCAGTGACTGTCCAGTGTCAAGCACAGTGCCCGGCACTGGTGCATGCGTAACACATGCCCTTCCCTCTCTTCTTGGTCACTCTGCTTGAAGCTATCGGGAAAGAAAGCGGCAGCCTCTCACGTGCCAGGAGCTGGCCTGGCACACTCAGCTAGACCTTGGTGTGCCTTCTGTTGAACATAATTTCACAGCATCTTTCAAGGCTACTCTCTGACCAGCAAGACAAAAAGAAGACCACTCCATAATCATGTTTGAACGCAGATGAAACGCAAACATTGTCCAAACCACACAGATGACGAGACGGCAGCCTTTCCTGGCTAATACGAGTGCCTGCTGCTTCGTTACCAAGGACGGTTGCAGTCTCGTTGTTCCCCTGCCCTCTGGATAAGAATCACTAAAATCCCCACTCATAGAATTATCCCCCCTCCTGAGAGCATCTGACCAGAGCAAAGCCTTCTGTCCTTGAACTCTCCCCTGAATCACCTAACAGGAGCCTGAGTCCTTTATGTCCTTTCCCAACACACCTCCCTAATACCCTCCACCCACCTTCTTGGTTGTCTTTGGTTGGAAGGAGTTGAGATTATCAGGAGAACATCATCTCTTTAGATTAGCGTGCTCCAGGCCTGAATTCTAGACTCTCATTTACACCCTCTCCCATCTCATCTTCTGTGAAGGTGTGTGCCCACGGCTTCCCATTCAGTGTTTCCTCCCTAGGCCAGGAGAAAAAAAGCCCTGGAGCAGGCCTGTGGAGGGAAGAGGTCCCAGGGCCACCTTCCAGATCTCTGGTGTGGGGGAAGGAGCCCCAGACTGGACATCTGGGCCTCTTGTGGGATTCAAGGGGTGGCGGGGAGACAATCTGGAGCTGAGAGAGGGACAGTGATTGGGGGAGAGACTAGGGTGACAGAGGAGCTGAAGGTGGGGCCTCTCTTCCTTCTTCCCAGGGTTCACCTTATCCCCTGGAAAGCCAGCACCGGGAAGGGTCCTCTGCTCCAAGTGCCTAGGCCTGATGTGCCAGGAGGGGCCAACTCCCAGGGGGAGGCTGGCATGGATGGGCAATGCCTCAGTGTAGTTGGGAATGGGCAGGTGTAGGTCCCCATCCCTGGGAGCTCACTAACCTTTTCTCTGCCTCTCTGGCCCCATCTAGATTCTTTTAAAAAGGCTGTTATGGTTTCTGCCCCCCATCCTCAGTGACTGGACCCTTTCTGGTTGGTTCTCCCTGCCTGCCTCCAGCCCAGCCCTGAAGTGCTGAAAACTGTGCTCCATTTCTGCCAGGCTCTGGGCTCACCCCATAGTTTCACAGAGGGTTTCTGCTCTCAGACTCCTGGGCGATGCTTCTGCAAATCTGTGTTACACTTTGCCTTCGGAGCCTTGAGTCACAAGGTCCTTTCAGAGCCCCTTCTCACCTGGCTGGTGACCCAACCTCTTTTAGCCACTTTGCCCTCATGGCTCACCCCGCTCCCATCCCTGGGAATCCCCCTGAGCCCTAGCCCTCACAGACACAGGCAGCAATGAGGGGAGGGGTTTCATGAGCGGATGCTCCCATTGCCTGAGGGCTCCTTCTCTACCCAGTGTCTCTGGGTACCCATGCCCCCGTCTACTTCAGGCCCAGGATTCAGTCTCAGAATGCAAATCCTGATTAGTCAGACCTGCCCCAAGCACATCTCCAGTCCTGCCTCAGGGCCAGCTCCCCTCCCACTTTTAAGGTCAGGCCCCAAGCCCGTCCTGCTGAGATGGCAGTAAGATCACTCACTCCACAGAGGATCTGGGAAGGTCTGGGGTGGGTAAGGCAGAGACCCATACATGGTGGAGGAATGTATTCCCCAAGGGAGTGGCTGATGTTCATCTGATATGAGGGTCTTGGAGGGGCTGAGAGAGAGGAAATCTGGCCTCCCCCCATGCCCCAAACTCTCCCATACTGTCCTTCTCACCTCCTGCTATGAATGTTAAGGCACCAGAGGCCCTTCACAGCTCACAGAACCCTTTCCAGGCACCACGGGGTTTTTGCAGCCAGCCTGTGGGGTAAGCGTTATCATTATTTCCATTTCACAGCTGAAAAGACTGAGGTTCCTATAGGTGCTGGCTGGGTGCTGAGTGGGAAGCAAACTTCCTGCCTCTAATCCAGACCTGTCTTCTCCCCTGGGCCATGTGGCTCCTTAGGAAGGGACACTTTATGCGTCCGTGGACCCATTTACGGAGCACCTACAGTGTGCCAGGCCCTCCAGAGTGTGGGTGGGGAAAGGACATAAGGCAGAGAGAGCAGAGGAGCAAAGGCCTGGAGCTGTGAGTATGATTGGAGTTGGGTGTGGGTAGAATATTCTGGGTTGGGGCACAAGCTTCAGAGGTCACAGGGGTCATCAGGCTGAGGGGCTCATGCAGCAGGTGAGGGAACTATTGGAAGGGTTTAGAGCAGGGACAACACACCTGGTGGCTGTGTCCTAGGGTGGAGGCGGTCAAGCGGGCAGGAGGGCTCCATCTGGACTGGCTCCTGGACTGAGCCAGCTTCCTGAGGGAGCCCCTCTGGCACTCCACAGGAGCTCCAACTTCTTAAAGGAGAAGGTGGGAGGGAGAGAGGCCTTCATCTTGGCCTCCACAAGACTCTCCCCCACTGGTGAAGCAGGCCTCAGAGTGCGCTCCCCACCCAACCAGAGCAGGGACCCTGAGATGCCTCCAGTCTCCCAAACCAGCCTTCTGAGGGGCTCCAGTCACCAGGTCCTTGCCCTTGCTGGCCCTTCGATATTCCTGAGCCACTATCCAGCCATCGCCTGGGTCTACCACATGGAGGTGGATTTGCATATCTGAGAGTAAAAAAAATTCTGCCGCAGAAGCTTAGCGCCATCAGGGCTGCTGAGCTCCCTTTTGTCTGTCTGAGTAAGAACTGGCTAAAGGCTGAAGGATAATTAGTCCCCTGTGGGCAATGCTGTCCCCCCTCCTTGAAGATTTAAAGGCACAGCCCACCTACTCAACCTGCTTCTCCTCGCCACAGTTCCCACTGGCATCTCGGCCCCTCTCCTGCAGCCCCTCCCAGCCCAGCTGCTCAGTCCTGGTGGCGCTGAGGAGGGGAGGTCCGCTGCTGGAGGAACGATGAATGGGCATTTTATCTGATTAAACTGGGAGTGAACTGGCTCTTCTCTATTATCTTTGGACCTGATTGGATATTTAACACCAAATGTAGTGTGTGTCAGTGCATGTGTATGCACGCGTGTGGATGTGCATGAACTGGGTTTTCTAGTCCACGTTAGGAGGAAATTGGATTGTACTGAAAAGCATTTAATCTGAGCTCAGGAGTCCACCCTAATAGAGTCACTGAGCTAGGGGAGGGACAGTTCTGCTCTTCGCCCTGGACAGGAAGGGGCCCTGCCCTGGAGCCTGTGTTACAGGATCCTGCGCTGGCCCTCCTAGGGCTGCACCCTCCCCATGGGGTGAGAGGAGTTGGTGAGGCCAAGGGCTGTGCCCATCCAGAGCCTGAGTACTGTTCTAGACCGCACCCCAGTACAGGGGACCCCAGAATCCTCTCCTGCTTCCAGGGCCTCTCCTCCTAAAGGGGACCGTGCACTCTTAACACAGGCGAAAGGTCTCACAAGATCACTGGGTCATTAGGGTGTGGGACTGAAACTGAGCTGCATGAGGAGGAAAGGGGATGTCTCCTGCTAGATATGAGGGGACTGGGGCAGGGGGCTGGGAGTTGCTCTCCCCATGTCGCCAGGGTCCAGTGTGGAATCCAAGAATCTTCTGAGGTGGTTTCTAAGATGTAATTGTCAAGGTAGAAGAATAGAACATGTATAATAGTTTGTGGGCTCCAGCTTGATTTATAATTTTTCCTTATCTGTGGTATAGGTAATGTGGTGTGTAGACCTCCATGTGTATTCTCAAAGGTTTGGAGTGGGCCTGGGGAGGGGACCTGCAGCCACACAGCTCTGTTTTGGGGGTTTAATAGAAACTAAGGCAGCCATCCCACCCAGACAGGCTGGGAGGACGATGAGTCAAACTCACCAGGCTCTTGATCTGAGTCATGAGGCTTGGCCAAGGCAGCTGCAGAAGCAGGCACTGGGGTGAAACCCCAAGCCTGTGTTGGACCAATGAATGCTCTCCCACAGTCTTGCCCTGCGGCCCTGGGAGGGTTACTGAGCTACCAGCCGTTTCCCCAACTGTAAAATGGGGATGATCATCGGATGTCCTTCATCAGATTGGCGCAAGGATGAGACAAGATTATGACAAAGTTCTGGGAGCAGAGTAAGAGCTCAATAAAGATTGATGGATGTAATTAGTATTATTAAAAGGTGGGCTAAGCTGCCAGTTTGCAGAAGGGATGGGCCCCATCTCCCAGGTTAGCAGATCTGTCCCAGTCCCCCCTGGTTCTGTAGTCCCCCCTCCAACCCTCACCAATCGATGATTTGGGCCCTCAGCAATTTATGGCCTCATCATCTTGGCTTTATTTACAGAGAGAGCTGCACTCCTGCCCCGCCCACCCACCGTTTAATCAAGGAACTGAGATGGACAGTGATACAGGGCAGCAAGAGCCATCTCACTGAGCGGAGCCAGGAGGCTGTCCTATCTCCGCCTGCCTTGTTTGCCGGGATGAAGGAGGAAATCATCAAGACCAGGCTCCTCACTCCACAGAGGAGGAGGCTGAGGCCCAGAGAGGGAAGGGGGTCAAACAGGGTGACTCTGGACCCCAGGTCTCCAGATACCCTTCCTGTCCAGTGCTCTCTCAGCTGTTGATGATCTCTCTTCTGGGGGCCGCTGCCCCAGTGGCCCTCTCATCCGCATCTCCTCTGAGCCCAATCTTTGGGTGCTTGGGGCTAGGCCCTGATTTGGCCAATCCCCATTTTATAGACAAGGAAACTGAGGTGCAGAGGGGGAAAGGACTAGCCCGAGGGCCCCACAGTGTCTCTTGGTGAGATCCTAGGCCAGGGTTCCATCTGGGAGATACGGGGACACACACACACACACACACACACACACACACACAAACACACACACACACATAATCTCCACTCATCAGATTGCTCTTGCAGGAACAAGTTCACCCACCTACACTTCTCTTCTACCAGCAAATCAAAGATCTATTGTGGTTTTCATACTAACAACCACTGACAACAGTGCCATCTGTGCACCCTGCCTGGCATTCCATATAAAGTGTGCCCTGCCTGGCAGTGGAGGTTAGAGTTAGGTACACTCCCCTCTGTGCTCCTACAATCCCCTGAGCAGACTGCACCCCAGTCCCGGCTACAACTCTCCTCCACTGAATTCTGATGTGTCTCTTCTGCCGAATGGGGGCTTCCTGAGGACAGAGACCTTTGTAGGGAGTTATCTTTATGTTACTGTCACTTAGCCTGGGGACAAGCTTCTGGAGAGGGATCAAAAGGGAAGGTCTGGGACTTCCCTGGTGGCACAGTGGTTAAGAATCCGCCTGCCAATGAAGGGGACGCGGGTTTGATCCTTGGTCCTGGAAGATCCCACATGCTGCAGAGCAACTAAGTCTGCAAGCCAAAACTACTGAGCCCGTGTGCCACAACTACTGAAGCCCGTGTGCCTGGAGCCCATGCTCCACAACAAGAGAAGCCACTGTGAGGAGAAGCCCTCGCACAGCAACGAAGACCCAACACAGCCAAAGGTAAGTAAATAAATAAAAAAATTTTTTTTAAAAAAGGGAAGGTCTGGGTGAGTTGTGCCACCTCCCCCTTTCTCCCTCCATCTCAAAGGACCCCATGAATGCAGTGACTATTAATAAGCTTCGGGCAAAGTGGACCACCTTTCATAGTTTCCAATGCACTGCCATCCACTCTCTTGTAAATGCACTCAAAAGCCTCAAGAGTAGAGTAGGGGGAGAGTATTCCCTGCTTTTAACAGATGAGAAGGCCCAGAGAGGTGGAGTGACTTATCCAAGATCACACAGCTCCTGAGTGGTTGAGACAGGACTCAGACCTGCTATAGCTGCACAGATGAGTAGATGGGTCTGCAGTGGGAGAGAACAGGGCTTGGCACATGGTAGGTGCTCAGAAAGCTGGACGGATGAGTGAATGAATGAACAAGTGAGTGTAAAGCCAACAGGGGAGGGGAGTGGCTCAGGGTGTGTGGGGGTCAGGGAGCGCTTGACATTTTTTTCCCTGTGCTCACATGCCCCCTTCTTGGCTCCTCAAGCCCTGCTCAGACTTGGGGCAGAGCTCTTTCCCTTTCCCAGCCCCCCGGGGAGGTGTCACTCTCTCACCCGCCTCCCCAGGTTGTCTCACTTCCTTTGGCCTCTGCAGGCTCCTCCTCAGTTAGGCTAAGGGCCTTCTCCTTGGAAGCATGCCTCCCCATCTCCAGATCCGCCCCTGATGTCTGTGAGGCCCAGGACAGGGGCATAAATGGAGGTTCCCTGCAGGTGCCCACCCTCCCCCCTAAACAGCCGTCGCCTGATCCTATGAAAGTATCCCTGAAAGTATTTGACTCTTGGGAGGATAGACTTTGGGAAGAGGCCTGCAAAGCCCTCAGAAGCAGGCTCAGGTCCATTTGGGCAGGAAATTCTGGGGTCTTGGATACCTAAAGACTGGTCTAGATTGTGGGGCTTGGGCTCCAGAGTACATTTACCTGGCCTTGTGGACCCCTTGCTCTATGGGGAGAGATGAGGCTGGTAGAGGCCCAGAAAGGGCCCTCTAAATCATCTAAGGATGGTATCCCTCTCCCATCCTGTCTAATACCTGTTCCATGGCCCTGGGGACCTTTCCTGGAGCCAAGGCCACTTGCCCCTCTGGTCAAGTTGGTCAGAAAAACAAGCCTACTCCAGCAGCCAGTGGCTTTCCCGGGCTGGTCAGCCCTGGGCTCCCCACCAGCTCCAGGGACCTGGCAGGGGTGGTAGATGGTGTGGGGGGAGTGAGCCCACAAGTGAGAAAGACGTGGAGAGGGGAGGTGGAGCCAGCCTGCAGTGGGTGTTGCTCAGCCATGCGCGCGCGCGCGCACACACACACACACACACACACACCAAGACAATAAATCGACAAACACTTAATCTCTCTGCAAATTGAAACGGAGCTGTAAATATCTGCTGTATCCCAGCAGCTGAGTTATGAGTCTCGTTTATTAATCTCTTTAGTCCCAGGTGATGGATGGAGGAGGAGAATGGCCCACTGGGGCGATTCCGGGGATGGGGGAAGGAGGGAGGAGAAGTGGGTGAGGGGTATGGGAGTAGCCCTTCTGGAGGAGGGGTCAGAGCCAGGAGGCCTGGGGGATGTGTGCTTTCCCCCCTTTTATTCTCCACCTCAGAAAGCTCCATCAACACAGTGACTATTAATAAGCCTCCTGGCAAAGTGGACAGCCCTTTACAGTTTCCAATTCACTGTCATCCACTCTTTTGTTATTCCTTCCCACCGCCTCAAGAGGTTGGGGTGGTGGGGGTGGGAATCTCTTCCACTTAACGATAAGGAGACAGGCCCAGAGAGATGGAATGATTTATCCAAGGTCACACAGCTCTTGAGTGGTGGAGACAAGCTCAAACCTGCTAGAGCTCCACGAATGAGAGGAAGCCGGAGGAAGGTCTGCAAGGAGAGATAACAGAGACGCACAGGATGGGGTCCTTATTTCTCTTAAATGCTTGGTAAGCACCTTTCTCTCTCTGTCTCTCTCTGTCTCTCTCTGTCTCTCTCTCTCTCTCTATCTGTAGGAACTGGAGGAGGAAGAGAAGGACAGAGGGGAAGAGGAGTGGAGCTGGTGAGCGCTTTCAGCCAAGCCTGGGAGCTGCGACTGACAGTTGCACCCTCACAAGATTTATTTTTAGAAAGCTCCCGAGTGCCAACATGCAGGGCTCACCACTCAGGCTGCAGGAGTGCAGGGGAGGAGGCGAGGAGGGCTGGGGTCCTCAGAAGACTTCCTGCCTGCAGGAGCTAGGCCTGGGATGGGAGTGGGGTCCGGTGCCTGTGTGTGATGAACACGTGAGGACAGGTGGACAGAACAGGGGTGCTTGTAGAGTGACAGGGACAGAAGACTGACCTGGCACATGGGACCACAAGCACTGGGCGGTGGAGTCGGGACTGCTGAGACTGGGGTGTTGGAGCAGGAGGGATGGGGTGACAGTGATGTTTCTGGAAACACCTGGTGGCCTGTAGGGGGCATGGAGTCAGGGCCCTCTGATTGGAGGCTGTTGAGGTGGGCACCAGAGGGCTGTGCTTTCTTTATCTCTGTCTCCATCTGTTTCTCTTGTATTTTCTCTCCCTCTTGTGGACCAAAGATCTGGGTAGAGCTCAGACTCTCAGGGACCTGGGTGATCTGCCTCCCAGGTTGGGCTCCGTGTCACTCTGGTTTATGGAGGCCAACCCCAGGCTCCTGGGCTTTGTGATGCCAACACCCTGAGCTGACGTTCTTGCTACTAGGTGCCACTGACGTCAGTAGTGTCCATACTCAGGCGACCACTGCTGGCGGCTGCCTCCTGCTCAGGACCTATCACCTGCCACCAGCTGGTGCCCAGGGAGCCGAGGTTGGGCCTGAGCTTCTCAGCCTCACCAGTCTGCAGACCTCCTCCTGGGCCAGAGCCTGGGGGCAGGACCAAGGCTCCAGGAGCCCCAGGGGCCTTTGGAACATCTGCTCCAACTTCCTCTGCTGACAGAGGAAGGGACTGGGGCCCAGAGAAGGGCAGGGAGTTCAAGGTCATTTCAAGGAGGTGGTGAGAGTGCTGTGAGCGCAGGGGATCGTGTGGAGCTGGGCTGACGGGCAGAGGGTATGTGTCCTGTGGCTGTGGGGTGCTGAGGGGGCTGAGGGTGTAGCCATCATGAAAAGAGCGGGGCTGGGACAGGGGAGGGCCCACGCCATGACCACATCCTGATTTGCCTAGGACTATCGGGTTTAGCACTGCAAGTCCTATGTCCCGGGACCCCTCAGTCCTGAGAAAACAGGGATGGCTGGACACCATAGGGCCACGCCGGGCACACTCACAGGACCAGGCTCACAGGTGTCTCTGCTATACTGCCAGCCCGTTCTGAAGGCCCCTCACCTGTTCCATTTGACCCTCAGAAGTAGGTAAGGCAGGTAAGCAGCTCTTTTCTCTTACAGACAGAAAAATCAAGGCTCAGAGACACAAAGTGCTCTAAGTCACCCCAGGAAGGCATGGGAAAGCCAGCACTTCTCCCCATGGCTGGGAGGGAAGCAGTCCCTGGGCTGGGAAGCCTGCCCTCCTGTCACCTGAGCCCCAACCTCCACTGCTGTGTGACCTGGGAGGAGCCACAGCTTCTCTGGCCTTCCTTCTTCTCCTTCTCCTTGAAACGGGGCCCTTTGTCCCGAGGAGCTGAAGTCAACCTACCAGGTTAAATGGCGGTGAGGACAGCTGGAGAAGGGGACGCTAAAAAGCCAGGAGGTGAGGGGGATCAAGGGATCATTCTGGGCTCAGCAGACTCAGGAGTGGGAGAGAAACAAAAGTGTTATGTTCAGAGCAGGGCGGGCACGTGGGGACCAGGAAGGGGAGAGATGAAGGGAGGGGTTTAGACTTCCAAACAGAGAATGAAAGAAATGAGTTATTCCAGTGTGATGAGGTTGGGGAAACTCCACTGAATCTTTAAACAACCCTCGTCAATTATTCATCTGCTGGTGTGACGGCCCTCTGGTCTGCCACAAATCTCCTCTGAGCAGTGGAGGAAAGGAGGGAGGGAGGGGGAAAAAAGGGGGCTGGGGGAGAGAGAGAGAAAGAAAGAAAGGCAAATATTTACTGGCTACTGTGCACCTACTCTGTCACTCCTGCCTGCCGGGGAGCTCCCAGAGCTCAGAACCTTGGCCTCTTCCCACCCCACCTGCCTCACTGTTGGGCACAGGGCTGGGCACCTGGCGGAGGGGTGTGTGTGTCTCTTTCCCTGGCTGATTGGAGGAACTGCTGATACAGCTGCTGGGGAAGGGGAATCTGCGCAGTGGCAAGGGTTTTACAAGCCCTGGTGAATGGAGCTGGCTTGTCTGGAGGCCGCATGGAACCCCTCATCTCACCGGCACCGGCTCTCACCAGTGTCAGAAGACATTGCCTGGCTCAGCATGAGGTGGGCTCAGGGAATCTAGGGGGTGAGCGGGGAATGCTTACACGTTGTATAGTGTTTGGAGAGTTACCATGTGTGGGATGCCTCTTAATATCTCATTCTTCACCCTCACTTAAAAGCCCACCTCTTCCAAAAAAGACTCCCTGGGCTGCTCAGAAGGGAGGTGAAGGCTTCCTCTAGTTGTGCCCAGGCCTTACACTTGACCCAAGGTCATACCCACAAGATGCTGACCCTGGAGGGTCCACTCAGGACTGGAACTTTGCACCCACTTTGATAGAATGGAACTTGAAAGGCCTGTGTCAAAATCAGGTGTCCCGGATAAAGGGAGGAAGAATTGACTGGACTGAAGGCAGATCCAAGGGCACACTGTGGGTAAGGGCGCCCGGGGGTGGTGGTGGGGTGGGACTGGCAGGACCCAGGGCAGCGAGCATCTGTGGCATTCTGTCCGAAGAGAGGGTACAAACCCTGGTCTCCTCCACTCCTTTCTCTGTTCCCAAGGTGATCCTTTCTCCAGAAAGTGTTCAATTTTCTATTAAGCTCTGGAGGAAATCAGTGGCAGAATTGTTTCTTGAGCTCTGGGGAGTGTGCTACGAGACCAGACACAGACTAAGGCACTCCTGGAATCGAGAGGCTCACAGCCCGGATACAGTGGCCGAGAGCTGAGGGACACAGTTAATCGTTTGCTCACTGCACAATCACTGCCATGTCACTGGGGCCCACTGTTACACCCCCGGGCTCTGCTGCTGGTGGCCACTCCCTGACCGCACGTCCAGGAGTCACACACCTTGCGACAGTGCCATTGCCACCCAGATGTGTTCCAGGGCAGTCAGGTATTTTCCATGTTCTGTGACTCCGTCTACAGTGTACGGGCTGTATTCCGTGCTTATTGCCGTGTTCTATGGCTGCGTCTTCCTGTCGTGCAGTGTTGTGTGATATCATTGTACGGCTTGGGTCTATTGCTATGCAGCTACAATCCACTGCTCCTGCACTGTGTCCTATAGCTTGTCATTGTGTCTGTTGGTCGCATGAGCTTGCCGACTGCTATGTAATTTTGTTTGGTTGCTATGGAACAGTGACCCGTTGCTTCACGCTACCTGTCATGGAGCTGTGCGCTGTTGCTACCCACCCACGTGCTAGTGCTTGTTACTGGGCTCTACTGGCTGCATCAGTGTTTGTCTGGCTCCTACTCTGGTCCTTCTGGGCTCTGCCTAGGGGCTTGGAACTGGAGCTGGGGGCTGAGTCTCTAGGACCCAACCGAGGCAGAGGTGGGAATAACCAGCATGGTAAATCTGTGGTGACAGAGAGACAGAGAAGAATGATGTGCTGGAGGACTGAGGCAGGGGTGGAGGGTAAATAGGATGAAGCCAAAAGCCAGGAACAAGGAGGGAATAAGATGGAGGCTGGGCCTGGGACAGGCTGGGATGGGCAAGGGAGAGGGGCAGGCCTGCTGGGCCCCAAAGCCTTCACCTACATCTGTGTAGGGTCAGGCCTGGCCTGGGCCCTGGAGCCCAGAGATGAGGAAGGTGGTGGCTGAGTGTACCTAAGTCAACAGCAAGCTAGGGAGAGCAGCCAGTGCTTGTGACCTTGCCAGGTGCCCAGCAAGGGGAGGCTAGAGGGACCAGCCCCCCAATGGGAGTGCTGGGGTGATACCCAGAGAGGGCATGCTTGAATTAGTTCTTCATATAGACACAACTCACAACGTCTCTGACGGGGTAAAGGGCAGCCTTGAGCCCCCTTGTTCATACTCAAAGCCTCCCCAGATACTGTCTTAGTGCCCTTGGGCCACTTATTTTTCCTCCTACCCTCTGTTTACTCAACCCCTTGCTCAAAAACGGTTCTTCCTCATGGCTAACCTTGACTTCTCAAATGCAGTCTAGTTTCATCTCCATGGTTTAATCCTTTAGAGAAGATCCACACTAGCTGGCCTACTACCTGAGTTATTATGCTTTAACTATTAAAGGATGTGAAAAGTATATATATTGTTTGAATTGCTCACCTATTGGATCCATCCTATATGTCAAGGCCCTTCCCCCTCAGCTCTGCTTTCTTCTCCTTCTTTCCCCCATTCTCACCATCGACAATATCACCATCGCATTTTATAAGCAGAATGAAGATTCCAACTCAGCCGATTCCAACCCTTTCTACATCTTACCTCCCCAAGCAAATATATAATATTAAGTCATCTCTAATTTCTCTCAAATAATCCAGACCCTGAGACTCACTGACCTCCACTCAGACCTTGGATCCTTTGCCAAGCAGAAATGTTCACTGGACTCCAAGCCAGAGAAGGCCTGCCGTGCACGGTACCAGGAGTGGGACCCCTACTGCTCCCTTGGGTCCAGCACCCAGTGGCTGAGATGAGAGGCTCATCCTACTCCCCGGGGTAGTGTGAGATCTGCATCTGGCAGTGAGGTGAGGGCCTCCCTGGGTGATGCCTGAGGCTTGGCTGGCTTGGCATCCCAGGGGAGGCTCCCAGAGCTGGAGGGGTGAGGGGAGGAGAGAGCCCTGAGCTCTCTGCAGGGTTGTGACCAGGGAGGGATGCCTACGTCTTTCCCCTTCCTTCCTGTCTGCCTTTCCCCTTCCATGGCGCCTTCCCTTTTCCTTCCTTCCCTGGCCTTTCCCCCTCCTTCTTTCTCCCCTGCACTACCTCTGCTCAGAGGCACGAGAGGGGCGTCATGAGGCCGGGCTGTGGAGGCAGCAGGCATTGGTTTATTCATGCCGCCCAAAGCCTCCAATGGCAGGTCTGAATCTTTATTTTCAACCCAACTGATGGCTGAGCTGACAGGTCAGGCCCAGGAGCCGCCTTCCCGAGGGGCAGAGGTGAGAGGAGTGAGTGCCTCGGAGTGCTCTGGACCTGCCAGGGAGGGTCCCATTTGGGGTGGGCAGGGACATTCCGTGTGGGAGCATCCTGGGTACATCCAGCAGACAGCACCTTTCCTATTCGTCCTATGGAACATGTTCCAGGAAGGCGCAGAAGTGCCAGGGGAAGATGCGAAGGCTGTCGGTGGAGAGGGTCAGGTCCTGGGAGGAGCAGGCCCTGGGCTTCCCTATGGGTCAGTGGCCTTGGCTCCAGCCTTTTCTCAGGATCTTCCGGAGCAGCGTTTCCCATGGGATCTGCTGTGGACGAAAGGAAGAAGTCACTTATGAATTCACCCATGGTGGTTGGGACAGGACTTCAATTGGAGCCTTTGACTGGACTGTCTTTCCGGTGGCCTGTCCTGGAGCTTTCTGCATCAAGGGGCTAGGACTCAGCACTGAGCCCTCAACAGATTAAGGCATCACCTCGGCCGGCTGCCTGCACCATCCCTCTCCCAGCATCTTGTCAACTGGTAACGGGAAGCCAGACCAACTCCCACGATCAAGGGTAGAGATTCTGTGACCAAAGACAATATCCTCTTTGCTTTGAGTCCTACTTTCCTCTTTCAAAAGTTAAAATTAATCTTTCTGGGGCTTCCCACTACCCAGAGGACAAGCTCTCGAGGAAGTTCTTAGTTGATGGCTACTTGAGTCAGAGGAACCCAGTCTTACAAGTGTTGCAGGGGTTGTTTTGAAAGAAATCACCTGAGAGTTCCATTCAAAGGTGAAGAAACTCTGTAAGATGGAGACTCCACACCTTCCACCAGTTTCGGGTGACTCATATATAGAGTGTGCCTAAAGGGAAGGTCCACTTGCCACCCAAGGAGTGAACAGCTCACAGGTGGCAGGCAAGCCCCTTCTCCAGGCCCCATCCCCGCTCTGGCCCTCCTGGCCCTGGAGGGGAGACACTCACCATTGCTCGGGACATCTTGGGCACCTGAGGCTCTTCCTCTGCTTCCTGAGAAGTGGATGTGTTGGAGCCAATTGTGGAGCTCACTGTGGCCTTGGACCAGGACTCACGGATGGTACCCAGCTTCTCTTCTAAGATCTTGGGGTCCAGGATGGGCAGAACCTTGCTGTTGTTTGGTGTCAAGAAGTTTTCCAGCCTCTGGGAAGAGAAGGTGCAGAGACATTGCTCTGTGCCTTTCTACCATCAGCGTGCCTTTCTATACCCCCCAAGCCTCTCCTCCTCATGGCTCAGGAGGCCCTGCCTGCCTGGGCCCTGTCTACCTCCCACCACCTGGCCCCTTGCTCACTGTGCTCTAACCACACTGTCCTTGCCTTTTCTCCAACAAGTTGAGCTCTTTCCTGCCTCAGGGCCTTTTTATCTGCTGTTCTCTCTACCCAGAGAGCCTCACGGGTCTTTACATGCCTGTCCCCTTCTCATCATTCAGGTCTCAGCCCAGATGTGATCTCAGAGAGGCCTTGCCTTTGAGATAGAGGCCCACCCCACCTAGAGTAACCCCTCCTCCAATATACTCTATTCACATTCTCCCATTTTACTGTGTTCACAGTACTTACTCTACCAGAAAATTCATTTCCAAAAAATGTGTTTACTTGTTGACTGTCTGCCTTGCTTCTCCACTCTCCACACTCGAATGCAAATTACCTGTAAGCTGGGAACTCACTTATCCCTAGTGTCTGCCTCATTGTAGGTACTCAAGAAATATTTGTTGAAAGAATAAACAAACCGTGCCATCTATGACGCCCACCTTTGGTGCAGTAACAGCAGATTCGAAAATCTCCGTGCTCCTTTGACACCCTTTGCTGTGTAGACTTGCTTTCCATTCCCTCTCCTTGTCATCCTCTCATCCTCTCACCCACTAAACAGTGTCTCTTCTCTCTCTGCTCTGATGGGCCTCTTTTTCCAGCCATGTTCTTTTTCCTAATTCTCTTCTTCCTCTCTTGACATGACTGCCACTCTCATCTCTGCTTGTTTAGAATTTAACCCCACTCAAATACCAGCCCTTCCAGGAAGCCTTCAGGGCCTCCACCCACTTGCTCAAAGCTTTTCTGGGTTCTCCCAGCCCAGCAGCTGGCTCTCTCTGCTCTCACACTGTCCTCTAATTCCAGGTTTATTTGCCATTGTTGTTTTTCTGACAAAACTTTAATTTCCTCGGGCTTAGGGACATGTCTTATACTCCCTCTGGGGAGAGGTTATTTGAAAGCTCTGTTGGAAATCCATGGTTAGCCCCCAAAACGTGCCCATTGTTCAAAGAATCATGCAGACTCAGGTTGGTAGGGACCTCAGAGATGACCCGCTTCCACTCTACGTCAGCTGTTGGAATCCTGTCTTGGCCACACAGTAGACAAATATCCCACTGTCTAGAGTGTTGTGCTAGAAAGAAGCAAATAGAACAATGGGCAAAGTGCCAACAAAGACAGATGTGCTCAGGGTTAGAAGTGCCCAAATGTCTGACCCTGAACAAACAGAGAGAATGAGTGCAGGTGGGCCTCTATTTAAGTGGATGCCCTACATGAAAAACCACACCTATGTACCAGATGAATCAGGACAAGGACCCTTCCGTTCACCTCTAGGATCCTTTAAATAACTACCCTTTAAAAATAAGTTTGGTGTGCAGAAATTCATTAACAAGAAGCATTTTCAGTCTTGCATCAATAGATTAAGGGATATTCATACATCTACAGAGGTATCCAATCCAGTCTGGGCCTCATCCCCCAGTCCCTCTACCATCAAATATGTACCAAGAGAAAGCTGCTATATGAAGACTCTTGGGGTGGGAAGAGTGAAGCATTGGATGACTCTGAGGCTGACTTTGGCACTGACTGCACTTTATAACCAAGACTTCTGGGGCTGTTTTGTCCCTGGGTATTAGACCTGGCTGTCTCTCTCACCTGCTCCTCTCAGTAACTTTCTTTCATTCGGAGGCTCCCCACTGAACATGCCCTCTGTACAGCATCTGAGTCAGATGGTTTGGGGTTTCCTAGTTGTCTGTGTGTTTTAGATAAGAAAAAGCACCACATCTGTCTCCTGTTCAGAACAGCTGAACACGATTGGCTGTAGCAGAAAAACTACGGAATGTATATTAGATGGATGGGTGGGTGGATGGATGTAAGAGGGAGGGAAGGAAGAAATGACTAGCCAAGGCAAAGACCGACTCGCCATTGACCAGGTGGCCCCTGGGGCTGGGGTGAGATGCTGATTCAGGACCTGTAATGACATTTCTCCTCATTTCCAGGCAGAAAGCCAATCTTGATGCCCTGGATTTCATAGACTGCCATCTAATCCAGTTAGGGGAGGAAGTAGAAGTAATGAAATCAAGGGAGAGGTCTCCAGAGGCGCCCTCATCAGTTCTGAAAGCAGGGACACACTGCTGAGAGAGTCTCTTCCTCCACAGCCTGTCACCCTGACATCCACCCTGCGTGGCCCCAGTACCAAGTGGGTCAGCTCAGTGACCCAGAGCCGACACTTACTGGGTCCCTGATCAGAACTGGGCACTCACTAATTTTATGTGGATTCTGAAATTTATTATGTATAATTAATTTAATTTCATCACAAAGATGAAATAAAAATGAGACGGACCCCTCAGTCCAGACCACCCCATGAGTCTCTGGTGGGCAGGGGTGTTGTTCCAAGAAGGAGGAAAGGCAAGTATCTATGGACTTCAGTCTATTCTGCCCATCCCACCCGCTCCTGACCCCCAGCTGCTCTTTCTGAGGCTTCTGCAAGACTCAGTGGTCCTGCTCTGCCCTCTCCATGGCTGGCTCCAGCTTATACCTGCTTCCACAGCTGCTTCACGAGACTACCTCCCCAGCCCTCACCCCTGCAGGTCTCCCAGTGAACTTTGCCAGGATCCATCCCAGCCTGGGGCTTGGGGTAAGATGGGTGGGTGACTCTTATAGAAAAATCTTTACACTTGCACATAATACGGACCCCAAAGGGAAGGTCAGAGGCAGTTGTTCTAGTCATGTGAGGTAAGGGGTCCCAGGAGGACCACAGTGCCTCACATAGTGCTTACGTTCTCTCTGGTGTTCCCTTACATCACCTGTCCAGACTCATCGGCTTCAGTCTGCCTACATTTCGGGGAGGGGCTTGTGCCCCCCTCTCCTTGCTCCTCATGGGAGGGACCTTGTCTGAGACTACAGGGAGGAGCCGGGCTGCTGGAAGCGGTGGGTCAGCGTGGAGAATGGGGGAGAAACAATGCTAAAATGGGGATGGAAAGAGGGGGGATCTCTGGGGACTAGCTCTTCCGTATTCGGGCCCAGGCTTGCCTTGCTCTCCCGCCTTCCTCCAGGTGGGGGAGGAGGCTTCTGGCTCACCCCACAAGTCTGCTTATTTGCTTTTCTATTTATCAGGCTTTGCCTTGCCTGCGGAGGCAGCTTGGGGCTGACAAGTGGCCCCTCACTCTGTGGCTCCGTGGCTACAGCACATCCTGCTTCATTAGGACTGTAATTAGGAGACCTACTTTGAAAGCTCAAAGTGATGCATGACCGCGCACTGGCTCAGACTCAGCGCCCAGCCCACTGTTCCTTGTCCTGCTGCAGCTGTCCCACACCACATGAGGGCATGGTGGGGAGAAGACACCCCTTCTTCTTCCTTCTCAGCCCTCACTGTTGCCTGCAGAGGGTCTGTTGAGACAGACCAGGCCAATAGCATAACAGGCTCGAGGATTCTTGGGTCACCTGTTTCCCCCTCCTCCTCTAACATCTTCTGCCTCCCTCCTACCCAGTCCATCCCCTAGGTCCCTGATCATGCAAAATGCAACTGTTCCAGCCTGCCCCGGCAATTACAGACTAGCCGAGTTGCAGCTGCTGTCCTCGGTGCTGAAAGTGCCCGTCTTGCGGCCTGCCTGCCTCTCGCCCCGCCCTGAGCCTTCTTGCTGGAGCGCACAGGCTCTTAATTCAATTAGCTGGCCCTGAACCCTCCCCAGGGAGCCTGGAGCGGAAACTGACAAATTCTGTTTAACAAAGACATTTGTCCCCCGCCCCGCTGGCTTTGGGCTCTGCCCGCCTGTATCCTGCTCATTAGGTATCTAACAAAGTGCGTCCCAAGAAATCTGCTTCCAATCGCTAGTAATTCAGGAGGCCTGATGCAATTTTCTCCCTGATAAGGGTGTCTCGCCCGCTGGCAAGTGCCATAATAAGCCCTGTGCAGCGGATCCCCCATCAGTCGCTGCTTTGTCATTTCCTGTGGCTGCAGTTGTAGGTTCTTATCTCTTCAGCTGAAGGAGTTTCAATGAGTCCCTCCAAGGGGGCTTGCTGCCTCCCCTGCATATCGTAGGTCTCATTTATGACAAACCATGTGGTCTTGCAGCTGCGGTGGGGTTTGAAGCTCTGAGTCTGTCTTCCAGCCAAGAAGGGTCCAAGTGTTAATCCTCACTGGGGCCATGATTCAGTCTCCAGAAAATGGTGTCAGAGGGTTAATCTAAAAATAAGTTGTGGCGTCAGAGGAGGGGAGCCAGTGATAAAGATTTTTTTTTTTAATTCTGGCAGGGATTTTATTTATTTATTTATTTTTGGGTGTAGGTACCATTCTTTTATCTATCTATCTATTTATCTATCTGTCTATTTATTTATTTATTCATGGCTGCTCTGGGTCTTCGTTGCTGCGCGTGGGCTTTCTCTAGTTGCGGGAGCGGGGTTGCGGGAGCGGGGTTGCGGGAGCGGGGGCTACTCTTTGATGCGGTGCACAGGCTTCTCATTGCGGTGGCTTCTCTTCTTGTGAAGCGTGAGCTCTAGGTGTGTGGGCTTCAGTAGCTGTGGCTCGCAGGCTCTAGAGCACAGGCTAAGTAGTTGTGGCACAGAAGCTTAGTTGCTCCGCGGCATGTGGGATCTTCCTCGACCAGGGGATCGAACCCGTGTCCCCTGCATTGGCAGGCAGATTCACAACCACTCTGGCAGGGATTTTAGTATTAACTAGAGCCCTGCCTATGGCTCAGTGGATAGGATGTGGGCTCACTCTTGTTAGCCTGAAACCTGGTCTTTCTGCACTTAATCTTTTCCCTTGGGTTCCCCCTATTCATATCTAGAGAGGCCCTTCCAACATATAGGTCAGATCACATCCTACTGCTGCTCAAAGATCTTCCTTAGCTTCCCATTACTCTATGACGAAGTCTATACCCTGTATCCTGGCGTTCAGGCCCTCCAGAATCTAGGCCCCATCTTACCCTCCAGTCTCACTGCCCACAACAGCTTCCTCATGTCCCATGCACTCCAGACACTGTCGTGTTTCCATGGCTTTGCACCTGTGGTTCCCTCTGCCAGAAGCACCCTTGCCTTGCCTATTTCCAAGCCACTCTTTGAGGCAGAGTGCAAACCATGCTTCTCTATGACTCTTCCCCTGACAATGCAACTACCCCAACTAGAACCCTTAGCAAGATGAACAGTGATGTTCTTTTGGGATGCTTTACTTCTTGGCACAGGTTAAGGATCTAACAAATGGTTGATGAATTCATGCCTGAATGACCTTGGCTGGACCAAGGGTGCACATGGTTTGGCTAAAAAGAGGTCTAAGGCTGTGGTAGTCTGGCTTTGAGATGGGAAAAAACCCAAGAGCAGCCCCCACTTTCTGAGAAGTCTGGTCTGGAAGCTTCTGCCCTGTCTTACTGCCTCTCCTCCCCCTTCTTCAATCCATCAGCTATGCATTTGGCTCACGTGGAGAGCAGAGCAGGCCAGGGTAAGGCCCAAATGTCCAGTTCCTTAGTCGTCCCTGCATCCTGACTCAGTCCACTCCATCTGTGGCTGGGAGTCACAAGCTCGCATTCTCAAGGCAACTCAGGGTGGTTGGTGAGGCATTCAGGATGAGCCTGCAGTATGGCTCTGGGTCCGTTCCTGCCCACCCTGGCCTGGGATCTCACAGGCCAAGAAGCAGGTCTTCATTTTCTCTATCTCCTCTCTAGCTCCCAGCTCAGGGCTCTGGCCTCTAGAGAGATGATTGTCTATCTCTTCTCCATTTCTTCATTCTCTGAAAAATTGCTGTGAGACCAAATGTGGTGCTGGTGACGTTTATCTTCAGCACTTGACAAGGCCTCCTGATGTCCTTACGGATGTGAATCTGGTGGAGCAGCTGTCATGAGGGGCGGGCGCCGAGTGATGGATGAGCAGGGCTCTGTCGTTGCCCTCCCCCTGGAGCTCTGTCGTCATCCCTGATGAGTTCAGCGTGTTTGTCAGCAACTTGGGTGAACAATAGTAAGCGCTCCCTTTACTGAGTGTCTGCAAGAACCTTTGCTGGGCACTTACACACGCTCCCTTATTCAATTTTCACTACATTTCTGGCTGGTAGGGATCACAACCCCTTTCTATGGATAGAAAAGTAAAACTCACGGTGGCTAAGATCATGTGGAAGATCCAGAATTCAAACCCAGATCCAAGGATGCACGCTGTCTCGTGCACATTGCAGCAAAGTGTCCTAACTACACGCACAGATGACCCGGAGCTTGGAGTAGGGGTGGAGGTGGGGCTGCGGATGTGTGACGCGTGATGAAATCAGGGCCCAGAGAGATCTCAAGCCCAGACAATGTGCTGAGACCAAGAAGGTGAGTTCAAAATAGAGCAGCAGAAGTTCAAGGTGAAGGTGTGCCACCTGCCAGCGGCTCACATACCAGGCAGGACTCCCAGGCTCTAAATGGACCCCACAACCTCGGTTAGGAATAAAGCGAACGATAGACTCTGGCTGCACCAAAGGGGAGAATGTGTTTGCAGGAAAAGGATGATAGTCCTACTTTACCCACCAATACTGATCCAGCTCCACAATCTGGCGGGGGGACACTTTAAGAGGAGTGTTGTCAAGATGAGACAACCAGGAGGGTGAGAAGCAGAAACCCAGTGTGACAAAGAGCAGTCAGGGGGAGAGTCGGTCAGGCTGGAGATGACACAACTAGTTTGCAAACAGCAACAGGGCCGACCTGGGCGTGGGCGCTAACTTCTCTGGAGCCAGTCTCAGGAAGGAATAGGCAGGATTGGGAGAGGCAACTGGAGAGAGATAGGAGGAAGAGGTCTACAAGGGAGCTGATAGAGGCTGGAGAGGGCTTCCTGAGAGGAAATGAGGTCCCTGTCACAAGAAGTGAGCAAGCAGAGTCTGTAAAACCCTGTGTGTTGGAGGGAGTGTCAAATACCCTCCCTGAAACGGGGAGCATGGGGGAAGTTGCATCATAACCAAGAGACTGTTGGGGGAGCATGGAGCTGCTGGGAGGGGTTCAGGCATTGTGAAAAGCAGGCAAGAGCCTCTTATGGTGGGATGGGGAGCCCTGACCCAACGCTGAGCATCTGTGAGCCAAGGGCCAGGCTGGCCCCGGAAAAGCACGGGCTCTCCCCTCTCGCTCACCTGTCCCCAGCTTCCTTGGGTCGTATGGGATGATCTCTGAATTGGGCCTAGAGTCTGAGCAGGTGGGGAAAAGGGTACCTGTGAGCTGGGGAGGGATAGGTCTTTTCCTCTGTCTCCTGCCATGTGGCCTGGGAGAGGGGGAGGACAGGGAGGGAGGGGGCACAGGATGAGGTTGGGAGCCTGCGCGTAGGGCAGGGAAGACAGGCAGGGATGTTGTGAGGTTGAAAGAGGGGAAAGGGTATTTTTCTCTGTATTCATCATTATCCTTATGGCAGTGTTTTCAGAGCTGGAGTCTTGGAGGTGGAACAGAAGCTCCCAGAGGACAGAAGCAGCTGAGGAGGCTGCTGTGCCACCCTGGACACTGGGCCTTCTGGGCAGCTGGGCTTGGTGAGGAAATGGAGGATGGCTTGTGTTGGGGCTTCTCTGAAGACCAGCCCAGGTCTGACGTGTGTGGCTTTCCAAAAATCCATAAGAATTCATCAGAAGTCAACATGTTTCTGCCTGTCCCCTGCCCTCCACTCCACATTTGCTAAACAGCCACTTGTCCCCACTCCGGGCTGGTCTCCAGAGAGAGTGGTTAGAATAAAAACACCGGGGCAGACTTTTACAGGGCATCAAAGACCTGCCCGCACCCCACCCTCCCTTGAGGGAAACAGGGAGGGGAAGGTCAGATGGGGCTGTGGGAGCCCCCCCTTCCCTCAGTGGGGGATAGCAGGGGCCACCTCATCCTCTCCTTAAAGGCACGCTCTCTGTGCCAAATCCAAAGAAGCAGTGGGTTTTGAATCCTCCAGCATCTCTCAAGTCTGTGGGCTAAGGAGAGGGGGCTGCTCATCTGAGAGGCTCTGCCTCTGCCTGGTGCCCTGGCACGCTGCCTGGGCAAGACCCTGGATCCCAAATCCCAGCCCCAAGAGGGCACCTGTTGCTGAACACCCAGATGACAGCATGGGCTTGTCCCACCTCATGGGAAGGCACATTTCCAGGCAAGGAGGCAGGAGTCGACACAATGAGCACCTACTGTGTGCAAACCAGGCTCTAATCCACAATAGTCAGCCTAGGAAACCCGGTCAGTTGTCTCACTTCAAAGAGGTTGTCTGCAAGCTGGAGGGCACCCAGGATGCTGGGGGATCTTGAAACCAGTTCATTAAAAGAGGCAGACTGCTTAGCCTGGGGAATCATAGACTCCTGGGGGACCAGATCACACTCTTCAAAGAGAAGAGGCCAAGATCAGAGGGTGAATGGAGGAGACTAAGCGTTTATTTGTGTATGTATATATGGAGTAGTCATAGGCTCATGGGTTCTCAGAGGCTAATGGACCTCCAAGGTGAACTCCCACTGAACAGGGAATAAAGGGAAGTTTTCTGTGTATACACAGATGTCTGTGTTTTTCTAGTTTTTTGTAGCTATATGTAGTTACACATGTATGTACTCATCTACACACATGATCCTAGCTTAAGGCAGAGCATTCTGAGTCGCAGGTGTCCACAGAGAAGTTCCATCAGAGGCAAAAATCTCAACCCATCACCAGCGGAACCAGCGTCAAGCACGATATCCCAAACCAAGAAACCACTCCTTCTTGCCATTGACTGTGACTAGTCGGCCTGCCCGCGTGCTGGAAGGAGGCTTGCAGGGGTTGCACTGCAGCCCCAGAGGGCAGAGTCAGGGGCTTGGGGAAGAGGGAGAGCCCCTGGGGGTAGGGTGGGCTCAATGTGGGGTGAGCATTTCTATCAGCTGTAGACACTGAACCATGGGTTGGGCTGCTTCTAGAGGTAGTGAACGGCCCCCTGACATGGCAGAGCAAGAGGAGAGGCTGGGATGACCACCCGTGGTGGATGGCATCAAGGAGATTTCTGTCCCGGGTGGGCTGTGGAGAGACATCTCTGTGGTCTCTGCCTATTTGGAAATTCCACAATGTTCTCGTTCCTGGAGCTCTGAGAACGGGTGATATGGAAGCAGTGGGTGTGGGGAAACTGTGTTCCCCAAAATGTCAGTTAACCAGGATGGCCTGTACCCAAACCTCCAGGACATGAAGGCTCTCAGGAAAGAGGCTGTGTCCTCAAGTGGGAGGTACCCAAATAGGACAGGCATATTCATTTGTTCTGAAGCATTTCCTCTCTGTAGTACAGCTGTCTATGAGCAAGGAGTTGCCCCCTAAGATGGTGCTGTTAGCCAGGTGGACGAGGGGCCCTGAGAGGCCCATTATCACAAACCCCGCCGCAGATGGAGTATCCACAGGACTCTAAGATCTCCAGGCTTCAGGTAGTGGCTCTTGGGGCTTTGAGCAGTGTTTGATTGAAACAGTGGAAGAATCGATAGTTCTGGTCCTAGGTCTGGCGCTTCCTTCCCACGGCCTGGAATGCAGAGATGAAAGCTGGGTGCCTCTCATCATGAATTGGTGGCCAACACCTTAGGTGAAACAATAAGATGGAAGGAACCGGGTCTTCTCTGTTACAGCGGCTTGGCTGGTAACCTTACTCAGAGAGCACATCAAATCCAAAGAGCCTGTCTGAGCACTCCCTATCACGTAACCTCGTTTGAGTTTCATCATGCCTCATATCATGAACTGATATCTGCTCGTGAATTGATTTGCTCTTATCTGGTCCACACTCCCTGCTCTCTAAGAATGCAAGTTTTATGAAGACAGAGCCTTTTTCTCATCTTTTTCAATGGAAGATTCCTAAGCCCAGGACGGTATCTGCTCCCCAGCCAGGTGCTCAGCAAAGATTTGCCGTTGCACGGAGAACGGCGGTGGTATTACAGAGAAGGCGATGGTGAGGAATGCAGCTGGGGACACGCTGCAGGTGCAGCCATCTGATCTGTTCATCAACACCCTCCCACCTCCACATAAGGAGGAGGATGACAAAAGGGCTCAGACACCAGCAGAGAGCCATGTCCACGCCTGAGGGTAAGTTCAAGCAGAGGGGCTCCACGGCTGCCGGCCTCTCCCTCTCCTCACTGCAGTCCAGAAGGGCAGCTAAAACTCTAGTCCTCAACAGATATATGTGGGATAAAAGAATGAATGACCGGGTACCATGGCTGTAAGACTATGCCAAGTCCATCTTAGCTTTTCATGTCAAGGCCCCCAAATTGGACTTCAAGCTTCTAGAATCAAAGTGAGTCAGTTATTGGCCAGTTCTCAGATAGTTTCACCAAGAAACACTTTAACCACAAAAAGACTTCTCTTCTGTGTGTGCCAATGCGGGTGTGAAAACGTCTGTGTGTCAGTTTGCTCGGGTGTGGGAGCACGTATATATGCCTTAAATGTGTGCACTCTTGCAGAGGGATGTGTATGTTTGCGTTGCATGTCTTTGCATACGTGATTGTCTGTGTGTGGGTATTCAAATGTGATTGTGTGAGACTCTGTATGTGTAGAACTGTGTGTGTGTGTGAATTCTTGGCTGCAGGATTTGAATTTCCTCCAGTACTATTTTCCTGGTACACACTCAATCTTGATCCCCTTTCTTTTCCTTTCTTCTCGGAAATCCACTACTGAAAGGGTTTTTTACCCGCCTCCAGGGGGAGGGGGCTGGGGGAAGGGGAAGCTAAAATCACAAGGCCCAGATCAAAACACTCAGCTGCTAAATGAATTCGGCAGCATTTTCCCGCATGACTTGGAGGGATAATTTAGTGAAGCCACCAGCTGGAAGGAAAGGGATTAATTCTGCACTTAGCCCAGCTCCAGTGAATAATTCATCACTGAGACCTTTGTGCCCAGCCCCTGGGCAACTGGGGAAGTGTCCTGCCCACCTGCCTGTTGCCTGCCTGGGTCCCCCAGTGCCCTGACCAGCGGCACTTGACACTTCTTTTGCTTCTCAGGACACACGTGCCCCAGCGAAGGTGGAGGAGGCAGGGGGAGGTGAGGAAGGGGCTGGCAGTGGCCACTGACAGACTCTAGACCCTGAGAAGAGCCATGGAGGGTTGAGCTCCCATCTGGGACATCTGGGATCCCTGCTTCCCCTTTCTTGGGGTCTTTTGCTGCCTCTGTGTCCCCTCCCCTCTCAGTAACTTCTTCATCCTGTACCTGGTTTGGTGGTGATGGTGGTGGTGTGGATGTCAGGTTGTATCTAGCAAACTCTCTCTCACCAAGAATTAGAGGAGTCTCTACGGGGCAATGTGGAACATTCCACAGCGGGGAGTGTTAACGGGAGATTTCAAGCGCTCACGAGGGGCCTTGCGGGGAGACAGTTTTGGGTGGGTACCTTCCCAGATCGACCTCTCAGACCCTCCAACAGGTAAGGTGACAGGGCCGAGTATTACCCCAGAGCTGATGTTTATTTTTCCTGGCGTGGGAAGCTAGCAGGAGTGGGCTGATCAAGACATCAGCCCCTGCAAGCATTTCCACGGGGTCATGGTCCTCAACTGCCCACATCCCAGCTTCATGCCCCTCTCAGCACCACAGAGAGAAAAGTGGGAAAATTCCAGCCTGTCAGGTGCACCGGAGCCAAATGACCCGAGGCCAAGCTGGACTTCAGAGCCCAGGTATAGCTGATAGAGGAAGTGATCCCATCCATCAGGCAGGGCTCAGTCCCTGGGGACTTTCAACTTGGGGCAACCCAGCTGTGGTGGGCAGGATTCCAAAAATGAGCCTACAAGATTCCACACCCTAATCCCTGAAACCTGTAAATGTGATGAGCTCTCACTCCTGTGATTACGTTAACATGACACAGTTGACCTTAAGATGGGAACTTTATCAGAGTGAGCCTGACCTAATCGCATGAGCCCCTTTAAAAGCAGAGTGTTTTCTCTGGCTGCTGACAGAGGAGAAAGTCAGACAGCTTTGCGCGTGAGGGGGATTTGATATGTCTGCTGGCTTAGAGATGGACGAGGCATTGTGAGAAGGAATGTGGGAGGCCTTCAGGAGCTGAGAGAGGCCCCCCCGGCTGACAGCCAGCAAGGAAACAGGGACCTCAGCCCTACAACTGCAGGGAACTGGATTCTGATGGCAACCTAAGGGAGCCTGGAAGCACATTCTTCCCCAGAGCCTCCAGATAGGAACAGAACCCTGCCAGTATCTTGATTTCAGTCTTGCTGTATTGCATTGCTTACCTACAGAAGTGTGAGCTCATAAGTGGGTGCTGTTTTAAGCCACTAAGTCTGTGGTAGTTTGTTACACAGCAAGAGAAGCTGATATCCAGTTCACGCTTGTAGAATCTTGAGCCGAGTAAGCCAGGCTTGGCTTGGGCTGAGTTAGAGGCTGACTCCCAGGTCTGAGTGGCCCTCTGTTCTCAACTCTCTCTTCCTAATCTCAGTTTTTGCAAGCCTTAAATCACCCTCAGATATTTCCATCCAAAGCAGCCACCCCATCCTTCTAAAAGCCCCTGGCCCCAGCCCCCTGAATAAGGCCAGCGATTGAAAAGGAGGTTGGAACCCACGGAGAGGCTACAAGAGCTGGCACGTGGCTGCCAGGCCCTGAGCTTCCCCTGACCCACAGTCTTACCTCAGAGGAAAGCAGCTGGAAGGAGAGATCCACCATGGGGACCTCACCATTTATGGTTTTCAGCCTGGTGTCCTAGAGGAGGAGAAGGGAAGAGTCGGCCACACTGGCCAGGGCAGGCAGCTTCTGCCTCTGCTCTGCCCACTGTTTCAGATTCCCCGGGGAAGTACCTGCTGGACGCTGTGCCCAGAGAGTGGGAGGGAGGCGGTAGCTGGTCTCCCACCTCCGCTCACCCTCACTGCTTCTGTACTACCCTTCCCAACTCCACAGGAGACCTGACTGGCTCCTTCAGACTTGCCTCCTGGCAGAGTGGGGAAGCTCCAATTTGTTGAGGTCTATTATGTCAGGATGGCCAGAGTATTTTAGGGAAAAAGGTGGCATAGAAATAGACAATGATCATAATAACACATTGATTCTTATTGAGAACGTATTCTGTTCTAAGTGCTTTACAGGCGTTTCCTCCAAAAAACCTCATAGCAACCATATGAGAAAAGTACTATTACTATGAACCCATTTTACACACAGGGAAACTAAGTCACTGAGACCAAGTAATTTTTCCATGGTCCTGTAAGCTGATAAGTAGTAGAACCAGACCGTCTGGCTCTAGACTCTCTCGCTATGCAGAGAAATAACGTACGGCATGTCGTTCCTATTTTAGAGATGGGCATTCTAAGGTTCAGAGAGGTTAAGTAACTTGCCCCAGGTTCTACAGTGAGGACTAGGACAAGTCAGGGTCTGAACCCAGGTCTGGCTGGTTAAAAGTCTGAACTCTTGCTGCTATCCCCTAGGGCCTCCCTGTGCTTCTCACAAGTTGTCTGGGGGCAATTTCATCACAAGCCCGGGAGTAAGACTGAGTTTTGGTGTTGGGGGTACTCCTCACACCTGACAGTGGTCAGATTCCCTGGTGCGGGCTCTGGTAGAAGCTGCTGGAGAAGCCAGATCTGCCTCTGTTTGCGGGGGCAAGTGGAGCAGGTTGGGGAGGGGTGGGACCAGGTGGATCTGCCATGGACCCTGTCTAGGGGACGGTGGTGGGTACTCACGGTGATGGGGAGCTTCTCCACACACAGCCCATTCAGGCCCTTCCCTGTCAGCATCTTGCGGTACAAACGGCTCTTTGGCAGCAACACGGAGATACCCAGGGGCTTGTTGATGGTCCATGGTTCACTGCCTTTCACTGTGGAGGTAGGACAGGCTGGGATTCCCATCAAAGCCCCCAGCCCAAGCTTCTTGGATCCCAGTGTCTGAGGTCCCAACGGGGCCCATCCTTTGGTACCTGACATCAAATTCTCCCATCCCTCACCGCCCACCTGTTCCCTGCCTCCTGGCCTTTCCCTGCAAAACTCTCCTTTTCCTCCTCTGCTCTTCAGGGCTTCCTGAGTTCAAGACCAACTCTAAACATATTCTGTGTCTCTGGGTGTTTATATAGCTCTCCCTTGTCTCTGTCCTTTGGGGGCTTCACTCTTATGGTGTGGAACTAGGACTGTGGATCAGCCGGTCTCTGACTCCTGTCTCCGCACAAAGCTCCCCCTGTGAGCCCTGAGGGCTCCTCCCCTCCCTGAAAGGTACTGTGGATGGGGTGGTGGTGTAATAATACGAGGGTCTAGCATGGGAATAGGACCCACGTGTCCTGGCTCATATCCCAGTGTTGTCATTGGGACAAGGAAGCCAGCCAGGGGCTCCCCAACCTGTCTGCACACATGGGGAGGCTGCCTTGGGACCCCTCACCCACCCCCACAGGAGGCAGAGGCAGGATGGTCTGAACACCCTTCCATACACATGTCCTGGTATGTGGTGGCCCTGACCTGGCAACGGGGGTCACTTACTTGAAGACGAGGCGTAGTACTCCAGCACCAGGGCTGTGTCCTCTGAGAAGCTGGTGGCTCCATGTCGGCCTTGGAAGAGGAAGGACTGATTCCACAGGGGCAGCTCTGGGGGTCCCCCAGGCTTGGACAGCTGAAAGGAGAAGGTGGGAGAAGGTGGTGAGGCCACATCTTCTCCCAAATCAAAGGATGTCCAGATATTTGGTGGTGTGCTTGTCTATATATGTCACAGATGTTTGTCCCGATTATAAAAGCAATAAATACACACTTCATGAAGAAACTTTGGAAAAAAAAGAAAAGTAGAAAGATGAAAAAAAACAACCCACCTAAATTCTTACACTAAAGACAACTGTTCATAAGATTGTGTGTTTCTTTCTAGCTTTTTCCCTATGCCTATTTTGCATATAACCGTCATCCTAACATCCTGCCTTTTTCTTTTACCATTAAAACCTAAGCATATCCAGAGTCCTAAGTAACACTAATTACCCAGCTTTAGTAGCTGCAGGGTATTCTGTCACGTCCAAGTGTCCTGGTTTCTCCCTTCCCACTTGTTCAATAACACTGCATTGAATGTTCTTTGATACATAGCTCTGTATCTCAAATTATTTCCTTAGTTCAAGTACCCAAAATAGAATTGCTGAGTTAAAGGACATGCATATTTTAAGGTACTTGATTCATCCTGGGTAAACTGTTTTCCTGAAGAGTTGCACCAGTGTTCCCACCCATGGCTGGTGGTGTCATAGATGCCAAATTAGACGAGACCTCCGCCCTTGTCACCAGCCCTTCTCTTCCCGGCACGGGTTTCCCAGCCCCTCGCAGGAGCCACGGCAGGTCTTCAATAGGGGATCTGGGGGACTTGATGGCATGCTAAGCCAGCAGCTGGAGCACACATGTGGGTAATATTTAAACAACAAAATAAGACAACATAACTAGAGCCCCTAAACAAGGGACTATCTGAGACACTCCCGTGGGTGATCAGAAAAGCCATGTTGCAGGAAACAGGACCAGAGGAAGCCTCTGAGGGAAGATCTGGCGGACTGAAGGGAGGGAGGCTGTTATTCTGGGTGGGAAAACAGCCTAAGCAAAAATGTGGAGGTGGCATCAAGCCTGGCATGTGTGGACACCTAGAATGAGGAAGGACTCCAGGGAAAAGAGGTCTGGCATCTGCAAAGGCCAAAAGGTAGTGAGTGAGGAATGGGACTTGGGGGCATCAGCTTGTGACACCCAGAAGGCAGCCCTGCGTGGTCCCAACACAGGCAGGGGCTGGGGGTCATTGGCACAGACTCTCCAAGTGGCTGCCTTGCCTCTGCCCCCAGCCAGGGGCTGTCAGCAACAGTGGCAGCCACTCCCACCTCCCGCTCCCCTGCGGGAATCAGTCATCACTCGAAAAGGTCAGCACAAAGGCACAGCCAGCTCCAGGAGTTATTGACGCAGGATCGCGAAATATCGGTGTGGGTCCACTCCCCCCGCCGTGGCAGGGCCCTGATGCCTGTCACACTAATGTATCTGCTCCTGTTCTCCCAGGCCCAGCCTGTGGCCCAGCTGTGTCTGCCCCTGCCCCTGGGGAGTTGAGCTGCAGTCACTCTGAGGCTAAGGGGCCCTGAATACAGGGACAGTGACTGGGGTGATGGGAGTGTTCTTGAGAGGAGGCTCTGGTGGCAGCTCAGGGACAGCCACTTGGCCACCAGGCCAGGCCAGAGAAGCTTCTCTGGGTTCTGTGGTGCCTGGGAATGGCCTTTCAGGATTTATCACTAAACCAGGCTCTTCCCAGAGCCACCCCATTCTCCTGAATCCCCAAGGGGCATCCACACAGCCTGGACCATCTGCCAGACACTAGGGCACTCAAGGAGGACCTGTGACAGCCCCCTCCGCCCCATCCCTTGTTCCCACCCAGGAAGAGGGGTGTTTAATGGACGCTGGCTGTCCTCTCTAGGGCCTATTAATGTGTCTAAATGGAGTCTACAAAGCAAGAAACAGTGTCTGCCAGCCCAGGAAGGACAGCTCCTTTCCTGAATGGTTTCCCAGATAAGTCCCTGAGGAAAGAGCCCTCGAGACCTAGAATTGGGGAGGGAGGGTCAGCCTCTCTCATGTGTGTATGGGGTGGGGCAAGGAATCAAGGTTAAACCACCTTCAGAGTCTGATGCCAGGGACCTGGCGAAGGTGCTAGTGGCATGTGTGTGTGTGTGTGTGTGTGAGCACCGCGAGCGGGGAAGCCACTCCCCACAGTTGCTTATGGGAAAGACCCTGGCAGGCTGTGCAATAAGGGATGTGATTAACCTTCAGCTGTGATCTTCAGCAAAGCCATTAACCCCCAGCCACTGAGGCAGACCTGCCTTCTCTGGGGACAGAGCCTTCATTATTACATGGGCCTATGGTCCCTCCTCCCATTTCCCCAGGGCCCACCCACACCTACACCCACACCCACACCTGCTGCTGCCTGCTCTGCCCAGATGTAGTGGTGGCCATCCTGGGAAGAGTAGCTGCTGGGACAGCTGATGCTGGGTGGCTAGGACACCTAGGCTCTGGGCCCAGGTTTGCCTCAACCTTGCTGTGTGACCTTCAGCAAGTCCTTTCGCCTCTCTGGGACCTGGTTTCGTCATTGTCCGGTGAGAAAACATCTTATGCTCCGTGCTTTGAAAGGCTGTTTTGAGGGTGGAAGGAGACAGTGGATGTTTTGCTATGAAGGTGCAAGTTTAATTCAATTGAACTCAGTAAATGCTGGTTGGCAGCTTCCCCATGCTAGTGGCCTCTGGGGTTCAGCAGGGCATATGGGAGAGCTAGAGCCAGACCCTGCTCCTCTCTGGAGCTCATCGTCTTGCAAGAGGATAGGACACACACACACACACACACACACACACACACACAAAATGGCTAATCCCTATGATCTACGCAGAGGCCTAAGCAAGTTGTGGGATGTGGAAGCTGAATGTCTGAGGGGAAAGCTATGACTTCCAACCTGGGGAGGGGAGGACCTTAGGGATGGTGCAGTAGGTAAGAAGGTGGAAGGGCATTCCAGGCTCAGAGTACGGCAGAGGCAAAGACTGGGAGGTGACAGAGGACAGCATGGGTGTGAACAACCAGTCATCCAGTGGAGCTAGGGAACGCCTGGGTGAACTGGGGCAGTGAGCCAGGAGGCTGGAGGGGACAGGTCCTTGTGTATCTGGCTGACAGTGAGGGCTTTGTCCTGTCCATGGTAGGGACAAGGAGTCCAGGGGTAGGACCTAATCCTGGGCAGGGGGTCACCCTGGCCACTTGTCACAGGATGGATGGGATGGGAATCTCCTAGTGGAGGCTGCTGCAATGGTCCGGGCAAGAGGAGATGCCAGCAAGGTCTGTGGGATGGACAGGAGCCCATGAGAGCTTGGGTACAGACTGCTGTGGGGGCTGAGCAAGGAGATGAGAGTGGGCACAGACAGCTTTTTTCACCACTGCTTGGGTTTCATCAGCCAGGAGATCTATCAGCTCTGTAGGAGGCCAGGCCAACAGGAGCCACCTGTTGGGCAATGGCCCCCCTCAAGAGTACAGGGTGCAGGGCAGGAGTGACTCCCAAGTCCCACCCTATGTTGGGTCCCACAGGCTGGGCCAGGTCAACAAGTGCATGTGATCAAATTCTGGCAAAAAGGATGAGAGGAGGGAGTCTGCTGAAGGGCAGCTGGAGGGGAGGTTTCCAGCTCCTCATAAAAACCATCTGTGGGACTTCCCTGGTGGTGCAGTGCTTAAGAATGCTCCTGCCAATGCAGGGGACATGGGTTCGAGCCCTGGTCCCGGAAGATCCCACATGCCCTGGAGCAACTAAGCCCGTGCGCCACAACTACTAAGCCTGTGCTCTAGAGCTCATGCTCTGCAACAAGAAGCCACCGTAATGAGAAGCCCGCGCACCGCAACGAAGAGTAGCTCCCGCTTGCCTCAACTAGAGAAAGCCCGCACGCAGCAACAAAGATGCAACGCAGCCAAAAATAAATAAATACATACATTTATTAAAAAAAAAACACACACTTGTGGGAAGGGGAGGCTCTCTCTTCCTCTGGTCTTGGTCATGTCTGCTGGGGGGGTCCTAGGAACATTTTACCCCCTGAGCTCTTAGCCAGCTGAAGATGGCAATCCAGGGGTGTTGGAAAGATCCTGAGTCCTTGCAGATGCTGCCGAGCCCAGCATCAACCAATTCTGGCAGCATCTTCATGGGGACCCCTCCCAATGTGCCACAGTAAATATCCTTAGAGTTTCAGTCCATGTGAGTTGGGGCTTATATGACTTGTAGCCAAATGTAACAAGAGCAATGGTGAGGCTGGCCTCAGAAGGGGCATTGGCGCTAGGGGAGGCGCAGCTCTGAAAGTGTCTGAATCCATTTAGCTTCCACCTTGGACTTGGACATTTTGCACAGGTTGTCCCAGTAAGTTCTCCTAATGGCCTAATAAGGTAGGAATCAGGGATTGGAGAAATTAAGAAGCTTGCCAAAGGTCACACAGCCAGTAAGTCACAGAAGATGGGTCAAACCCAGGTCTGCTAGGCCCTCAAATCCCTGCCCAGAGTGTTTTGTCATGGTGGGCAACTGGTGGGACATCACAGCATCCCAAGATGTCAGAGAGACAGGTCCTAGAAATAACCTAGTCCAACCGCCACCGGCTCAGCTGAGATGAGGGGACTGACACTTGGAGAGGGGACAGGGCAGGGGTCTGTGTGAGCTGCTGACTGGTGCCCCTTCCAGGTAGGGCTCTGCCCACTCCCCCCATCTCCCCACCTGTGCCGCAGAAGCCTGCCCCCGTCCTCTCACTGCTGGCACCTGGGCACCTCTGCCGGCTGCCAGTGAGTTCTCAACCTGGCCCAACTGCCGTGGTGCCGGGTGACTTTCAGCAAGCATCCTGCCATTGCTGGACCCCTGGCCTCGAGTCCCACACATGCAAGAGGCACTGGGGACACCTCCCTCACCCAGACTAGTTAGACAGCAAAGGCAGCCAGAAAGGCCCTGGGGTTGGGAGGGGGCTCACTCATTAAAGCAGCCAGCGCTTCCTGCCCCTCGGGACTGCCTGCTGATTGGTTCATAATTTTCTGGGCAAATGCAGGGCCACGTGTGAGATGACTCTGGGGAAATCAGGTTGAGGATTGGTTTGGGTTTGAAGCCTCTGTCTCCCGAGTCCCCCTTTGTCCCACCCCTCCTCATCACCATCACTCTTGTTCGTGTCTAAGCCTTCTTCAAATGTCTTTGCCTTTAAATGAAGGCTGGGGCTCCGAAGGGGTAACTCATTCTGTATTTGCCACGCCAGACATGAACTCTGGTTGGCAGACAACGGGAAGGACTTCCCAAGCTCTCTTCTTCAAGGCCGCTAGGAATGTTGGGACCGTCGTGTGGGGCAAGGTCCCACTGAAGTGTAGACTATGGGAAGAGATTGATGAGGCCATGGCCCTGGACCCAGCCACAATCTGCAACCCCTCCCCCACATACTCAAACCCACCACCCTCCTCTCCAACCCTGGTGTGTATCATGTCCGTGCATCCCCATCTCCACACCTGTGCTCTTGTTCTCAATCGCTCTGCACCAACATTCCCCTATTAAAAACTAAGGAGTCCTATGTCTGGACACCTGTTCAAACTTCACATCCCTCTCACCGCTGGTTAAAAAAAATTTTTTTTATTGTGGTAAATAGGCATAACATAAAATTTATCATTTTAACCATTTTTAAGTGTATAGTTTAGTGGCATTAAGTACGTTCACAGTATTGTATAACCATCACCACCATCTATTTCCAGGACTTTTTCATCATCCCAGACAGAAACTATGTACCCATTAAATGATAACTCCCCATTCTCTGGCAACCACAATTCTACTTTCTGTCTCTATGAATTTGCCTGTTCTAGGTACTGAATGTAAGTGGAATCATACAGTATGTGTCTTCTCTCCTCTGATTTTTATAGCTCTGACAGTCCCTCCTGGTTTGTTATTAATTATATATTATCTTGTGTTGATATTTAACCTTTTCACATGTGTGACTCCTGTCTTCATCAAACCAAGGGCTCCCTGAGGGCAGCTTCTCCACAGCACAGACAGGCATGGCCCTGGGTTGGGATTCAGTAAACTCTTACTCAATCGTTAAGTGAACAGCTGACTGAGTGAGTGAGTGAACGAATGCACAAGTCGGTGAGTTACTAGCGGTATAAGCCAGAGAGAGGGCAAATGAGGGAAAGAGCCATACCTGAGGGCACCCATCCTGGCTGACCCGAGGAACATCAGAGTTCATCACGGATGGGATAGGGAGGGAGAGTGGGGTGATGGGAAGCCCCAGGGATGCCGGGTCCCAGTTTACCTGATTGACTCTGGGAAGGCGAAGAGACAGGGGTCAGCACAGGGGTGCTATGGGTGTCTAGCACTGTTGGTTCTGCCCAGTCCGGCAGACAAGGACTCCCACGTGTGCTCTGGATTGATGTGAGAGAGGAAAAGATGAAGTCGCCCACATAGTTCAGGTCTGGACACCCCGACAGGTGGTGGACACTGGTTCCTCTGGTCGCTGGTCCAAGCCTTGAGAAAGCCTTGGTCACGAGATGGGCTGTAGCTCCCAGGTTCCTTGCCCCATGACTCTCTGTGGCCTTGACTGAGGCCCCTCCTGTGGACTGTGAATCCACCAAACCCAAAAGAGGCCTGGGGAGGAGCCAGGGTTGGTGCCAGGGAGACCTCCAGGAGGGTGAGGAAGGGGACTCCTAGGCAGGGCTAAAGGTCATGAAATTGAGAGGACCCTTAGGCTGCCTCCTCTGGGGATGGCGACTTGATGGTGCCTGGCCCTGAACTAGAGTGGGAGGGGAACTGTGGATGTGGTGGGTATAGATGGGGGGGCACATTTGGAGGGGCTGAGGATGCTTCTCCTCTACGTGCTGGCTCCCCCCCACTCCAAGCCTGCTCTTGTGAAGGGTCTGAGCTGCCCCTTTCCAGGGCTGTGGCAGCTTCCTGGGACCTCAGCCCCAGTGGGGAGGTTTGTCGGGCCTTGTGGGGAAGGCAGGTTTCTAGCCTCCCCCCTCCTCTATCCCCCACCCCTCCCTCCAGGGGCTGTTGACCCCCCGGAGAACGACCTGGGGAAGAGAGGAGGCAGGTGAGCCCTGGGTGGCCTTGGGCACTCTCGGGGACATGGCCAGCCCACCATCTTTCTCCCCAACAATGAGACCATCCCTGCATCCACGTCTCTGCACATGCTCCCGCCTGCTCCTGCCTCGGTTCTTGAACAGAGGTTCAAGGCTGCCCTCCTTTAGGCCCTGGGCCAGACATTGGGAAGGCAGCGGGAGAAGACGCCGGTTCTGTCCCCACATGCCTCCACTACCATCCCAGAGGCTCCTGATCTGGCTCCTGGCCCTCACCTCTGTCCGCTAATGGGCTCCCACTCCCCCTTCAGCCCTCACCCCAAACCCCACCCCCCAGCTGTGGCTCCTTTTACTCGTCTGACCCCTCGTTGGCCTCTGCTTCCACTCCTGCGCCCAACCCATTCCCTTTCCCAGGCAATCTGGTACCCGGTGCCGAAAGCTGCCTTCTTAAAAATGAATTGGATCATCTTATCCCCCTGTCCCAACCCCACTGCCCTTAGAATGGATTCCATAATTCTAACCATGATAGCCAAGGCCTGTACGGGTTGGCCTGTCTGCCGCTCAGCCCACATCTCCCGCAGCCCCCTAGCCTCTTTTGCCTCACCCCTCCAGCACGCCCCACTTGTTTCTGCTTCAGGGCCTTTGCTTGTGCTGATGCCTCTGCCTAGACTCCCCACCTCCACCCCCACCAACTCAGTGGCTGGCTCCTTCTCTCCTTTTAGAACTTAAATATCACCACCTCGGAGAGGCCTTCCGTGACCACGCTTACTAAAGAAGCCCACCCCCACTCTCTCAGCCCCTGGATTGCCTCTTCATAGCATCAGCGTCACTTGTGTTATCCTAATTTCTTTCTTGTTTATTTTCTGTCCATTTGACGAGAACCCTGGCTTTGCAGGGGCAGGGACCGCATCTATCCTATGCACTGCTGTATCCCCAGCTTTTAGCAAAAGTATCTGACAGAGAGCAGAAGCTCAATATGTGCTTGTGGGATAAATGAGTGACATTAATGAAGAAGAAAAGGGGAGAACAGGCGCGAGAGAGGTTGACTGTGCTTATGTGTGTGAGAGAGAGAGAGAACAAGGGTCCTGGGAGGGCGAGGAACAGGAGACAGGCAGTGGCCTCAAGGAGGCACTGGGGTTGAGCTGGTCTTGGAGGATGGGTGGTGATACTGATTACGCGGTGCTGAGGGGAAGAAAAGCAGGAAGAGGAAGGGACTCTGGACTTGGCTAAGGGGCCACGTCTCAGGAACACCTCAGGATGGGAAGAGGCCCCTGCCAGGTTGGACCATACCTTCCCTGGTCCTTCTAGCTCTGTCCTCAATGGGAGGAGAGAGGCTGGGAGTAGGGGCTTGTTCTGATCTTTTCCTTTTTCTCCTCCCCCTACTCCCCTAGCACCCTCTCCTAAGCCCCTCTGCCAGGACCCATCTCAGCTGATTGTCAGCTCACTCCACACAGGTGTGGGCTGATAAGGGCTTGAAATAGTGATGAGGACTTTTCCGGTCTCACTGGGGCCTCTGGAGACTGAATCCCTTTACCAAATTCAAAGGACTGAATCTCTGACGGTGGCATTTCAGACTTCGGACGGGGATGAGGTCTGGGCCTGAGGGATTTCACTGGAACCTGTTAGACTGTCTATTGCTCACAGGGACTCCAACAGGTGTAAGGGCTGAGAGGTGGGTCTGAGGTGTGTGTGCGGGGTGCTAATTTACAACTGTTCTGTGATGAATGGTCAGGTGTGAATGAGACAGCTGCCCAAGCAATTTCTTCTTCCACTGTGCTCCCTGGTCTGCCATCAGGAGCAGACAAGGAGGACATCTGTGCTGGGGCAGGGGCGTGGGCAGGGTGCTGGAGGGCAGAGGGGCCCAGACTCTGTGGGACAAGTCAGAGGGCTGGTGTGGGGCTGAGGCAGATCCACAGGGAGGCGCCCTGCAGGCCAAGGTTCCGCCTGGATCTCACAGGTGTGGTCTGACAAATGCTGGCATCCAAGGATGACTGAGGGGAAGCAGAGATGTGGGTCAGGAGCTCTGGGCTCTCACACAAGACTCTCCTTGGCTCTCAGTGTACCCAGCTGTGAAATGGGGCTAGTGCCCTGCCGGGCTTACAGTGATATGGGGCAGATCAGATCAGCCCTGCTGGGGCAGGGGAAGCCCAGAGCTTAAGCCCCCTTGGCTCCCACCCTGATCATACTCAGGCCATGACTGGATTTGAATCTCTCATCCTGGGCAGTGTGAAGGCTGAGGGAAAAGGAGAAGGCCTAGGTCCCAGGACCACATCTTCCTGGAGCATCTCCAGTCCTCCTGGGGCTACTGAAAGACCTAGGGATAGAAGGTAATGATGGGTGGAGAGCATGTATGGAAGCTGGGCTTAAGCTGGGCCCAACCCCGGCTTGGTTAATGGAAGAGGCTCCAAAAATAGTGGTTGAATGAATGAATGAAGACCTAATTGGAAGACCAGCCAAAGAGAAACAGGACTCAAGGAAGAGTGGGGAGGCCCCTAAAATTTTCATTTAGGGGGTGTAGATCCTAGGTCAGGAGTCACTACTCCAGAAGGGAGCGAATAAGAGAGAAAACACCAGCAAATGTGGGCTAAGGTAGGGGCGCTTTACTTCCCCACATGAGCGTCAGGGAGACATAGACTTTAGGAGCCTCCTGTCCTCCCTATGGCACTCCCGGCAGGGTGTGAAGGAGCACAACAAAGGAAGGCAAGGTTAGGGCAGGGTCATATGCCTGGAAAGTGCTGGAAAAGATTAGGCAACCTCATCATCGTCTTTATCCCCATCATCCCTGCCATCCCAGGGCAGGTTCTCTACTAACTACTTAGGCTATTTTTGAAGAACCCAGTTGCTTTTTTCTTTCTTGATTTCTTCCCCAGACACCCCTGTCCCACACCATCAGACCAGCCAGAGGTGGCCAAGGGCAGAGCCTGGGGCCTGCTCAAAGCTTGGCCCCTTCCCACCCCATCCCACCCCTGAGGGTCCCGGTCCCAGCACCTCCAGAGCTGTGTGGTTGTGGCCCATGTAGTGGGGGATGAAGCTGCCCTTCCGAATGACTGTTGCATAAAGTTGGCTCTTGGCGGTGGCTTCATCGGCTTTCCCAGACTCAGTGGGCTGGGGACAGGGTGGGGGAAGAAGACACACAAGGAGGAGAGTGACTAAGGGGCAGACCCTGGCCATAAATCCAGCCCTCTATAGACAATCACTTGGCATTGCTCCACTGGGGCTCCGAGCTGATAATTAAAGTTCATGGTCCCTGCGAGCCCTTCTAAGGAGATCAATATAATAAATCTTCCCTTTTCTATTTGAATATTTCATCGCCCTCACAAGGACCACTCCCTGCCTGCTCTCTTTGTAAAGATGTGATAACAAGGTCTGGGTTGTAAGTGGACAGAGAACCAAGAAGTCTGGGTGATGCTCCCAGAATTACAGCTGAAGTGCTCAGTCTCCCAGGTGAGTCACTCATCTCTCTGGGTCTTTGCTTCCTCATCCTGAGGCCCTGGGCTTGGGGTTCTCCTTAGAGTCTAGGGAAGGTAAAGACCCCCTGGGGCCATGGTTGAAGAGTTGCTTGGAAAGAAAGTCAATGTCAGGCCCTGGGGGAGGGAGGGAGGAGGGGAACTAATCTGAACTGAGCACTTACTATGTGCCAGGTCCCTTGCTAAGTGCTTTATGCCCATCATTGCACTTGACCCTCCAAATGGCCACGCTAAGAGGGATATTATCTCAATTTTGCTGATGAGGAATTGAGGCCTCGGGTTTTTGGATATACAGTTAGCAAGCGGCAGACCTGACTTAGGAACCCAGGCTAACTTCACATTGTTCTTTACTCTAAACAACCATAGTGGTCTGGGATGCTCATGGAGAGAGGGAAAAGTGATGCTTCTGCCCATCTCTTGCCAGTGCCTAGCACACAGTAGGTGCTTAATGAAGTACTTGAGCAATGAAAGAGTGAATTCTCCCTTCTATCAATCAGCACTGGGGAGAGGGGTTGGGCAGGGGGGCTGGCCTGGGAGGTTTAAGCCATGGACAAAGGGGCCCTGAGGCTCCCCACTCCAGGCTCATGCCCTATTGCCCACTAGAGGGGTGCATTCCAGGGAACACTTTATTTCCCACACACCTCAACTCTCCTGGGCCTTCTTCCTGTCGATGCAGTGTGAGGAGACAGCACAGGAAGAACTGGCTTGGGAGACAATGTGACCTGGGCTCACACTCGACTCTGCTCTTCACTTGCTTTCTAACCCAGGATGAGAGGTTTCTGCTCTCTGGGTCCCAGTTCTACGTATGCAAAATGTGATTCACGTTGAGGATTAGAGTTGGTGTGTGTGGTGTCTAGCCCAGAACCTGGAACTTAGTAGGTGCTCTGTAAACACTGTATTTCTTTGATTTTTAGGTACATTTCCACTCTTTAAACATGTACGAAATGAGAATACAGCTTTAATTGGTGTATTCATTTAATGTGGTAGATGTTCTATGCTTATTGGACTGTTTTATGGAGATGAACTTGAAGAATTCCAAATTCTTATGGAAATCATTCCTGTCTATCTTCCAGGAGCTATTTTTCCTGAGCCCCACATGGGCCAAGAATTGTCATACTTCTGGGTGGGCATGGGATGCCCAGGGTTACTCTGAAGGAATAGCTAGGGGCATCAAGGTGGTTCCCACCCACCCTCCCCCCACATGTCCCAGGCCTAGATGGGCTCAGAGCCCAGGGCTCTGACTCACTTTCACCAGCTCAAAGTGGTAGGGGTGGAAGACACACAAGCACTTGATGGGGATTTGCTAGGACAACAGCTCCTCTTTCTTTTTATTGTCCACCACCTTGAGGATCACATCTGGAGAGAGAAAAGATGAACACAGGGTCATGGCAGGGCTTAGCTGACCCCTGTCCCAGGTGAGACAGTTGAGAGGTGAACAAGGGAGCAGGGCCCACACTGAAGAACCAACATGCATGCATATGTGTGAAACACACAGCTGCACACAACTTCACAAGCACTGTTTGAGCCCCTGCACGGGGCAAGGCTCCTTGCTAGGTGCTGTTAGGACTGAAAGATGCAATTCTCTCCTGTTCCAGAAACTCCCAGCCCAGAGATGAACACACACAGAACGGACCCCTTCCGCAACAGACGCACGTGCAGACACACATAAGCAGGAATAGGACCCCTTCCCAGGAACAAGGCCCCCTTCCTCTGGTCACAGACACTCTCGCTAACTCCTCAGACAGGAAGGGAGGGCTTATCTCCCATATACTATAGAGGGGGAAACTGAGGCTCAGTAAGGAAAAGTGATCTGTTCAAGGAATCTTTCAATGCAAATATCAATAAAAGTCTACTCCAAGTAAATGAAAACTGGTCTAAACACTAAGAATGATGCACCATTTAAGAAACTCCTTCCAAAGAGACTACATTTTGTCATCAAATGCATGAACTTCAGGAGGAACTCTGACAGAAATACCAATGACCTGGAAATAATCGTGGTGGTCCTACTTAGTGAGCACCTACTGACTGCCAGGCATGGGGACGGGCACACCTGAGCCATTATTCCAACAAATTTCTGCAGTCCCTCAAGTAGGAATCGCCATTTCTGTTTTCTAAATGTGGACACTGGAGCTCAGAGAGGTTACATAACTTGATCAACATCACACAGCTAGTAAATGGTTGATGTGAGAGGCTGGATTTAGTGACCTTGGAGTCATCTTCCCACTCTGGAAGTCTATGATTCAAGGAAGAACAGGAGATGGGGAAGGAGGGAATGAAGAGGTGGATGGAGGAGGGAGCGAGATAAAAGAGAGATCTATAGAAGGATTGGAAGGGAGGAGCGGGGTGGACGGGCGTACCCAAGAGAGACTCGTGGGTAGCTCCTTGCCCTCTGCCTCGCTTCTTGAGACAAGGACGTTTCAGCACCAGGGACAGCTGCCTCTCTGCAGGCTCCCTGGGAGCATCGTGCTGCTGGGTCACTTGGAGCTGGGTGGGTCATTTGGATGAGGGGGTGGAGGAGGAAGTTGACAGCTTTGCTGATTACTCTTCCTTTCTTCTTCCTCCCCACAGCTACCCGGGATGCACAGAGAGGGAAAGACACTTGCCAGAGTCCCTCAAGGGCAGGCCATGTGGGATTCATGTTCAAAGGAAAGAGGGGAAAATGGTCACCAAAAGGACTTGAGGCTGTCTTGAAGAAACTAGAGTAAGGGACTTTCCTGGCGGTCCAGTGGTTAAGACTCTGCACTTCCGCTGCAGAGGGTGCAGGTTTGATCCCTGGTCGGGGAAATAAGATCTCATACGCCAACAAATAATAAAATAAAATAAAATAGAAACATGAGCAAAGTAAGGGATATATTAAAAAGAAAAAAAAAACCAAAACACAGAGTAAGGCAAGAGGTGTGAAGTTAGCAGACCTGGTTTCTAGTACTAACACACCAACTTGCTTTGTGACCTGTAGCCAGTCATTTAACCTCTCTGAGCTTCATGTTCCTGCTCTGCAAAAGGTTAATACTTTAAAGAAGAAAAACTCTGTCCCTCTCCTAATAATTGCTGTAGGGAGGGGAATATGTTTTCCGACCTATGAAATTCTAAGCAAATGCTCCTCGTAGCTGTCACCATTTTCCTGCTCATTAACCATCCGTAGTGCTCCATACGCTTACCCAGCCCTGAGCAGATTGAAAAAACTCAGCTGGGGGATTCCCGTGCTCCTAGCCAAAGATACAACAGTAGCTGTGGAGGCTGCAGCCTCTCATGGCCACTACCCACGGGCCCTGAGTCCCCAAATACAGTTGGAATACACTGAGGCCGAACAAGGGGTGAGTGCCCTGCATTTTTCCCCCTGCCCCCGGTCTCTGCAGCTCTGTGTGGGCAGCCACACAGATGAGCTGTAATTGGAGGGAACGGACAGCCATTCCTCCCTGTTCCTGTCTCCATGCTACAAACATGCTTCATCAGTCTCTCCTCTGGGCATTGTGCCCCTCTGGCCTCCTACAGCTCCCTTTGTGTGGCCAACAAGCCATTTCTGCTTCCAGTCTGCTTTAGCCCTGACACAGCGTCTGCAACTCCCCTTTGCTTTTCATTAACACATCCTCGAGCTACCTCCTGCCTTTCCCCCACCTCTTGGTCTGGACCCCATCTCCCCCACCCTCCACCGCAGATATCACTACAGCAACCGGTTCCAACCAGGTTCTAACAAGCATCCAGCTACTTCAGTCTGCAAAGAGCCTCCTGCCAATATTCTCTGTTTGCCCATGAGGCCTCCCCACCCTCCTGTCCTCCCTGCAGTGAGTCCTGCTTCGCTCTCTGCTACACAGATGGGCCCCAAGGCCACTGACTCATCACGCCCTTTCCTGTAATCATCCCAGATGTGTAGAGCCCGGGACAGGATCACAGCCCTGGTCCACTCATCACAACCCCTAACTTCCTGTCAGCCACATAGATGTATGCACACACACAAACTACACACACTTAGGTACCAACAGGTACATATCAGCTCCCAGGTAAATCTAGGTGCACACATAACACACTGTTGCAGCCAGACATGTGAATGCACGCACACACATACAAGACACACAGACATGCATGCCTGCAGGCATAGTCACAAGCACATACTGACACACTCACACAATGTTCACACACGTACATGAACCAGCATGCAGGCATTCACACACAGGCCCACACGAGCGTTTGCATGAGATCCTAGGTCAATTTCTCCTCCTTTTCCACATTTTCTCAACAGCTCCATCTATCCCTTTACAGGCAGAAGAAAATCCTCGGGCTTGACCTAGAACTAGCTTCTTCCCCTTTTACTGGCGCTCCTCTTCACCCCTTTTCTCTCTCCTTTTCCACCGTCTTTAACAGCTGGCTTTCTGCTCTTTGTGAGGTAGACAGGGAGCTCTAAGTCCCTGGCAAGATTTTCAAGGGCAGAGGTAAAGCATGTCACCTGAGGTGTGTCACTTGCAAGACGGGAGCCTGAGGCTCTTCTGACTAGATATGACCAGAGACATCACGGGCACCTGCGAGTCTGTGCTGACAGTGCCCGATGCCGGTACCCACAGCTGTCCTGTCATCAGCCAGCCAATCAATATTCCTGTGTGCCCGGCTTGAGTTCTCACCTGACAGTGGAAATCAGGTGGGCCCCCAGTGTGGAAAACACAAGTGTGCACACATATGTGTGTACACTGGTACGTTAAATTGCCTGCAGTGTCAGAATTTGCCAAAACACAGGGACTGGAAAGCCTTCTGGGGGTGGAGGAGTGAGAACTATTAGACAGTTCCTATGACAGCAGCCCCCGACTTTGGAAGCACAGAGTCTGACAGTGGGCAGTTCCCAGGGAGGACTAGACAGGATATGAAGCCATTCTAGGGACGCAGCTAGAGCTCAGGAACTAGACTGAGAGCGTGGAATGCTGATCCTAGGTTCCCCCCACTTACTGGTTACTTGAGCTGAGCCTGTGATATAAGTTCCCTGAGCCTCAGTGTTCTCATCTAAGCAATGGGAGCAGCATTGCTCCTCTTGGGAGGGGAGATCCAACGAGCAACGCATGGGGATGTGCCAGGAAGCTGTAATGTGCCATTTCAGTGGGAGACGGTGGTAATAACAACCACGAAAAGAATAACAATGGTCGTAAAATAGATAAGCTTTCATTGTCTGGAAAATTCATTTATGTGGAACAACTCATTTTTCCAGCAGGCTGGGGAGATGAGGCGTAACAGCATTATGATTTTTTTCCTTTAAAGTGCTTTTAACTGAGCCCAAGGAGACGTTCAGGTGGCTTCCACCTGCATTGAGCGGGAGGCTGGTTCTGCCCTGCACCCCTCCTAAGCCCCGCCTGTCCCCTCACCGCCTCACCTTCATGCCCCGCATCCTCAGCTTGGATCTCCCCTTTGACCGTGTCCCCCGCAGATGGGGGCTTTGCTGGGCTCCGAGGGCACAGATGTGACTGCCTTGGAACTCTGGTTCTTCGCTGCCTCACATGTGGTTTTCCTGCGGAGGGGTGGGGCAGGCTGAGTCAGAGGGAGGGTGCCCTGCCTGTTGCTCCCCCACTCTCAGACTCCACCGTCCATAAATCTGAGCAAAGAGTGGACGAGGCATGAATTGCTCCCTCTCAGGCAGAGACACTCATGTCATCCCAGGCCCAGGGAACGCCAGACCTCTCTCCTCGGCTGCCCTGCCTGCCCAGGTGACCAAGGCACCAGAGGATGAGGGTGGGGGTGGAAGAGGAGGTAGATGCCTAGCCTGTCTGACTTCACGCCCCTGCCAGGTCAGGGCTTCCCAGCCTGAGTGCACAGACTCCGATGCTGATCCTCTTCTCGAGGTTCTGTTTGGTGGGAGGAGGCCTCTGGGCAGGGCAGCCGTGCAGTGCCCACCTGGCTGACCTCTCCTTTAACTTTCATCTCCCCGAGCTTCTGGCCCAGCTACCCGGCTCTGAACCTTTTCAATGGGGTACACACGCGCCTCTGTCTTCTGCAACAGCCTTCTGCGGCCCTGTGTGCAGGGTCCCGGGCAGGGCACGTGGAGCTGGGCACAGGGCAGGGCAGGGGCTGGTGAGGGGTTTCAGGCCTGCAAGCCCTCAAGGCCCTGCAGGGTCAGGTTGTCCCAGGTGAGGTGGGAGCTTGGGCCTTCTGCCTCTCAGCACATCCCACAGGGATCTGGGATGTGTCCCTGAGATCCTGGGCCATCAAACAGTTCAGTGAGAGAGTTAATGTTTCTTCTGTTGAGGAGGTTATTATATCAGGGCTGTAAGCGGTGCTGCTACATTAACTCCAGCAATCATGGGTGAGGACTCATCTCAGAGAGCCTTGGCAGGGGGAGCCACACCACACACTCGGGAGGGAGAAGCGTCGCGCACACATGGTACCCCAGGGTGGGAAGCAGAAATGGCGTCCATACCAGCCCTTGGACCCCACCCCCAGATGCCCCTAAAGAGAGTGTGGGGCAGGCGAATCGGCCCAGAAGCTCAGACCCAATGTGTCCCCTGTGTTAGCAGCCCCAACCTTGATCCTTCCCAGCCCAGCTTGTTCCTCTCTTCCAGGAAACCCTCTGGGACGCCCCTGGCCCTCACTGCTCCCTCTCTCCTCTTGACTTCAGTGGCCTGGATCTTTCCTTCTAACCATTACAGCCCTACTCCTGTGGATACCCATTCTTGTGGGAGTCCTGTATTCAAGCTCCAGGGGTCAACTAAGGAGTCCCCTCTGCTGAGAGGCAGTATGACATGGTGATGGTGACAACGGGGTCCCTGGAGTTAGACCACTTGGGTTCCAAATCCCAGCTCTAACTCGTAAGTAGCTGTGTGACTTTGGGCGAGGTTCATAACCTTGCTGTGATTTACCTCCTTCATCTGTGAAATGGGGACGGTAATGCAGGGTTGTTGTGGGCATGAAGTGAATTAATATGTGTGAAGTACCTGAGACACTGTTAGATGCCATGAGAGTGTTAATAATAATAGTAGTAGTAGTAGTGATAATAATAATAATTTTAATTGCCCCAGGTCTGGCGTCTCCCTATCTTGATCCCCAACTCTGGGTCTGCAACTGGGGGTCTCTGGCTGCTGTGACCAAGGTAAGTCACAGCAAAGAATAGCCAGAAAGAGTACAGGCTTTGGAGTCACACTGACTGGTTTCCAGCCCACAGTTCTCTTCCGGCCAGGTCCCCTCCTCTCTCTGAGCCTCAGTTTCCTCTTCTGTAAGTAGTACCTCCCTCCGAGGGTTGGTTATAAGGACTGGGGAGAAAACATGTTAAGCTCTGGCACACAGAAGGCCCCCATTCATGTTATTCCCTCATTTGTGATACAAAACAACCTGGGCAGGGCTTCCCTGGTGGCGCAGTGGTTGAGAGTCCGCCTGCCGATGCAGGGGACATGGGTTCGTGCCCCGGTCCGGGAAGATCCCACATGCCGCGGGACGGCTGGGCCCGTGAGCCATGGCCGCTGAGCCTGTGCGTCCGGAGCAGGCTCCGCAACGGGAGAGGCCCTCGTACCGCAAAAAACAAACAAACAAACAAACAAACAAAAACAACCTGGGTGTGTCCAAAGCCGCCTGACTGAGGGCAGCGTGAAGGGGAAAGGGATGCACTGCGGGAGGGCTGAGGTGACAAGGGTGACAAGTGTTGCCCAGAGAGCCGGAGAGATGGAGCCCGCCAGACTCGGTGCCCACCCAGACACAGCCATCACCTCCCCACACCCGCAAAGCGGGTCCCTCTGGCCCAGGGCTGTGCGGGAGGCTGCCAGGCTGGAGAGAACAAGGCAGTGAGGCTGGCGGGTGGTGGAGCCCAGCGTGCCGACGCTCCTCAGGCCCCTTCCTCCCGACTCCGTGACCTCTGCTACCTGAGGCGTGTGACCTGGACCCCTCCACCTGCCACTCTGCTCTGGTTCTCCCTCTGCCAGCCGCCCCCAAGGTCAGAGGCCTCAGAGCTCTTAGCAGCCTCCCACCAGCCCCCATTCCACCTGCTCTGTTCTTTCTCCATGCCGCCCTTCCTCTGGGAAGCAGGAACTGGGCTCCACAGAGGACACAGGGCGGAGAGCAGCGGAACGGCAGAAGCACTAAGCGGAGACGCTTGCAATGATGCATGTGAGGAGGATGTCAGACCTTCCACACCCTAACAGCAAGCTTGCTCCTGCAGGGCACGTGGTATTTGCACCCCTGGGGGCTTCCCGGTGCGAGGAGAGGACAGAATCGGGGGTGAGCGATGGACTTAAGTCGCAGCAGTACAGTGACACAATTCAGGTTGGAGCCCGTGACCCCAACTTGCCAGCCTGTCTTCCACTCTCCTGATGTCTTCAGCCCCTTGTCCCCTCCCCTGGGCATCTGGCAGGAGGAATTCCAGGTGGAAAGAGACCGGGGAAGGGCAATGGACAAGGCTAAGGGGGTCTGCTGGTGCTGACTTCGCTCAGGCATAGAAAGAGTTAAGCAAGCACTTCCCTCAACACACACCACAGAGCTCGGACGGGGCTAGGTGAGCAGAGAAGAAATAACTCCGGAGGGGTGAGGCCCCAGGGGAAAGAGGAAGCTTTTAGCAGGTGGAGGGAGGCTGTCAGAGTAATGGCTTTTCTTGGCACAGCTGACTCCTCTGGGCCTTGATGTTATTCTAGAAACGAGAGCTAGAGGGGCCTCTGATTCCTCACAGAATCGGAGAAGGGGAGCAGCTCACACCCTGCTCTCAGCCCCCATTCTGTGCCCTCTGCTGGCACAGGAGAAGCTGAGTTCTAGGGTCCCTCAGGCCTCTGATGGAGCTCGGGTCTCCCAGTGCAGTCTCAGAGCCCAGGGGGCCTCTCTGGGACCCGCCTCCACACAGCCACCTGCAAGCCTGAGATCCTCCCTCCCGGTCCCTAAAGCCCTGGCCTGGCTCTAGCAGGGGCCTGGGAAGAGCTGCCAGGTGCTGCCTGCTGTCCTGAGGCTCAGACTTATTCCAGCCATGGGAGCAGGGCAGCCACCCCAGGATGGAACCGGGGCTGGGCTCAGAGGCACAGTGGGGTAGTCCTGGGTCCAAAGGTGCAGGAAATGTGACCCCCGCTTCAACCCAGCCCACCCCTCAGGGCACTGGAGGGGTGTGTGTATGTTTGACAAACTCCAGCCAGGCCCAAGCACAGCTGTGAGTGGGAGGGGAGAAGGACACGGCTTTCCTTCTGTGAGGTCAGAACTAAGGGGAACATGTTGTCTGGTTTCCTGGGGCCACAGCTGTGAGTGGAGGTGAGCACTGGAAACGCATGGGATGTTGATGGAGAAAGAGGGCAGGCCCCTGAGGTACTCCCCACCCTCCACTGTCCTCTGAATGCCCCCTAGGGCACACACCTCACGGGTGGAACCTGTGTGTTACTGTCCCCGTGTCCAGGAAGTCTCCCCTCACTCCTCTCTTTCCCCTCCCCCATTACAAGCGCACATGTGCATGCATGGATGAGTGCGGACGTACACACACATACACATGCACAGGACGCCCCAGGGAGGTTTGTGTGCCACACTGTACCCAATCTCTGTACACAGTCCCCAGTCTACCAGCCCTCAAGCTGCCTCCACGGTCTCTAAGCCCACCTCCCGCTCTGCCTGTCTTCTTGGTCTTCCACATTCCTCAAAGCATCAGAGCATGAACAACTGTCAAGGTCCGGCCTCCTCCTGGGCAGGGCTTTGGAAGGATGCAGGCCACCTGTGTGCCAATCCCAGGGCAGCCCCTGGGAGATCATGGGAAAGGGGAGCACCCCAATTTGGGTCTGTTCTGGCTGCTGGGGTCCTGGCTGGGCAGGCTCCTGAATCCTGAAAGTCCAGAGGGATATTCCCAGAAGCCCTGGGGAAAGAGGTGGCTGGGTAGATTGGAGAAGGATATGACGGAGGGCAGAACCTTTAGGTGGATGGGTGGCAGAACAAGAGGTCTTGTGACCTTTTGACCTGTTCTCCACAGCCCTGCTGCTCTCTCCCAGGGAAACTTAGAGGGAGGTGGGGGAACAGGCTCAGATTAAGATTCCTGCAGGCCTAGCACAGGGAGATCAGCTCGGTGCTTTGTGACCACCTAGTGGGGTGGGATAGGGAGGGTGGGAGGGAGGGAGACGCAAGAGGGAAGAGATATGGGGATGTATGTATATGTATAGCTGATTACTTATCCTGTCCTGAGGAGGCAGGGCAATTCCGTTCTACCTGGACCCTCCATGCAGGTCTCTGAGCCAGGAAGGCCAGCCTCCCTCATCCTCCTGAAGTCTAAGAGGCACACAGACTCCCAGGTCACAGGCCTACCTCTATCCCTGGAAGGCACAGAAAAACCCCATGACCTCCTCCTCCCCCAGAGGCCCAGCCTTGCGCAACAGGGACAAAATGGGAGAGTTGGCCTCTGCAGAGATGGTCATCTGAACGGGCTGGTCAAAGGCTGGATTCTTGTGTTGCTGACCCTGCCTGGGCTGGACCAGGGAAGGAATGTTTCCTGGAGGAAGCAGGGTTTGAATAGTTGGAAAGGAGGACCTTCCCAATCGGAGAATAGAGCCTGAGGCTCAGAGGGGTCATGAGCTCATGGGCAGCTCTGGGGAGGGACTAGCTGGCCCATCTAGGGTCCGTGGGTTGGGAGCATGGGTTGGAGTAGTGAGAGAGGAAAGCAAGGCTTGTGGGCCTCCCTTACCCCATTCCCTCTCCAGCCCCTTCTCTCCACACCCAAATGCGTCATCCTCTGAGGCCAGACAGGCAGGAGGGAAAACCCCTGGCCGTCACAAGGCCAGAGGATAGCTGGGCCTAGCTGGGCAAGAAGATGCGGCCTGAGGCTCCATGAAGGAGGAGCTGAGATCTGAGGCAGGGAGTGTCTGGTCTGAAGCTCCCTTCTCTCGCCTCTCCCACTTCACCAGACAACAGCCCATCCATGGCACCCCCCCACTCCATGATTGCCTCTCCCCAACCCCCAGTGCATCTGGTCCTTGTGGGTTTTGAGCTCTTGGGAGGCTGCCACTTAAAGGCATGAGCGGGGCTGCTATTCTCGGCAAAGTGACGGGCTCTCGTCCTAGGTTTCATTTATTAATTGGACTCTAATGAACCATCACTAATTGTTGACGGTGCTGCACCACTACAGGCGGGCCTCAAGTTAGAGAACTGAGGTGTAACGGGGGTGTAAACCGGAGGCCAGCCATCTCGAAGCCACATGGGCGTGGCTCCTCCCCTGCACTTTCCTGCAGGGAGTGGGAACTGCTCTAGAAATCAGAAATGGCACATTCCAAGGAACTCTGAGAGGAGCACTCTGGCAAAGGGAAAAATCTTTCTGTAAAACCCAGAACGCTCCCCACATCTCTACCCACACATCATCTGAAATAGTCCTGCTGTTCTCAGGGGAGCCCCTTCTGGTCAACAGGCACCCCTCCGCATGGCATCTCAGAAAGGCAGCAGGGCAGGGATAGTCTTTCCATATGGTCCAGGGGAAAACCAGAGCCCACAGAGATTTGTGACTGGTCCAAAGTCAGACTCAAGCCCCAGTCTGTCAAGCACTATCACATCCTTTATCCTCTCCAGAGGAGAACTTCCTTGTTTTCCAGAGAGCCCTTTTTCTCTCTAGAGGCAGGAGGTGGTACGGGGCCAAGAAGGGCCCCTGCCTGTGCCATCTGCCGGCCTTTGGAATATCTAGCTGTGGCCTATCCTGTGGCCTAGCTTGGTGGGGGGACCTGGGAGCCATCTTCTTAGGTGGAGGAGAGAGGGTCCAGCTGTCAGTCAACACCATAGCCCTAGGGGATGGAATGACAGCCCCCTTGACAAGGGACGGCCCTGGGTGGGACAACCCCGTGAGATCCACCATGACTTGGAATTCTTCTTGATAGGTCACTCTGAACATCCCCTCTTCTGAGTATCCCCTTTCTCATGGATGCACCTTTAGAGCAGGAGGAATGTGGGCAGACATACAGGTGAACTTCCCAACCTCAGAAGAATGACTTGAGATGCAGAGCCCTACCTCCTGCCCCCTTCCAAGAGACAGCCTCCCTGAGGGGTCCTGGTACCCAAGTTCTGGGGCCTGGAACCTGCTCAGCTGCCTTCTGCCTTGGGAGACTGTGGGCATAGGACAAGTGAGTAGTGTCTACCACCACTGCCCTCCTCCCACTAGGCTGTGAACTCCTGGAGGACAGAGATTTGCCTTGTCACTGCTGTAGCTGTTCCCAGCTCCCAGGCTGGGCACAGTGGGACCCAGCAAGTGTTTGCTGAGTGAAGGGAGGGGTGACAGACCCTTGGAAAACCACGTGGAGACAGAGGTAGTCCCTCCTCTCCAGCTCTGTTAGGCCAGCCCCCAGTCCAGACTGCTGGGACCCTGCTTTAAACGGTGGCAGCTCATCAGTACTGCCCTGGAAGCAGCTCTTGGGCTGGGAGGAAGGTTCAGACTCCAAATTCTAGTCCAAACGCATGTCCTCAAAAGGAGGGACACAGAACTGTGGGGACTGGGGTCCCTTGAGATTCTGGGGCCTTGGGGCCTTGAGACCCTCGGTCCAGCCTGGGTCCTGGCCGCCATGTCCCTGCCTGGGGCCCTGTGGCTGGATCCTGGGTCTGTTCCTCCTGGCCACACTGACCATCCTGATTGCCCGCAGCTGTAGTCATGGTCTGTGCCCCCCACCCCCTCACCCCAGGCCCTGCTTTGAACATCCACAGAACACAGCATGCACACGGCACTCCCCACAGGCCCTGGGGCTGCCTGGGAAGTCAGAAAATGAGAGACGGGGGAGGAAGAGGGGCTGATGGGGGACCACCACTCCCTCCCCTCACTCAGGGCGAGCTGCACCTCTGTCTCTACCTTTGTGGGAACAGGGAAGGAGGAGGCCACAGCCTGCCCTCCCCAGAGAGAAAACCGCTCAGCCTGGGAGCATTCCCGGGCCAGACAGACAGGATTAATGCTCAGGCTCTTGGGCTGTGGTTCTGAGTCCTGGCTGTACTGACCGTGCAGGCTCACCCTTTAACAATCTCTGAGCTCAGCTCCCCCCGATAATCGCTCTCCGTAACGCACAGGTTTCTGGATGGACGAGAAGGCCAGTTTGGGGAAGACTGAGTCTGGGGTGGAGTGTACACTCACCAGTGGGTCCAGGGGCTGGAGCTTAGGAGAAAGGCCTGAGCTGCATCTAGACATCTGGAACCTTCAGAATAGGGGTTGGGGTGGGTAGCCTGAGGTGAGCTAGATCTCCCAGGAGAGTAGAGATGCAGGGGAGAGTCGAGGACTGAGCGGGAACATGGGCATTCACAGGGTACAGGGAGAAAGGACCCCACAGAGGAGTGGGCAGAGAGAGAAGGGGGAATCAGGATGGGAGTGTCCTGGAAGAAAAGAAAGAAGGGGCTTCAAGAAGTGGGATGCCTCTCAGACTCGTATAAATGCTGAGCAGCCGTGGGGCAGTATCTGGCCCCTGGGAGAGGAGGACAGTCGGTGAAGCTGGCTGTGGAGGTTGAGTCTGAGCAGGTTGAGGGCTCAGGACGGGAAGACGGGAGGTGAGACTCAGATCCAGCTGAGCAGAGGTGTTTCCTCTGCCGGTAAAAAGTGGTTGATTTCATATAACAATGTGGATTTCTGGCTTCTCTTGAAAAATTGAGAGCACCGACAACCCAAGCCTGCATTCCTCCCTCCTTGGCAGAAATCAGCAGGGGTGCCTGGGGGCTGTTCTCAATGAGCCAGTGCCCTCAAGTTTGCCAGTGGATTCAGCTCTCTGGCATCATACACCCGGCTGACTTTAGTGTTTATTAACCGGCTTGGGACTTGAAGGCACTGACCGTGCCATCCCTGGCCATTCCTTCTGGTGGAATCTCATTGTGTGTGTAGGGATGGGAACAGACAGATATGGGGAGAGCACAAGGGCAGAAGGAGCTGAATTGGAACCTGAACCCTGGCTCCCTGGCCAGTGGCCTCCCTCCCTCTTCGATAGATGCTAGACCACGGGGCATGTGACCCTGAAGCCAGTAGGGGCCAGGCAAGGGCAGAGCAAAGCCAGACCGAGCCTGGAGGGGGCACCAGGCCTCCTGGCTGCTCATGGTGTCCTGGGAGGGAGGAGGAGCCCCGTCAGCAGCTGCTTTGTCCGTGCTCAGAAATAAGCAAACCAGACAGCCTATGTCTAATGCAATGAGGACAGCAGGAAGGCCCCCACTGGCTTGCCTCATTTCCTGAAATCTCCCCACTAATACTTGCTTCTTTTGGTAAGCATTGTCCTTTCGGGCTGCTCCTCCAGGATTCCAGCAGTCCTGGGGGAGAGCTCAGGCTTTGGGGGCTTGAATAAATGTTTCGGCATGAGAAGACCTTACGGGCCCTTGGCAGAGGTGATGGGGGAACATCTGGAAAGAATGCTGCGGCTTCAGTCTGGCTGGGCGTCTCGGGCCAGCCTCCTTTTAAGCACTGATGACAGCTGTGTTTATAGCCCTGGGACAGGGGGATGTTCTCACTGAACAAAAATTCTGAGGCTCTGAGCCTCCAGGGACTGACGTCATTTGGAACAGGTGCAGGTAAGTCAGGCCACGCCGTAGGCAGGAGGCCCTGCATGGAAGATAAGACCCAGGATTCTCAGGGCCTTCTCTACCACGTGACTTCTCCCACAGGCACCAGGCACCGTGCTGGGAAGGAAGGAGGCTTGGCCTCTGCCGGAGCAAGTGGCCGGTTGTCAAGATGGGGACGGTCATCTTCGTCTGCTCCACTCCCACTGGCCATCCATGTGAACTTCGTCAAGTCCCTTCACTGCCCTGGGTCTTAGCCTCGTTGGCTATCACATGGGGCTAATGCAACCTGCCCCCCAGGGCTGCTTTATTAGAGCCAGAGTGCCTGGAGACCCAAGCTCTGAGTGAGCTCAGTGTGGGACTCAGCAGCAAATGGGGGCTGCTTTTTACTCCCGGTGCTGTCCATGACCGCTGTCACTGTGAGTGTTATTGTTATTTTTGCGAGTCCAACCCTCTGGCTGCTGAGACAATCTCCCAGGTCACCTGTGGTTCATACCGGACCTCCACCTACTTCGCCCAAATTCCTGCCCTCTGGGGCCCTTGGCCCAGGTCCACAGCCAAACAAGGGGAAGTATGAGGAGGCAGGTCCCAGGAGGGGTCTTCAGACTGGTCACTGGATCTTCTCTGCAAGTCTGGGTTAAGACTCTGATGCCAACATCCCCTTCCAAGGGCAACAGCTACGTAAAGATCGAGGCGGAGAGTGAGGTGGAAAGAGCTTTCGATTTGGGAATCCTGGATTGGGTACCCACTAGTTCTGTGACTTTGGGCAAGTCACAAAAATGCTCTGAGCCTTAGTAACCGCATGTATAAAATGAGGACAATGTTACCTAGTTCATGGGACAGAGTGATGATTAAATGATATCACACACACACACACACACACACACACACACACACACACACACACACGTTCCTTTCTTACTAGCACCTCTGACAAATCTGCCCTACTTCAGTATCTTCTTCAGTTAGTCACCAGGGTCAGGGCTCTCAGGCTTATCCAGGAAAGGAAGCAGCCCTTCTCCTCCCAGTACTTGCTCTGTCCCTGCTCATTAGCTCTGGGCAGCAGGCAGTCAGAGAAGCAGCTGCCAACCGGCAGCCCAGCCATCCAGCCTTTGGCCAAGGGTCAGAACCCCACAGGCCGCCTCCTGGCTGGCCCCTTCTCCACACTCTGCCTGCTGGGGTACTCCCCACCTGTCAGGACCACTGCCTTCCTGATCCCTGCTGTGCTCTGACAGACAGGTCTCTCTGTGCCAAGCTGGGAGGCAGGTGCTGGGCACTTCTCAGGCCCCAGAGCCTTGAGCCAGGCCCAGACCACTCAGGGGAGACCCTGGGCCTGACCACTGACCCAGCAGACCTGGGTGTGGAATCTGTTGGGCAGTACACCTGGGGCTCTTGTTGCCTCTAAGGAACTGAGCCCGTTTCCCAGGCCAGAGCACAAACCAGCCCGGCAAGCCTGGGACAGCGTGGAGGCCAAGCCTTATATCCTGGCCATGGGAAGGCCAAGACTCAGAGAGGGGCAGCGACTCCCCTGAGGTCACACAGGGAATCAGGGGCTGTGGGCCAGACTCTGGGTTTTCCTGATTCCATTCTGGCTTCTCTCCACTGACCTGTGGTTTCTTCTGCTAGGTCTCACGTGCCCACTGTGACTCTTACTAAGGATACCCCTTCTCCCTGTGTGATACTTTAGACCTGTCAGCATCTCCCAGATGGTGGTCTGGCTCCACCATCTCTTCAGCCCATTGGGACAGGTTCCCAGGTGAGGTATTCAGCATCGAAAGGTAAAGTAACTTTCCCAAAGTCACAGAGCACGCTCAAAACATGGCCAGATTCATTCATTCATCTGTTTATTCGTTCATTCAACAATTATTAATTGAGAACCTCCTATGTTTCAGAGTCTGTGTTGAAAGTAGGGATAGGATGGTGAAGGAAACAGACCTGGTGGTTGCTCGTGGAACTAGTGGGGGACAATGGGATGAGGCACTGATGAAGAATAAGCGAAGAATCACATCAAAGCACATGAAACACGCGAAACTGCACCTCCAACGCTGGAGAAGTACACAGTCCCATGGAGGCATGTAATGGGGGAGGATTAGGCCTGATCTGGGAGGTCGGGAGGGCTTCCTTGAGGAGGTGACGACTGAGCTGAGATCCAAAGAGGGGAGGGGAAGAGAGAATGTTCTGGGGGAGGGAGAGTGCAAAGGCCTGGGTTGGGAGGGAAGAGGGTCTGCTCAGAGCATTGAGAGATGTTTGTCCATCGGGTGTGGCTGGAGCAGAGAGAGGGAGGTGGGGTCATGCTGCTGGGGAGCTGGAGGGGCTGACAAAGACCCAACCATACTGGGCCTAGAATCCTCAAACCCTGAAAGCAATGTGAAGGGTTCAAAGAATGGGTTCCTCTGGTACTATGGCACCACAGTATCGAATGGTAGCCTGCCTTTGAAGGGGGTTTGAAGAGGGGCAATATTAGATGTACCAAGAGCAGAACGGTGCAGTAACCTAAGGTGGTGGAGCCGGCAGAGAGAAGTGGATAAATTCAAGATCGGAGAGGAACTGACACGACTTGGCAATGGATTGGATGGGGGCAAAAGAATGTGATTACTGACGCCAGGATGCAGATGAGCTCATACGAAGAGAGAGTATAGAGAAATAAGAGAGACCTAGGGTTGAAACCTGTGACAGGCCAGCATTTAATTCCAGGTAGAAGTGTTGAAGAGGTACACATAGAAGAATATAAGAGTAGGGCATCTTGGAAGCCAAGAAAAGCAAGGGCCGCCAACACAATCGGTGGTCATGAGGGCTTAATGCCACTGAGAGACCGCGAAAGATGAGATACCCATTGGAAGGAGAACGAGGCATGACGATCTCTGGTGATTTCAGAGACAGCTATTTCAGTGGAGAAGTGGGGTCAGGTTGGAAGCAAGTCAATGGCTTAGCTGGAAAGAGGCAGAACCAACCACAAGATGAGCCAAGTGGACCTGTTGGTCTGTCATAGTCGCCACTGGAGGACACACCCTATTACTAGATTGGCTCAAGGCTAGAGCCTGCATGGTGGAGGGAAGTGGCTACACCCCAAACTCGGGAGGCCCCATCTTGGACCTGAACCGTATTCTGCTCCTCACTAATGGGTTGAGTAAGTGGCTTTGGGGCACTCTCAGGCCTGTGCTTCAACCCTCCCCCACCTTGGGGCCCCACAATGGGCCTGCCTGCTGAGGATACAACACCCCAGAGAGGAGGAGGGAGCTCGGCAGAGACAAGACCCTCCAGGACCCCATTCCCAGTCTGAGGTGAGACAAATGGGATGGAAGAAAATAGGAAACTAAGCCAGGAGACCGAGCGGAGGGCACCAAAAGACAGGCAACAAAAAGATGAGAAAAAAATGCTTTGAAAGACTATAAAATTATATATATTCAATATATATTATGTAATATGATTTAATAGTATTTAATATATATAGTATATAATATATATTTTGAGCATTGAAATATTCATTGTGAGAAAAATGAAAACTTTGGTGGATTTACTTATGCCTATTATATGCTTTGTTACTGTGTATTTGGAATCAGACATGGTGGAGGGGCGGATATCATATCCTTTCCAGGGGTTAGGGCTTCTGAGGGTCTCGGTCCTCCCTCTAGGGTTCCTGCCTCGGGCGGGGGGCTCGCACTGAAAGCCCTTTTCAGGTCCTGACAGCTGGGCCTTCTTTCTCAGAAGCCCTCCCTTCTGCTTTCATTTGCATCTCATTAGCACCTCCTCGGCTGGTGGCAGCTCAGCCGCCCGGAGCCCTGGAACGCAGGCTGCAGGCTCGCCTAGGCCCTGCTCCCTGCCCCCTCTCTGGGTGGAGATGGGTGCACGGATGCACCAACCCCTCCACACCCCTCACCCAGGCTCCGCGGCTTGGCTCCCGCTGCGCGTTCCCATGGCAACCGGGTGATGGCGCAGGTCGCGGTGGCTCTGTCGAGGAGCCAGGGGCCGCCCAACTCCCCGCCCCACCGCCCAAGCTGGATTGGTGATAGGCGGGGCCTCAATCTCCCGAGATGATCGGCGATAATTGGTTTATGGAAATAGCTGAGGGGAGAAGGCGAGCTCCCTGCCAAGCCTGCTCTCAGCCACCTGTCCTTCTTCACCACGGAAATGGAGTCGGGGGAGGGGAGGGCCGAGGAGCTGGGCAGGGGAAATGGGGCTTTGGAGACAAGCGTTTCACCTGTTGGGCTCCAGCACCTCATCTATCCCACTTTCACTGTGTGTGTGTGTGTGTGTGTGTGTGTGTGTTAGGGAGGGGTTGTTGTCATAGTCACCTGGGGTGTTTGCCTCAGTGCTCCTTGACCCCTAAGTGTGCTCAGGCCTATACCGGGCATATTGTTGGGGAAATGGAGAGGGAGACATGCGATCTGTCCTTGGGAGCCCCAGTTTAGGGGACAGAGGAGCAGCACATAACTTCATTTATATAAAGTACGTCAGACCAGTGTTGCCACTGCTGTCCGTCTCCAAAGGAGAGAGAGCTCAACTTGGACGGGCGCCTGGAGGAGGAGGCTCACAAACAAGGCTTTGAAAGTGGATTTTGGCAGATGTTGGCGTAGGCACTCCCCAAAAGAAAATGTGGGCAAAGCCTGTAGGCAGGCACTGAATGCTACTGGTATTGGTAGAGGAGGAGAGGGGTAGGTAGCTTGGTGGGGAGGCCCCAGTGGCTCCCAGTGTCTACAGAAGGGGCTAAGGGATGGCAAGCTCATGGGAGGGGATTACTGCATGGGGCTTTATAATCAAGACTGAGTAGATATCCAACATCCATACAGAAGCTTGGCTGGATGGAGACTCTGTCACCCCGATACCCTTCCAGGAGAAGTGAGGCCCATGAAGGGGGAAGTGGACATGGCATGGCAGGCCTCGCTCGGATACCGGGCTGTGAGAAGTGTGTACCCTGACTCCGGCTGGTTGGAGGGGAGCGTGCATTAAAGGATCAGAAGGAACTAGGGAAGCACCTGTAATAGAAATGACCGGAGAAGTGGTGGGGGCCAAGGAGGAGGATCCTACCCCAGGACTGGGCATGGTAAGATGGGGCACTCAGAGGCTGGGAGAACAGCCCTTAGGCCTTCTCTTTCCTTTGACCATCACCTCCCACTGAGTCCAGCCCAGGCCTCTGCATCCAGGGGCCCTGCCCCACTGAGGTCGATTTGTGGCCAAACACTAGTCAGCTGGTTGTGGGATCACAGAGTGGCTCTTCCCTCCTTCCCCAGCCCTTTGGGTGCTCATATCCCAAATATCCATACCCTGGTTTCTGCTCCAGCTTGGACACCATCCCCTGCCCTCACTCTCAGCCAGCTACTTACACTACCACATAGGGCCATGGCTCAGAGCCATCCTTAGAGGCAGGAAGGTTGATGGCCCCATGGAGAGTGACTGTGATGACCTCTTTATCAGAGGGAGACAGGTGGCTGATGACAGAGCCCACATTCTGGAAGGTATTCGTGGGCTCCTCTGGGCCCTCGGTGACCTGTGGGGAAAGTCAAGGCTGAGCACCTCTTCCAGTGTGCTCACTTCCCTTTACTGCCTCCCTATAACTCTAGCCCCCTCTCGGTTCCCCTCCGAGTGGCTGTTTCCCTCTGTCAGCCCCACAGCCAGTCTGGAACTACAGGGACAGTCACCTTTGACCCCGTTTTCTCCCTACCTCTGTCCCACACTCCACGTCTCTGTCTCCCTCTTGCTTCTTCCAGTCCTGGATCTATCACTTCCTGCAGAATGAGACAGGCCACTTCACCTTTCAAGTCCAGTCCCACCTCTAAGCCTTTGCTTTTGCTGGTATCCTTGACTGTAATTTCTAAATCCTTCCCTACTTTTGAGGTTCTAGCAATTGGCCCTCTTTGCTCCTGCAACCTCACCCCAGGCCAGCTGTCACTTCAGGTCCCTCTTGTGCACTGCGCTTTATAGTTTACAAAGCCTCTCCACATCCATGGAGTCACCCAAAGCATTAAGTAGGGATGAATGAATGTGTCTTTCCCAGATGCCTCATCCATCGTCTACCCAGAAAACCCTGCGGACCAGGAAGGAGGAGAGGTGCCTGCCTGCACACGGGGCCTCCTAGGCCGCTTGCCCCAAGCAGACATACGTGCAGGAGCTCAACAGCTCAGCATCTTGTGGATTCACACGCTGGAAAGCAGAACCCTGAACCAAGACAGCAAAGTGGGAAAGGGAGGGAGCTTACCAAGGCCCGGGGAAGGCTCAGTTTGACTCCGGAGGCAGTGGGGAATCCAGGGTAGCAGAGTCAGGGTATGGACGTGGGGCTGCTGAGGTTGAGGTGTCCTGTCCTCCCTCGGCACTGGCTGCCTGGCTCTCATTCCCAGTCCCGGGGTGTTGACACAGTTGACCCAGATTAAGCCTCATCTGGCAGGAGGCCACCCCCCCCCACCCCGCTTCGTCCCTCCCGCTGATCAGCACTAGCTGATGTGAGAGGCCCTCCCGGCCCTGGGAGAGAAGCAGCGGACCTCTTCAGGTTGGAGATGGGGCCCTGGGGGAGGGCATCACTGGGGGCCGACCCTCTTATCTGGGAAGCTTGGCCTGTCAGTCCTGCATTTCAGGGCAGGCTGTGGCAGGGGTGGCAGAGTCCTCAGAGCGGGAAGAGTCCACGGAGACCATAGAGAACCATGTGAGACAGAGGCCCAGAGAAGAGGAGGACCTGGTCCGAGGCAGGCTTTGTGCTGGTGGCAGCCCCAGCAGGCTGGGTCCCCTGACTCCGTCCTGATGAGCACTAAGTGTCTGGAGGGCTGGCTTTAAACCAGCTCTACCTCTCACCACGGCGGGACCCAAAGCCAGTTGTGCTCTGAGAATCGGTTTCCCCAATGGAACGATGAGTGCTTAAACCAGACCGTCTGAAACTTGCCCTGCTTCCTCTGTGAGGGTCCAGGTTCCCCATACACTTCTCCCCCTTTGAGCCTGGGGGTCCCGGGCACATTGGCTTCTGACTCTGGGAAGCCTCCGGGACGAGGCAAAGGGGAGAGCTTTTGATGGCTGTTCTTTCATGCAGTTCCCTGCGCTACTCCAATCTGTCAGCACCTCCTGCCAGCTCTATCTTCACACCATGTCTAGAATCTGACCTCTTCTCACCATCTCCACTTGGATTCAAGACACAGCGTTCCTGCACTTGCCTCCTCATTGCTTTCTCGTTTCTGTTTGCTCTGGCCCTCCCTCTGCCCTGCCCCATCTCACAGAACAGCCAGAGTGATCCTCTACAAACTTCAACCAGACCACAACACTTCTCTGCTTAAACTCCTGCAGTAGTAGCTCCTTGTTTCACACAGAGCCTCACTGTGGCCTGTAAAGCCGATACACTCTGCTCCAGGAAGCTGACCTCGTCTCATCTCTGGGCCCCTTGCCCACTCACTCCAGCCACCTTCTAGTGGCTTCTCGCAGCCACCAAGCTGGTTCTTGCCTCCCAGCCTTTGCCCTGGCTGACCCTTCTGCCTGGACTGCTCTTCCCTACATGTCCATCTCTGCGGCTTGTTCCTTCACTTCCTGCACGTCTGACTCTTTCTCAGAAAGACCTTCCTGGTACAGGCTGTGGTCCTTGCCTAACAAGATGACTAATTAGGAGGTGAGAACATCACCCCCCTCCCCAGCCCCAGAAGTGCCAGCCCTACAGAGACTCTCCTTCCCTTCCTCTGGCTGAGGAGCCCCTCTCCCAACCCAGGACTCAGCAGAAGCCATCGCCATCTGCAGAGGTGTTGAAAGCTGCCCCCTCCTCCCCTGTTCCTCTGCCAGGCCAGGGCGGGAGGAGGGGGAGGGAGGTCAGTACTCAGAAGGAACGCCTGCCAGGTGGAGGGGGAAATAAGGAGAAGCAGCCACATAGCCACCCCCTACCCTCATAGATCAGTGTGCCACCCTCACTGCACACCCCGTAACCCACTCACTCCCCAGCAGGTTTGATCTGGTTTGGTGATATAGGAGCAGGACTAGCAGCCTAGGGGTCGAGAGACCTAGGTTTCAGCCCGGCTATGCCCCCAACTCTCTAGGTGACCTCTCTGAGCCTTAATTTTCCCACCTGGTCAATGGGGATATCTGGAACGGTTTGTAATTCAGCCTTCCTAATAACTGGCCTGAGGTTCTTGCAGTGAGGTCAGGAGAGGTGACTAATGTCCCTCCCACTCCCAGATTCCCGGGAACTGCCTAAGATGGTAGCTCCAGCCCCCTGATTGCTGTGATGAGCTCCCTAGGGCCCCAGAAGCGAGGGCCCAGCAGCATGGCAGTTGCCCAAAGGCTCTCAGTGACTCCCTGGCAGCCCCAAGTCCAGCCAGGCATTTGGCAGACCAGGCCATGAGTGGTACCTCATCTACGTCCTCTGCATCCTCGCACCCTCTATGTCCTCTGTGCCTCCCTCTGGGACAACTGTCCGGGAAATAAAGCTTGCAGGGGGTTTGGCAAGAACTGTTCATGCTTCACCTTTGGGCGTGAGGCCCGCTGCCGGGCTGGCGCCTCCTGGTGAGGCCTGCAGGCGTGTGTCCGCTGGGCAGGCTGGGCCCAGGGCCAGGGAGGCCTGGGGCCAAGTAGGAGGCCTCGAGGCGGGACAGTGGGCCAACTTTTCTGCCTTCCCCTCTTTCCTGCCTATGTCTGGATGGGAATCTGCCGGCTTCCCTCAGACGTGTGCCTGCATCAGGACTGATGTCCTCTCCATGCCCCGCCCTTCCCAGGCCTACACTGGAGACTTCAGGGAACAGAAAATGTACGGGCTGGGTTACATGTGGGGCAGTGAACTGTGGGTGATGACGAAACTAAGTATGAGGTCCTACAAACCCATCTGTAGGGGTGACATGAGCCCGAGGAGGGGAATTCACTTCCCCCGAAGACACCTTCTGCGGGCCAGGAGCAGAGCTGGATACTTACACACCACTGGTTTACTCCCTGTTAACTCGTGCAGCACTGCTAGGGTGCAGAAATCAGTGGGCAGTATTTCTAGGCAGAGGTTTAGCTGGTTTACCACTGCCCAAGGCCACTCAGCCGGTACTGGCAGGGCAGGGTTATGATTCCAAAACACAGCTCTCTCAGCTGCTCCACTGGGGCCTGTCATGTGGGAAGGCTCAGAAGTTGCTAATTCCAACGTCTTACCTCCAGACAGCCTGCCTTGCCCTCAATAAGCCAGGATTAGCCAGCAGATGTCCTGAGGGACCTGTGACTGCCCATCACTCAGGGCATTTGGGGATATGTGTTCTGGGGGGAGGGGACAAGGTGGGAGGGAGTAGGAAGATTGCACCAGCAGTGAAGGAGTTAATGGTCTATTGGGAAGGGACTTAAATTGGTTCTTCTGAAGGGAGAGATGGAAGAAGACAGTCTCCTCCACCCTTCCCCGGCCACTCCTCTGCCCAGCAATCTGGGAGGCCATGGGAAGCAAGGAAGCCAAGTTCCACCCTCCAGGATGCCCCTGGATCTGAAAGCCATGCCGCTGGAGAGGCTCTGATGGTGGCCAGAGGAGGGGGCACTGGGCTGGGAATAGTCATTTGGGCTAATTCACTCCAGGGGCCTCTGTTTCCTCAGCTCTATCACCAGGGCTTCGAGTTGAAAATGGTCCCTCATGTTCCTTCTCGTTTCAGCATCTAAACTTGCCTGGGAGCTATGACGGCCATGGTGAGGCCCTTCTATAGGTGAGGAAACAGGCTCAGGGATACAAAAGCCCTTGCACCAAAGCACACAGCTTAGCTCACAGGCACAGAGCCGGAAATAGAACCAGGGTCCATCCACCTCCACTTCCTGCTGTCTCTACTCTCCTCTCTCACCAGCCGTTCTTTGTATGTGACGTGCTTTCTCTGGGCCACAATGTATACACTCTAAAGCTCATAACCCGAGTAGCTAGTACTAACACATGGTACTAACAATAGGAGTTGTGGTGTTTGGAGCAGTAGAGGCTTTTCAAAAGGACACAAAAGTCAAAAATCATAAAGAAAAGGATTGATATGATTACATTAAAAAATCCATACTGGGGCTTCCCTGGTGGCGCAGTGGTTAAGAATCCACCTGCCAATGCAGGGGACACGGGTTCCAGCCCTGGTCCCGGAAGATCCCACATGCCGCAGAGCAACTAAGCCCGTGTGCCACAACTACTGAAGCCCGCGTGCCTAGAGCCCAAGCTCCACAACAAGAGAAGCCACCGCAATGAGAAGCCCGCGCACCACAATGAAGAGTAGCCCCTGCTCGCTGCAACTAGAGAAAGCTGCGCACAGCAAGAAAGATCCAACGCAGCCAAAAAATAATAAATAAATAAATTTATTTTTAAAAAATCCATGCCAACTTCTATAATGGTTCAAAATTCACCACAAGACATAAAAAAAAAAAAAAAGACAAACTGGAGGGAATATCTGCAGTATATATAAAAGGATGGATATCCCTAATACATACACAAAGAACACTGAAACCTGTAAACATTACCATAACAAAAAAGACATGAATGGAGGACTCACAAAGAAATACTAATATGTGATATTAATATGTGACATGTAATTATGTACATTGTGAACATCCTTATAGGGGATTCTACCCAGCTATCAAAAATGTTTCCCAAAGCTATGAATCAAATAAAACAAAGCTGGCTCCTTCTCAGGGCTCCCATGCACCCTCCCTGGATCCCCGAATCCGGTTGGGTGGGCAGGTGGGAATGAGCTCCGGAACCAGCTGGCAGCTTAGGGCCCCCAGGTCAGGCTGGCTGGGTGCCTGGTCCCACGTGTGTGACATTCCGGAAGGAGGCTTAAAGCAGGAGGGTGGAGTCAAGAGGAGGAGCCAGCTATGGGTAGAGAACACAAGGAACCAGAGACACCAAAGTCAAGGGTAATAAAGTAGAAACGGCACTGGGGTCTCGGTACCCTTAGCTGTTTGGTTTATTTGACCTAAGAGTGTAACTGCAAAGAGGGTGTTCCCTAGTTAGCAACTACCTGTGTACCTTTGGCAAGTGACACAGTGAAGGGCATGGGTTCAGCCTTGCCAGTTAGCACAAGTAAGGGTCATGCTGCTCTGTCACTGCTATTAAGCACCTATTATGTGTCAGGCACTCTTCTGAGTACTGGCAATAGAGTAGTGATGGTAACAGACAAAAATCCCTTCTCTCCAGACATTGGAGCATTTGTGGCCGGGGGAGAGGGCTGGGCCAGGGCTGGGAGACGGTGGAGCAGTGGGGCATGGGCACTGCCCGGGCAGCAACCTGGGAATCTCCTGGAGGATCTTGGAGGATGATGGTGAGCCATCGCAATAGGCTCTCTGAGCCTCTGTGACGCCCCAGCGACAAGAGGACAAAAACTCCTTTCCAGGCTGTGTGTGTGTGTGTGCGGGTGGGAGTCATATACCCAGTTCAAGCTACGTTTCTCTCTGGGTCACAGGGAGATGGGCAGAAATCACCAGATTGAGTTGATGACACCTGCAGGCACACCGCATTTCAGAGCCCATGTGTTCCAGGAGTATAGGACACCTCACCGGGAAAAGCCACAGCGCCTACCTCCTTCCCCATTTCACAGCTGTGAAAACTGAGGCCCAGAGAAAGGAAGCTTCTGTCATGATTCAGGAGCAAACAAAATAAGGGACTTTGAAGGAGAGATGAGTTCATGCAGGTGCACTCCCCATGACCCCAGGCGTCACCTTTTTCTTTTTCCGTACCATCCTCTTGGGGGCAGGAGTGTTTGGCCTTGTTTGCCAATCTTGGGGAGCAGTACTTGGTATTGCTGGGTGATCAATCCTGCTCAGACAGCTGGCCTGGGTACCTTGGAGTCTTTGGGGGTGGCGCACAGTATGGAGCATCAATGTGGTCTCAGGGGTACCGGACACCGGCTCTGGGACCTGGGCAGGGGGAAGGGGGAGGGCAAGGGTCTGGCACTTTCTCAGCAGGGAGACATTCTGCGAGCGGAGGTGATGTGTGGGCTCTGGGCCATGGCCAGCTGGGCAGGGGTCAGCTGCTGGGCAACCGGCTCTTGGCACCCCCAGAAGGTAAAGATAGGGGTGGACCGCTCTCTGCCCAGACCTGGAAAAGCAGTGAGCTCTTCCACCCACTTGGGTCACCTGGGCGACACTGTGTGAGATCACAGGGCAGGGCAGAAGTCACACAGACACCTGTCAGGTGCGGTGGCGGGGGAGTCCGAAGCCCTTCCTCCTATTCCTGGGGTTGTGTCCTGTCTGCTCTCTGGCATTCAGTCCTCATCCTTCCTGCTCTGGGTACGCCAAACAGCCCATCAACCAAGATTCACCAGTGGTCCTGTGTGCCCAGTCACATGCTGACCACCGTGCAGGAAAGGAGGAGACCCAGACACTGCCTGCAAGGAAGTTGCAGCTTGGTTGGAAAAACAGCTGTTTCTGTTAGTGAACCTGCTGGCATCCTGCCTCTTTGGATGCCTGTAGCCTTCTGTTCGTATAATAGTAATAAACACAAAGTTCAGGAGAATGGTTTCCTCTTGGAGGGTGTGTGGGAAGATGGGGGAGAGAATGGGAAATAAGTAGTTGTGGTATTGTAACGTTTTCCCCTTAGTTAAGAGGTGTTCATTATATTATTGAAGATACATGATAGATCACTAAAGAGGGCTATGTACGGGTCAGCAATTGTTCTAGAGTATGGACCAAAGATTATGACTGATCCAATTCTGAGCTCCACAAGAAATGATTACATAAATAACGACTCTTTTGTTTTTTGAGCACTTACCACATGCCGGGCACGGTTCTGCCACCATGAGATGGCAGAATGAGGAGTGACTGGCCCTTGGCATGGGGGTGGGGTCTGCTCCATGGGGAGACGAGGTGTGAACTGGCCTCAAAGGACGATCAATACGGGGTGGGGTTGAGAGATGTCTGGAAGACCCCTGTGGCCTGCCCCATTCTTTTGCCAGCTGCTTTAGACACCATACGGAGGGTTCTTCCCATTTTCCTTGGTTTGGGGGCCAAGAGCAGGCCCACCTTGGCAGCAGAAAAGCTGAGGACTCACATTTGATTAGAACTGAAAGGTCACCAGCCAAGGTCACCCAGATGGTTGGGGATGCACGGTGTGAGTCCCACTTCCAGGTTTCTCCCCTCCCAGGCCTGGGCCGACACTGTCACAATCGAGCATGCGTGGAGAAGGCCTCAGTGGGTGGTTCCCTAGTCTCCCTAGAGTGCCTCCCCCTTCCACTCAGTCCCAAGCGCCTGCCGCAGCACCTCCTTAAATCCTGCACCCTAACTGCCTTGCCTGCCCTGCCCTGCAGCTCCCTGCTGGCACCTGAGCTTTCTACAGCTGCAGCTCCCAGCCTGTCGGCCTTCCTGCCTGGGAAGAGGATAATGCAATTGGGCACTGGTTCCAGGCCGTCTGGCTCCAGAGCCCTAGTGAGCCCTGAGCCCTGCATGCTCAGCAGCGGACGGAAAGAGAGCCTTCCCACCGCCTCACTCACTGGCTGCCCGGCTCCCTGGACCAAGGGCCCCTGGGACACTCACTGCTGTGCTACACTAACCTTCCCTCCAGAACTGCTTACTCCTGACCAGTGAGACGGCCATCAGCCTGGGGACTGGATGTGGCTCTCCTACCTAACAACGCTACGAACCCCATCCTCCCTCCCGCGCACGCTGTTCTACCTGCCTCGTTGCCCTTTCCCCGTAAAGGGAACTCCGCCTCCACCAGCCAAGGGAAATGAACCTGCTCCCCAAATGTCCAGAAGACCTTCTGCTCCCCTGCCCAGGGGACCAGCCCCAAGCTCTGATGACTCAAGGAGATTCCACTGTTAGGGGAAGCAGGTAATGATTGATCTCACAGCTAATAAGTAACCCTACCCAACCCTCCCCTCAGGAGAGAACACTTGGTGCTGCACCATTTGGTAGGGCCAGGGGTTAAACACAGCCATTAGGGAGCCCACAGTCACTGTGCACTAGATCTGAGGCTGGCTCTTGGGGAAGGAGGGGTCCTGCTTCTTCCGCTGGCTTTGCACTGGGCTTGCTGGGCAGCGGGAAGAGCCTACCCCTCCGCCTCCCCCATTCTTTCACCACCACTTCCCCACCCCCATCACTTTCTCTTCATTTCTTTTGGGCAGTTGAATTGGGCTTCTGGGAAAGGGAAGGGATAGATGAGGTGGAAATTTAGTGTGATTTTTGTAGCAAATAGCAGCCAATAGCTGTGTGATCTTGGTTCACATACTAACCCTCTCTGAGCTTTGGTTCCCTTCTTTATACAGTAGGGAAACCAGGCAGCTTTGAGGACTGAAAGAGACAATGCCGGTCAAGCCCTTAGTGCTGATACTCATTTAAGTTCTCCAGAAATGTTCGCTCTTTTCCCTGCTAAACAACCTTGGACTTGGCAGGTTGTCCCCAGAAGAAATGGGCCAGAAAATTGCAAAATGTCTGCAGGGTGCAGTCTCCCCCCAGCGCCTGAGCCTTCACCCCCACCTCAGATACCCCAGCCTCCCTCTTCTCTTCCCCAGACCCACTCTGTTCCCAGCTTCCAAGACCATGCCCACAGCCACCTTTCTCCAGGCAGCCCCCTCGCCAGAAATCTCTTCTCCCCTCCTACCTAAATCCAATTTATCTTCAGGGCAGGGTCCAGCTCAAGACATTTCATCCAGGAAGCCTTCCTGAGCCCCCTTCTCTCCTGCTCTGAACAGTCCTCTGTCCACGGTAACACCTGCCTGTGGCTGTGTTCGTGAGTTCACTCCCGACACTCCCGATAGGAAATAAACCTGAGGTCAAGTGCCTGCCCCTCCCCGAGTTATTGGCAATTGTCAGCCAAGGCAGTTCCTTTATTTTATTTTATTTTATTTTGCAGTACGGGGGCCTCTCACTGTTGTGGCCTCTCCCGTTGCGGAGCACAGGCTCCGGATGTGCAGGCTCAGCGGCCATGGCTCACGGGCCCAGCCGCTCTGCGGCATGTGGGATCCTCCCGGACCGGGGCACGAACCCGTGTCCCCTGCATTGGCAGGCAGACTCTCAACCACTGCGCCACCGGGGAAGCCCAAGGCAGTTCCTTTAGAGGGCCGCTACCCTCCAAATGCCACTTCCCCTCAGCATCAGTAGTGTATACAGCAGATGCTCACTCATTGGCTGAAGGATGGCAGACTCCAGGAGGGCCCCCTCCTCAGATCATGCAGAGAGATTTGGGGGTGAGTAGGGGAGGACTGGCTCCACCTTGTGCTTCAATTTCATCTCCCACTGGGGCCCCTGGGGGCCGTTCACACCCTACCCCTTAAGGCACTGGGCAGAGTTTGAGCTTAAGTCACTGCAGCCAGAGCTCTGCTGGGGGCACCCGGAAGCCCCTCTCTCTGTGGTTCCTTCCAGCCTGTCCTCCTTTCTGCCCTTAGTCCCGCCCACACCAAAGAAGCAGCCCAAGGACAGGGCCACCGCTTCCTCTGAGAGTGTTCCAACTGGGGAGCAGGAGGGTCCTCTCCCGTCACCTATGGTGCTGGGCGGCTCCCATTTGTACCGTACATCCATTCTCCCTCTTCTCCACCCTGCGCTGTGCCCAGGAGGCTGACCCACGTGGCCACTTCAGTGGATTCTGGTTGGCTTGGGTTTACGGGAGGGCCATCAGGGAGCTAGGAAGATCCTCCTGGCTGGTTCTCTGGGTTGGCTGGTCCCTCTGCCCAGGGCCACCCTGCCTAGCAGGTAGCACTCTCCATACAGCTGCCCCTCCAGGTCATCGTTCCCCCTCTTGCCTGTTCAGGTCTAAGAGACAGTGACGGCTCCTCTCACTTACTAGCCCCCAGGGGACTACATTGTCCCTTTTGTTTTTCCTAAACATCACTCTCAACTTTGCAAATAGCGCCTCTAATAAATTCCCCTCAAATGACAGAATTTGAATGCCTTCTTTTTCCTACAAGGCCCTCAACTGATGTACCTGCTGCATGAGCCCTCCTTTGTGGGCCTGAGCGCTCATCCGATAAATACCCTGGTATTGCTGCCATTCATCACCTCCACATCTTCACACCCTGCTAACGATGAGTGAGCTCTTACTTTGTGCCAGGCGCTGTGCCCAGAGTTTACCTCACTGTCTCATTTCATCCTCACACTCACAGCCCCAGGAGTTATTGTTTTTACTCCATTTTAGAGAAGAGGAAACAGACGCTCTGAGAAATGAAGGGACTTGTCCAAACTTTGAAGCAACAGAGTTGGGATCCAAATGCAGATCTGCTGGCTCCAAAGCCTGTGGTCATAACCACCAAAGCATATTGTTTTTTCCTTTACTCCCAGGGCAAGGGGTCACATCTCTCCATCCTTCACTCCTAAAACTGGGACAACACGTAAAAGGTCAAGTTCAGAGATGAAAACATCCAACCTCTTGAATGGGGCCAGAGAGCTGCTCTGTGACAGTGCTGTCCACAGACACCAAGAGTCAAAGGAGAGAGAGGCAGAGCATCCCGGAGGCTCACTGGGCACGGCTGGGCCAGGCCTCTGTAAACCAGGGCAGAAGCTGGGATGTCCAGAGGAGGCCATTGTATCCAGCACAAATGCGTGGCAGTGTTGTTTGGTGGAGCCCTGGTGCTTGGGGGCTATGCCTGGGATCAAGCTCCCAGTTCCAGCTAAGCCCCTTCAATGCAGCCTGTCTGCTGTCTGGGTGGTGGATCCTGGAGGCACTGGGCGGCTGCCCTCTGACCTTCCTCTGGTGCCCTACTATGCAGAGGTGACCTGGATCTGCTCAGTCATTGGCTCCTGGGCCTAATGCATGTGCCTCCATCATGGCTTACTTGATAGTCCCAAACTTGTCACTGTGCCTCATTTCTGCCCCTCAGGACTGACCAGCCTGGCCCAGCACCATCACACTGGGCAGTAAAAAACACCATCCACCGGCTTGGAATCCGCCAAGCGAGGCTTTAACTGTGGCTCCTCCAGCCCCAGCAACAAGCATTTGCACAAGTCCTTTGACCACCTGGGGCCTCGATTCCTCACCTGCAAAGCAGCAAGGAGAATCTACCTTGCAGGGGTGAGGTGAGGATCAGGTGAGAGAATGGACGCCTGGCACATGGCAGGTGGCCCAGAAAACCGAGCTTCCCCCATGTTTACGCCAGTTTGTGCCAATCCGGAGCCCCTGCGGCCCCAGCTGTGCAACGGGAGACTTGGGGTGATTGTCATGGATACGCTATTCTCCTTGTTGGCTGACACCGCGTCCCTTAGCTCAGCAGGCATGTTTATTGATCACCGCATTGAAGGAGTCCTCTCAGCATTGGTAACCAGAGCTCTGGTTTAGGGCAGCCCAGGTCCCATCATCGTGCCATGAATCACTTTGCTAAAGAAGCAACGTGGCTTTTGGGCATTTTTCTTTTGCAGAATCAATAACTCGTTAACAAAGGACTGAATAAAGGGGTAAGCAAGGAAGGCCACATGCGATTCCCTTCCATCAGGAGGGGGCCGAAGAGGGACCCTGCCAAGGTCGAGTGGCACCAAGGTCGAGGGGTCCACTCAGGGCACAGAGGCCTGAGGGGGGGTGGGCAGTAGGCTCAACCAGTTCCCTCACCCCAACTCTTCTGACCCACAAATCTGACCAAGTTCCTCCTCTGCTTTGGTAAACGCTTCAGTAGGCCTCACGGCTCACAGGAGAGATGCTGACTCTCTCAGGAGCCTCATGTTCGGCTCGCCTCAGGCCCTCCAGCCTCACTGCTGCAGATCCCTGCCTCACACCCACGCTCCAGCCACGCTACACGTCTGCAGTCCCCTGAAAGGGCTCTGGTCTCTCCAGCCTCCTGGCCTTCACCTAAGCTCTGCCTGGACTGTCCTCCCTCTACCAGCCTGAATAATTCATCGTGTTTCTTCAAGACACAAATGGAACAACCTCAGGCGAATCTTCCCTGAAACCTTCCCCCACTGCCTCCACTTCCACCCAGGGGCATCAGATCCATAGCCCCTGGGCCTCCCCCTGGCCTGGCTCATGACCCACTATTGACTTTTCTGGGAGAGGGTCTGTCTCCTCTGAGGGTAGAGACTGTGCCTGGTGATGCCTTGTCCCCAAGGCCCAGGCTGTTGCCTGGTGTCAGGTGGGTGCTCATTGAATGAGTGAGGGATGACGTTAGCATCAGATGCTTTCCTCCTCTCCGCTAGTTCCCCAGACGCCCCCACTTCAGCCTGGGACAGTGATGCCTGCTCCCCAAATAGCCCTCTCTCTTCCAGAGAACAAGCCCTCAGGGGCCTTCTTCCCCTACTCGGGCATGAATATTTGGTGTGAACCTCATAAGAAGAGCTAACGATTAACAAGCGCTTGTTATGTGCCAGGCACTATTCCGTGCATTTTACATCTGTTAACTCGGTGCTCACAACTGCGTGTGAGGTAGGTACAACTGTGACCCCTTTTTACAGATGGGAAAACAGAGGCAGTACCAGGAGCTGAACAGCCAAGCTTAGACCCAGGCCATGTGGCTGTAGAACCTGCATTTGTCATCACAGCCCTCTCCCTTAATGAGGCTTGTGGGGAGTTTGGGGGTGGGGGGGACAGCCCAGAGCACCCCACTCCCAGGATGGGGCCTCAGGGCCCACTCTGCAGCTGGAATGAGCCAGCAGGTCCGAGGAGCTCCAGCTCCTGCTTACGCAGGCTTTACCTGCTGGGATCCCTTGATTCCCTCTCTCTCATTCCCTCCTCAGCACCAGCCCCTCATCCACACCGGCTGCCCAAGAGCCTCTGGCCCTAATCTCATTTGCGGCCATGAAATCGCGTTTGCAGCGTTCGTTATTAATGCAGCATGGAGCTGGCCCAGCCCTGCCTGTCTCCTGGAGGAGAGGAGCCTGGAAAGCAATCTTGTGGGGAGGTGCGTCCCGGAACATCCACCGAGGAAAAGCAATTATGCTTTAAGAGGAAGATTAAAATAGTATCCTCTGCAACAATCCCCACCCGAGGGCCTCAGCTCTACCCAGCCTCCACCACCTCCGACTGTGATTCAAGGGAGGCTTCCTGCTGCGGGGCGGGGCGGCAGACTCAGTTCTCTCCCTCTGAGGAGGACGTGCCCCCAAGGCCTGGCCCCTCACCTGCCCCCACATTCACCACTCTTTACCTCCCTGAGTTCCCCAAAGAAACTATGCCCTCTCAAGCCTCTGGGCCTTTGCCTAGGCTGTTCCCTCTGCCTGGAATGTAGCCCCCGAACCCTTGTTTACCCGGCAGGCTGCCATTCACTCCACATAATAATCATAGGTTAAGCATTTAGTGTGTTCTTTAAATGTACTACATGTTCAATTCAACAATTCTGTCAGGGGACTACTGTCATTATTCCCGTTTTATAGTTGAAGAAAGAGGGCCACAGAGAAGAAGTCCCATAGCTGGAAGGAGGCAGGGCAGGAATTTAAAGGAGAACATTTACCCTTTCGCCCAGGGTAAGCCCAGCTGCTTCCCCTCCTGTACCCATGACTGCAGCGGTCTCACTGTGGTGTCTTATCTCCCTGAGGACTCTGAGAGGCCAGGCCTGGAGGAGAATCGGGATTTAACAAATAATTCTTGGGTGGAAGAATCGACACACCTCCCTACAGGGATAGAAGGGGTGCGAATGTGTGTCCCACTCTTGCCTCCGAAGCTGTATCCTTCCAGTGGTGCCTTCCAGTTGATCCGTATTGAAATTGGAATCTACTTGGAATCCCCTCTCCTCCAGGAAGGGCTCCTGGACTGCAGGCAGTCAGGTTAGCATATCATTTAACCTTCATAATCACACTGCACAGTAGGCATCATTATCCCCATATTACAGAGGAGAAAACAGAGGGTCAGGGAAGTGAAGTGACTCGACCAGGAACACTAAGTATGAGGCAGAGCAGGGACCTGAATTCATGCCTGAATCCAGCTTCGATGTTGATCCACAGCATCTTCTTGGCAGTGACTCACTCTCACTCCTCAGACAGGGTGGGTAAGGGCTTAATTCTGTGCTGGGGCTATTTATGCGACACTTCTTTCTAGGTGTCATCAGCCAACTCCAGTAGGCCAGGGGGTTTGCCTGGGGACTCTGAGGCACTGACAGCCCCAACCCCATCCCCAGTCCTGCTCCCAAACCACCCGGCGCAACAATGAGCAGTTGCTGTTAGGGTCAGCTTAACACTGAGTAATCTGTCTGGGCTGGACTTGGAGTGAGATGGGGCCACCAGGAAGAAATCTGTTGCCCCAAATGCTTGCCCATGAGCCTGTCATGTCGCCTAGAAAGCCCATTGAAGAATGAGTCTCCCTGGGAAAGAACACTACAAGTCATTCCCTCCTCTGTGCTGATTACTGTATCAGGAAAAGCAAAATATATGGTGGGGACCTGGATTCTAGCCTGGCTTTGCTACCGAGTCAATAGGAAGCCATGAGTAAATGGTTTACTTCCCAAGGGCTCAGTTTCTTGCTCCAGAAAATGGACATTTTCAAGGCTAACCTGCCCACCTCCCAAGACCCATGCAGTGCTCTAATGGGCTTTGTACCTTCCCCCTTTGCCAGCCTGGCTCTGAGCAGCCTGGGCAAACGGTATAGCAAAGGGCTCAGAGCCTGGGAGCTGGCACCGACCCTCCATTCCCTCGGCACCCCCTGCAACTCCTCATCCCACAAACATGCTCTCTCCACTCCATCCTTTCTCCCTTCTTGCTGTTCCTTCACACACCTCGTGCACCCACACCTTTGCTTACCCTGTTCTCTCCGCTTGAAAACGACTCTCCTCAGTCCCTACTGGAATCGCACCCATTCTTTGAGGCAGGGATCAGATGTTCCCCATTTGTGAGGTGGGTTTTAATGAACCAAGCAATTTTTCACCCTCTTCCTCACCCGAGCCTCACAACCTCCGTGTCAGTGGGTACTGCTCTGCCCACTGTACAGATGAGGAACTTGAGGCCCAGGGAAGTAAGTGATTTGTTCAAAGTCATACAGCTCTTATGCAACTGCAAAATGGAGTCCTAAATCAAGGTCTTTTGATTCCCAGTCAGAACTGGCTTTCCTACGGCAGACTGAGTCCTTGATGACCACCCAGCTCATGCCCATCGCTTCCTCCCCAAGCTCCAGCAGCCCTCACAGTGAGCTTTTTAAGTCATGGTCTTCCAACTCCTCCTATTTCCTCTCCCCACCTAGCCTGGTGGCTCCCCAAGGGCTGGGAGATCAGCTACCTTGTTTACTGCTGGGGAGCGGATGGATGAATGGTTGGATGGACAGATGATCACTGTGGGCCAAGGGAGGTTGGACCATTGGACCCAAGGGCAGGCTGTCAGATCCAGGTAGAGAAAGGATACCCCTGACTCATCCGCCATCCATCCTGCTGGCCTCAGCTGCACCTGAGCCCAGGGACTCTGCAGAACCAGCCGGGGACCCAGGCTGGGGCGTCTCGGCTGACTCCTGATGGGCCAACCCCTCACCAGGGCCATGGCAGGCCAACTGGGCACTGTCAACTTTCTTTCCCTTCTGCCCTCCCCCATCCGCTGTTTAATATGAGAGACCAGTTATTTATTTTTTTCTTAAAAAAATATTTATTTATTTTTAGCTGCGTTGGGTCTTCGTTGCTGTGCGTGGGCTTTCTCTAGTTGCGGTGAGCGGGGGTTACCATTCGTTGAAGTGCACGGGCTTCTCATTGTGTTGGCTTCTCTTGTTGCACAGCACGGCCTCTAGGCATGTGGGCTTCAGTAGTTGCGGCTCGCAGGTTCTAGAGTGCAGGCTTAGTAGTTGTGGTGCGTGAGCTTAGTTGCTCCGCAGCATGTGGGATCTTCCCGGCCCAGGGATTGAACCCATGTCCCCTGCATTGGCAGGCGGATTCTTAACCACTGCACCACGAGGGAAGTCCTAGAGACCAGTTATTAAAGACTGGTTTCATATGGGGTTTTAATTTAACATCATACATGCCATATCCCCAAAGCTTCTTTCTCCTCTGCTAGAGGCTGCACTTGGAGGGTTTGTACAGAGATAAAGCCAGGAGGGTCCCAAGGAGGTATGGGTCTGTGTGTGGGAGGGGGTGTGCCCCATGTATATCTGTCAATGAGTTGGTATGAATCTATCATTGTGATGTGGGCAGTGGGTCTCTGCATGTTCAGGATGTGGTGGGTTGTGTATATCCAACATGTGTGTGTCCTTGTGTGTCTGCACGTCTGTGAGAGTGGCTGTGTTCCAGAGTATCTGTTGGGGGAACATCTACTTTCCAAGGGTGTGAGTGAGGGAGAAGAGAGAAAGATGACCCTAAAAGGCATGACAACTGGACCCTCCTGCCACTCCTCCCTCCTTTCACATGAAGGTGATTTCTGGAGATGAGAAGGCTACCCTAGTCCCCAGCTGGGCCTGGGCTGGCTGGGAGGACTTCAGAGCCAGGTACCCCCTTCCTCTCCATTTCCCCTTCACCACACACATATCACACATTCACACACACACACACATACACAGGGCCTGTAGGAGGTGTGAGTCAGCAGCAGCCCCTGGCTGGGGTGGGGGAAGGCAGTGATGGGGGAGGGGCAGCGGGGCCATCTGGTGTGCTCAGATACCACAATCTGCTAATGGAGTTTCTTCCCAGACCAGCGCTCAGGCTGATCCAGCCTTCTCAACCCTGAAAACTGGTACCCAGGTCCCAGAGACAGTGGGCTTCACAAGTTCCCAACACCCTTCCCATGGGAGGCCAGCTAGGCAAGCAGGAGCTACCCTCTCTTTTAGATGCAGAAACTGAGGCCCAGACGCATCTGCTTTGCCTAGTACAGACATCCCAACTCATTACTAGAAGAGCATCTATTAAACCCTGCCTGCAGGGCATGGCTAACCATATACCAGCTCATTTAATTTTCCCAGCAACAGAGGGCATAGGAATTGCTCTCCCCCATTTTACAGATGTGAAAATGGAGGCTGAGGGAAGTTATATAACCTGCACAAGGTCACACAGCTACTAAATAAATGTTAGAGACTGATCTGAACCCAGATCCACCTGACCCCACTGTACCTGCCTCTCACTGCAAGTTGGCTGAACCCCAAACTCTCCTATAACCCACCCGTCTGAGCTCTAGGCACCGACTCCAAAGGCATATATAGAGACTTGGAAATCAGGCAGGCGGGGTGAAGAGACTGGCTCAGGCAAGGACATAAATATGGGACCCCCCCAACTTACATATTTTCAGGTCATATCCACTATGTCCAGGGACTTTTGAGGCCCTTCAGAGGCCCCTGTGGGCAGAAAGTCTTTCAGGGCCACCCAGGAGCAAGAAGGGACAGCAGGCAGCTTGCAGGGTCATTGTGGTACAAATAGCCAAGGGCCTTTCTCTTCCTGAGGAGGGCCTGGCCACGTCCCTCACCGCCCCTTCTCCCCAACCTGGGGCCAGCCCTGGCCAACCCCGCCTCTCCTGCCAGCCTCAGCTCTCCTCAGCGGCCACTGGTGATGGGTCTACACCCCTCCCTGCATGGGTGACAGCGCTCTCTGGGAACGTCTTGACAGTGCCTTTGTTCCCCAGAAATAAAAGAAAATCGAGCTACAAAGGGAAACCTCAGGTAGCTTTTAACGGAGCTCAGACGCCTGGGGCAGAGCGTGTTTAAGCTGGAGGCAGTTGTCACAGAAGCAGAAGGGGGAGCTGCCCGCAGTCCTCTCCCACCACCCTCGCCCCCTTGATTGAGTTTACACAAGGAAAAGGCTCTTCCAAATAGCAGCAAAGGAGCAAAATCAATGAGAATTGATAGAGAAATGTAAAGCAGCCGCGTGTGTGTGTGCGCGCGCGCGCGCGTGTGTGTGTGTGTGTGCGTGTGCGTGTGTGTGTGTGTATTAGGCACAGCAGAAGTATGCTGCCTGGACCCAGGCTGACCTGATCTGGGGCCCAGGCCAGGGGAGCAGGGGCTGGGAGTCACTCTGCAGCACGTGCCCGTGGAGGGGTGCCGGTGGCTGGGGGAGGGGCAGCAGCCGAGTCTCTCACTCGAGTTAAGAGAGAGATTAATATATTCAATCCACTCGGGGTAATTGAGGGAACAATTGGAGTGTTTTTCTAAAGCCCGTAAAACTGCCTCATTTGCAAGGAGGAGCTGACCTGCTCACACCCTCCGTATGTGATGGAGCACAGGAAGGGAGGGGGAAGGGTGACATTGGGGCCCCAATACCGAGGGACTGGAGCATTATCTTGGGAGGGGGTTAGCAGTCCTGACCTAACCTGTTCCCACCTTTCCCACCTTGTTAGTAGCAGTCCAAGCCTCTGTTTCCCCACCTGTGAAATGGGCTGTGGGCATCCCCCTCCACCATGAGATTGGATACAGGAGGGAAGCCTGACGCTGACCCTGAAGGTCTGGCACTGAGGTGTAGGGGTGTGAGCAAAGAAGTACCCAGCTCCCGCTCCCCCGCCAGGCCAGCTCCCCACCCCCACCCCAGATGAACCGGGCAGGAATGTTAATGAAATCCAACAGTGTGTGCGCCTTTCCCCACTAGAACTGTTTCCATCTCCAGGGCAACAGAAATAGTATATACAATAGTGCCGCAATAAAAGGCGGAATGAATTGAAAAGCAGAGCAGGAAGGGGAAGAGAGTGAGGGCCTGGAGTGCTCTGGTCCGAAGGCAGAAAGACACCTGGGGATGGAAGTGTGCGGGTCTGGAGATCCAGCCAGAACTGGGACCCGAAAAGGATGGAGAGAATCAGAGAGGGGGGTGGGGGAGGGGAGGAGGAAAGGAACAAAGGGACACAGACGCAGAGACAGAGTTTCGGGGACCGCAGGCAGCAGGGACGCCAGGAGAGCCACTGACTGCTAGTTCCCCTCCACTCCTTTTTATGAACCGCCCCCCCCCCCAGCCTGTTGGTGCCAAAGCCACAATCAGAATCCACAGGATTAGAGCCGGGTGCTCAGCATTTGGTGATTGCTTTTATTAGCTTTTTCTTCTCTTTTTTTCCCCTCCAGGGCAAAAAAAAAAATGTTTTAAATGGAAAGAATTAAAAAAAAAAAAGACCCTTGAAAGCATCATTTAAAAGGTTCCTCGGGAACAGAATCATTTCCTCGAAACAAAAGTGCGATTGTTTGCAAGAGGTAAATGCAGGGGAGGGAGCCCACCTCGCCCCCTCCTTCCC
>NW_020174938.1:2349350-2357142 GCF_003031525.2 Neophocaena asiaeorientalis asiaeorientalis
GAAGCTCCAGGGCCTAGCATGAAGGAGCCCCCAGGATGGCTCACAGAGCTACCAGCAAGGAATTTTAAAGTTCATGTTTCCCGAAATTTCTTGACTGGGAATTTCCAGTCCATAGTTTCCCTCCTAAACGGTGCTGCCCCGCAGGAGTTTGTCCTTACGCCTTCAGGACCTCTTAGAGAGGTGAGTGAGGTACAAGGAGGGATTGCGGCCCCTGAGGGCCCTGCGGCTCCCAGCCCAAAGCAGTTGTGGCCTCCCCTGCCCCATAATTCCCCAGGTGGCCTCATATGCCCTTAAAAGAGTTGAGCGGGAGTCACCCCCAAGGGCTCAGCAGCCAGATTTGGCCTGCACCTCGCTGCTTCCCTCATCCTTCGGGACCTACCCTGCCTGGCACTGGACAGGCCACCCTCATTCTGGTCAGATAAACAATCTCTTGCCCTGGGGAGAAAGGGCCTTGGGGGTGCCGGGGTGGCACAGCCCTGTGGTCTCAAACCTGCCAAGAGGGGAAGGAGGCAGGGTCAAGGGACAGGATGAGTCTGGTGGAGCTCCGCCCAGAAAGGAAGCTGCTAGAGGACACTGCAGCTGGCAGGAAACCTGGAGCTCGTTCCTTCCCATGCACAGTAAACTTCCCTCTCCAGCCACTGCCTGCACAGCCCAGTCCCCCAACTCGTGGGTCAGGGCCCGAGGGAGTGATCTCTACCCCGGAGTCTGTTAGCACCTGCTGGAAATACTCATGGGGGATAAGCCCGCACTACCAGCAACCCCCACTCCCTCCCCACCCCGCCACCTCCCCATCTCCCCACACACATAACAGGAAACGTGAGTACTGAAGAAGGGAAGATGTTAGCTCAGGGGAATTCATTGTCCCAGCAGAGTCTCCAAGATTTCTGGAATGCTATGACCATGGCTGTGAAGCCTGTGAGCCATGGCTGAGAAGCAAAGTGATTCAAAGTCAGTCACTGAAGCTTCACACTGAGCCCTGCCTCCCGTTCCCTACTCACTCTTGATCACTGCATTAGTAATCCCCCTGCCCTCTGCCCCCGACTCCATACTTACCCCATCTCTCAACCCATAACCATCATCAGTTCTGGCTTAAAAAACTGACACACAAGTTGGAGAGCAACTTGTGAGCTTAACAATAAAGTTTGAAATTGAATAGATTCAATGGTTGAAATGCCTGACCAGACAGGACCGAGGCTAGTTTGGAAGGGACAAAATCAATGCAGGGAAGGCTTCCTGTACGAGGTGGCCTTGAGTCTATCCATTGGCATCTATAGCCTAGAAATCTATTCCTGTCCTTGAACTGAATATTGCTGAAGTTGGGCTACACTCAAGAATGCAGTTCCCTCCTCTCCATCTGTCCTGCTCACCACCTTTTCCCCTCACCATCCCCACCCACCCCAAGATTGCTTTCTCCTCCTCTTCGGTTGAGAATCAAAGAGAGCTGGGTTAAGTCCTTCTGTCCTGGGCTTCATTTTCCCTATCTGCAAGGAGGGGAGGGAGGATGGTTTTAAGGATCCCTGTCGTTCTAGGCCACATCCACTTCCCCAGGGAGCTGGCCACAGGCCCGGAGGACAGCCTGCGGCCCCACCCTGCGCTGAGAGCCTGGTCATGGTGCTGTCCTACCAGCTGTGCCTTTGAGCCTCCAAACACACCAGAAAGGTGCCCCCCTCCTTCCTTAGGCTGAACTGCTGGATGAGTTTGCCTGAACTGAAAGAAACAGCCCCTCTATTCTCTGAAGGACCCCTCTCCGTTGTCTGTTCCCCCCTGGCTTCCTGGCCCTGTTGTCAGGGCTGTGATGGCTGACCCCACCCCCAGGAGGGAAGCGATTTTCCTCTCCCTTGAAAGCCATTTTCTTGTCTTGGTAGAAGCAGACATCTGACACTTTAAGAGGGAGAACGGCAGGGAAATGACAGCATTAAATAACCGAAATTAGAGCTGCCTCCGATGGCTCAGCCATCTCACAGTCCCCCTTCCCTGCAGCAGTCCCACCCTCCCTCAGAGGCATTCAGAGCTGCAGCCTGCAAAGAACTGTCCACGTGGCCCCTGGCTCAGGTGGCCAGGACAGGCTGGGACATAGACAGCAGGGGACTGCTTCTCCCTGAGCTCTAAGCTTCTTGCATATCTAGTCCTGTAACAAACTCTAGAACACGTCAGAACCCAGGTATCATCTATCTCACTCACAAGCTCACCGCTGTATCCTCAGCACCCAGCACAGAGCTGGGCATACAATAGGTGGTCAAAAGTATTTGTTGATCGACTGACTAATGAATGATTAAACAGGGACCAAAGTAGTCCATGTAACAGACTGAGACCTGGGCAAGAGAGGTCGGTGCGTGGTCCCTGGTCCATCCTTCCAGTTCTCCTGGCACATTCTGCCAGATGACTCTGTCTAAACCACGGGTCAGATTGTCTTTCTCATGCACAAACCCCTCTGGTGGTCCCCCATTGCCTCCTGAATTGAATATCCACCTAGCTCTTTTGTCACTGTTCCCGATTCCTTCCACTTTCTCGCATCCGTCAGCCGTCTTCCAGCCCAACTCAGCCCACCACAGTGGGCTCCACTTCAGCCCAGACCAATGCGCTGTGGAGTGGAGGTGCTGCAGGAGAGCCAGGCACCTTTGGCTGTAAATTTTTGGTTTCAACCTCAGCTCATTCTGCAGCTAGCCAAACCCTTTCGTTTTCAGCCAGCTCATTCTGGTCCCTCCTCCTTGGAATGTGCTCCTCAAAGTCCAGAATTGCCATTCCTCAATCTTACCCGCCTAGCATGGGATCTGTTAGAGTCAGCACTTAACAAATGTTTGATGGATGAATGAACGGATGAATGAGGGAATGAATGAATGGAAGATTCACCTCAAATGACATCTCTTCTGAAACGCCTTTCCTAGGCTCCAAAATCAGACCCACACACTTCCTCACCGGAGCTCTCCTTCCAGCACATAACCTGTGGGACCATATGATGCCCACAATACGCCAGACTGTTTTCAAGCCAGGTGGCACCTTGAACCTGGGGTTTGACCTAGCTTTGGATTCCGTGCACTATTGTGCACTAGGGTCCCCAGGAAATGTTGTTGGCATTAAATGGAATCAAGCATCCTTGGGGATGATCCTCAGTTTCTCTACCTGTGAAATGGGCTGCTTGCTCTACTAGTGTCTATCTATACTGACTGTGAGGCCCACCAGACACACTGGTTGCGGAACACTATCGCGTTGGGGAACCTTCCTCAGCTTGGACAAGGACTAGACCCTCTCACCTGGGCCTGAGGCTGCCAGGGTCCTGGTTCAGGGCTGAGTCCCTCCTGGCCGTGGTAGGAGCTGGTTGGGCTTGAGGGTGGGCACAGAGAGACTTCTGTCTCCCTCAAAACCTGGTGAGAACGTGCGAGAGTGAGTTTGAGGACCGAAGGGTCTCAGGGGACACTCACCCACTGGGCAGAGAAACCCCACCCAGTGATGTCCTTGATCTGTGTGGCCTTTGCTCCATTTTCTGCCTCCTCCTTCAAACTGGGACTCCCTGCTACACCCTCAGACTGCTTGTTCTTAAGAACTGAATGAGGCAACCTTGGCAAGTCCTGCTGCTCTGCTCAGTGAAAGATTGTGGGGACAGCCAGGCTTATCAAAGACACAGGTCTTCTAACTGGGGGAGCAGTGATGCTAGAACCTGATGGGGACCCAGGGAACACCCACCTGCAGCCCGGGCAGCTGGGGCTCTGGGTGCGGTGACATTGGTTCTGGCTAGCTGGCGCTGGGGGGGCAGTTTGTGGCAGGAGGCTGAGGGGCCCGGTGCATGTGGAAGGCCACCCTGTAGGCCAGGCCCCCGCAGTGGCAGGCCGTGGGGTCTGCACTGGCCCGGAGCAGAGCCAGGTTGCCGCAGTAGTGGTGCGGGTCCTCGTGCTCCCGGGCCGAGAGGTTCATTCAGGGTTGGTCCAGGCGTGGGTAGATGGGAAAAATGGCCTCGCCCACCCTCTGGGCCACCCTTCCGGAGGCCCTGCTCAGACTTCAGGCGCAGCTGTGCGTCGTGCTGTCCATCATTCTTGCAGAAAGCTGGGTAGGGAACAGGGGTCTCAGAGGTGGTCTCTGGGGTCTCTCTCTGCCTCCCCCAGGGGATGAGGAGGACAGGCAAGGCCCTTGGGAAACCCGGGCTGCCTGGCCTTTGAGTTGAAGCCAGGCTTGGTTTCCCTGTGGATGACCCCCCTCTCAGGCCCCATCCATGGCCCCCTCCCTTTACTAATGTGGGGAGTGGAGGGCTCTTAGCCTGTGAGATGGTCCTGGGTCCTGCCACACAGAGGGAGGAGTTCAACCTGACTCTGATCTCTGACCACAGGAAGGCCTGGAACTAAGGTTCCCTATTCCTGCATGCGCCTCCTCCTCCAGGAAGCCCATTTGGATGTCTTCGCAGTCTAGGTATGGATCTTCTGCTCTTTCCAGGTCACTTAACTATTCTCTCTTTGGAATTCCTGCCGCTCTACCTGATGGCTGGAATCCTCCTGATGGCAGGGCCCAGGTCTCCATCTCTCTGTCTACCCTGCCTACCCACAGTCCAGTGGCTCTAAGGCTACTCAGTGTGATGGCCGGTGGGACTGGCCCCAAACCTACTGTGTGCTCAGCTCTTACAAGTTCACAAAGCCATTCCTCAGCTGTCCTTTCATTTCTTCCTCACCCGACCCTGGGTGACCAGCGTCAGCATCCCCATGTCATACTGAAGGAGGCAGGGGCTCACAAAGGGTCAACTTGGCCCAAGTGACACAGGCAGAGCTTTGGGATTCAATCTGGAGCTCTGCCCCTGCCCCTCCTGGTTCCCCTGAGGCTCCCTGGAGTCCCTGACAGGGGCCAGGCAGGATTTGCAGGGTCCCTGTCTCTCCCCAGCCTCCACCCTTACTTCATACCTTTAAGCAAAGTAAAGACAAACTTGTTCCTGGTGAGGGTGAGGCTCAGGCCAGGGTCTTTCTGCTCAACGACATCAGTGACAGCAGAGCAGGCAGGGAAGGTGTCCCCATCATTCACCTGCAACTGCACCCCAGCCCCAGAGCCGGCCTGCCGGGGCCTCTCAGCTGACAGCTGCAGGGCGTATCTGCCCTCCTCGTTAAACCCCACGCTCAAGACCTCGAACTCCAGGTCCAAAGTCTTTTCGTCGGCCTTCAGCCTCTGGCTCAGCAGGGATGCAGGGACCCAGGGTTCAGGCCCCCTGAAGGCCATGCCCATGTCAGGGACTGAGCCCCGGGCTGAGTGCTGCCCCCTCCCAGCCACGTCCCTGCCTGGGCCCAGTCTGAAAGCCTACTGGCTGGGCGCTCAGGGCCACACCCCGACGTTTCTCTGTTTGAGGAGAACCCAGGTAACAAGCCAGGAAGCTGGGCCCATCCCAGGGAAAAAAGACAGCAATGGATTCCTCCCATTTAGCTTTTGTTCATTCAGCAGATATTTATTGAGCATCTACTGTGTGCCAGGCACTATTTTAGGCATCTAGAATATAGCAGTGAACCAAAGATTCCTGCCCTCCTGAAGCTTATCTTCGAGTGGGGGAGGGAGGTGGGGACAGATAAAAGTAAACACTAAATATAGAAAGTAAGTTAACTATGATGTCTGCTAGATGATGATAAGTTCTATGGAAAAATTAGAGCAGGGTCAGGGATAAGGAGTACCGGTGTGGGGAGCACACAGGTATGGGGTAATCAGGGCTTCCCATTTCCGGGAGAGCCTATCTCCACATGCCTGTTCGTTCCCTAGAGTTCTTGAGTTGGGGAAGTGTCTGTTCCCTGGGAGCATACCCTTAGCACCTGCTTCTAGAACCAGTTTGTTTACCTTCTGAATCAAAATGCAGAATATGGGGCACAGCTTCACTTTACAGAGAGCCCAGAGCTTGTCGCACCAAAGAATTGTCAAGCTGGAACCCATCCTTCCTGACCCTGGGTCTTGCTGATATCCAGTGGGAGAGGGTGGATTCTGGACACTCCTCAGGAAGAACCATCTCTACCATCACCACTATACCACCATCATTATTCTCATCATTAGCCAATATCATCACCATCATTTGTGATACTCTTCACTGAGCAGCTACTGGGTACCAGGCACTCTATATGGCTCTGTGAGGTAGATATAATCATCCTCATCTTACAGATGAAGAATCTGAAGCTGAGAGAATCTCAGATAATGTAGTTAGTAAGAAACAGAGCTGAGATCTGAACCTAGAGATTCTAAACCTATCTACATTTTCCCCTACTAAATGTGGCCTGGGACTGGCTCAAAGATTTAAATTCAAACTATTAGGGACTTCTGTACCTTCGTTCTGAGTCTAAAGAGTAGATTTACGGACAGCATAGATTTCATTCAAGAGTTCCTTTGAAGTCACCTTGACTGCAAGGCATCATTTTCAAAAAGTAGGAGATAACCAGTCTAAAGATGGTCTGGCCAGCCCAGATAAGGGTCCCGATGTATGTGGCAGGCTTCCTCTGCAATGATTAAAATTCAGTTTCTTCAGGTCCCCCAAGGAGAAACTGAGGCAGAGAGGGTTTATAAGACCAGAGTTCTAGTCACCTGACTTGCAGGTGATCTTGGGCAGATTCCTTTCCCTTTCTGGGTATCAGTGGACCCATCTGTATGATGGGTAGGAGTTGGACGGATAAGTCTTCGCAGATAAGTTCTGGCGGTTTAAAATTCTGCAAGTCATGTCGGAAAAGGCCACAGTCTGGCCATTTGGGGAAGAGGGTGGCTGGCAGAGGTTACCTGGAAACCTTTGCTTCCACAGCTGGGCCTGGCCAACCAGCCTGGGTCTGGAAGCCATGGTTTGCCTCTGCTAGGTCTAAAGTCTTGGAGACACAGTGATTCGGTAGAAGTAGCTCTCTTCTCTTGCATGTTTGAAGTGACCCTCAGAGATGTTACAAGACGGGAGCCAGTCTCTTCTGCCCTCGGGCAGACCTCTGTGCACTACAGCCAGACCCACGCCCCTGCAAGCAGGCCCCATGCACACCACCGTTCAGGGTTTATCCTGAGCCCCTTCCTCAACGCTTCTCTCTTTCCCCCTTCCTTCCTTCTTTCCCTCCCTCCAGCTTTCTGCAGAAGATCTGAGGTGACTGTGCCAGCAGCCACAGCGTGGTTTGAGGGTCCTCTGCATCTGATGACCCACCCCTCCCACTTCTAGCCTCCCCTCCCCTACTCAGTCTCTGGGCAGAGCTCATGCTTTGGTGTGTATGTTTGGTTATTTTTTTCTTTTTAATTCTGGTAAAATATACACAAGATAAAACCGACCATCTTAACCATTTTTAAGTGCGCAAGTTCGGTAGTGTTAAGTATATTTACATTGCTGTGCAGCCAGGCTCCAGAGCTCTTTTCATCTTGTAATACTGAAACTCTACACCATTACACAACATCTCTCCATTGCCTCTGGCAACCACCGTTCTACTTTCTGTCTCTGTGAATGAGGTTACTCTAGGCACCTCATATAAGTGGAATCACATGGTATTTGTCCTTTGGGGACTGGCTTATTTCACTCAGCATAATGTCCCGGGCAAGGCTCACTTTTGCCCCAAGCCAGGCCCGCCCCGTCTCTCCTCCCTGCCTTTGCTGGTGCTCTTTCCTCTGCCCAAGCTGCCCAGCCCCATCTGATGTCATGCTACTCCTCCTCCAGTCTGGCCTAAAGCCTCCTCCTCTGGAATCAGGCTGGTGACTCCACCCGACTGCCACACACTGCACACACCTCAAACTTGACCACGCTCGACTGCAGGTGCCTTCAGGAATCACGTCTGTGTGCCCAGGACAGGGCTGGGCAAGAGATAGGTGCCTGGGGGACCTTTAACACCTTCTA
>NW_020174938.1:2357972-2362413 GCF_003031525.2 Neophocaena asiaeorientalis asiaeorientalis
GGGAGGGAGGGAAGGAGGGAGGGAGGGAAGGAGGGAGGGAGGGAGAAGTGATCAACAAGCCCAACCCAGCTTTTGCTTGTGCATAAAAGAATAAGGAATAGTCCTTTTGGCTATTTCATCTCGAGTCCATTTGTGAGAAGGGAAGACCATTTTGGGTTTTTGACTCGCACTTGGACTCAGAGATGCATCCTGGTGTCTCAGTGGGCAGGCTGGTGCCCAGGAGGGAGGGCAGCAGCGCTGGGGGCTAAGCCACAGGGCAGGAGGCAGTGTTCTGATGCTCAGGCTTCTCTGGGCCTGGCCTCAGTTCCACCGAGGAAGTCTCTGGACACCTCAGTGAATTTTAGCAGGTCAGGACCGGATAGTTCCCCCATGTTATAGATGGAGAAACTGAGCCCGGGATAGTAGAGCAGGACCAGATCCCAACTCCCTTCCCAGAGTTCTCTTCACTCCCAGCTGCCTCCCTGATTCAGCCTCCTGTGGTTTTTCAAAAGGTTTAAACTCCCGACTCCCACAGAAGGAGCCAAGAAGGGGCAGGGTGTGAGGTGAAGACAGGAGGCGACAGTGCTGACTTCCAGGCCACCTTCCAGTCCGCCTTCCGTAGTCCCAGCGTGAAACAACTTCATGGGGCCCTCAAGTCTTCTTTCTTCTCCAGAAGAATGGCCACTCAGAGGCTGCTGGCTTTGTCTGGAAGAGCCTGGGCCTGTAATTAGCCTGCCCCAGAGAGCCCCCTTCCTGCTTCCCACAATAGTTCCTTTCAGCCTCCCCTGCTGACAGCCCCCATGGCTCCTGTGGGCCCTCAGACCCTCATCCCCAAAGGCCCACCTCCAACTCCCCCCTCCCTCACCCGCCACCTCTGCTCATGGCAGGGACATCTGTGAGTTCACTGGATCCTCCCAAGGCCTGGGAGCTGGGACTATTAACACCAGATGGGGTTACACATGGCAAAACAGGCACAGAGAGATCAGGTGGGTGAGTGAAGGGATGGACCTGGACCTCAGACTCCTGATTCCCAGGCCAGTGGGATCAAGCGATCATCACTGCTCCACACTGGGATTTCAGCCCCCAGCTCTTGGAACTGGGCAGTGGAACTGCCCAAGGTCCACACCCCACTCCCTTCAAATCCACAGTGCCAGAGGCTCATGGGATGATAGAACAGACTCCAACTGGCAAAGTGAAACGTAGCAGTCTCTCTCCACGGCACAGATGAGAAAACTGAGGCCAGAGCTGGAAACGGCCTTGTTTGTGGTCACTCAGCTAGTAAGTGGTAAACGCAAAATTAGAAGCCTGGTTTCTTCCCTCCATTGGTTGTGGTGGTTAGGACTGGGGCCTGGCTACCTTGAAACTCTCCCCTCTGCGTGGCAACTGATCCAGCCTCCATGCCTCCGGCCCCACCCTTCCCCTCCCGGCCTTTTGCTCCAGGCTCCAGCATGGAACACTGCCAGGAGAGTCTTGGGTCACCCCTGAAGCCCTCTGGCTCTGGCCTTCAGCCTGGGCTGGGGCCATACCCATGATCCCTGGGCTCTCCCCAACAGCCCTCTCTGCCAGCCTTGGCTCAGGAAGAATGGCGTTCCTGCGGTTGCAGGAGGGCGAGGGTGCTAGCCTCTCTGGCAGCATCAACGGCACTGACCTTTGCCTTTTCTGTGCCCGGTTGCCCAGCTGCTCCACTGGCTCCAAGGACTCAAACCCCTGAGAGGGAGTCCAGCCTGCTTGGGGGCCAGAGGAGGTAAGTGGGGGAGAGAGGAGGCAGGAGCTGGTAGGGGCAGCACCAAGTCAGCACACAACATGACCCAAGAAAAGGTACCGCCTAAAACCTTTAGGAAGAGAGATGCACTTCACAGTCAGGCTCAGAGACAGGGAGACAGAGAAACAATACAAGAGCAGGAGAGAGAAACAGAAAGGGAAAGACAGGAAGGGTAGAGAGAGACAGAGATTGACAGCGAAAGAAAGAGGCAGAGACAGAGAGTTAGAAAGAGAGAGAGAAAGATAGCAGACAGGCCGACTGAGGCGGACAGAGAGACAATAATAGGGATGAAAAGAGGCGCTAATGGACAGGGACAGACAGGCAGACAGAAGGACAGAGAGAGAGAAAGAAAGAAAGAAGCCAAATAGGAGATACTGACAGACCCACAGAGGTTCTGGGCAGAGGTTCTGCTGTGTTCTCATCAGAGTGCTGAGAGGTATGTCCCAGGTCTACCACTTAACCAACCCTGGGGGCCTTCACCTAATCCTCGGACTGGGCCCCAGAGGGTGTCCCCTAGCCACAGAATGGAGCAGCGTTAAAGCTCTGGGAAAGGAAGTTTTCTGGGGAAAGAACCATGAACTCTGTGTGTGCATGTGGGTGGGGTGGGGGTGGGGGATCTCAGGCAAAACTCCTAGCTCAGTCACTGTCCCTGACACATCATGTGGCCTCTCTGGTCCTCAGTTTCCTCTGGATGTGAGGGTGAGTAGGGGTAGAACAGGGGTCTCTGAGGTCTCCTCCAGCCCTAAGATCTGGTCTTAGCTCAGACTTCTCTGTCTTTGCAGCTCACTTATTGCTCTATCCTATTTAACTCATGACCTTCACCTCATAGTCCAAGATGGCTGCTTGAGAGCCAGCCATCACAAGCACATTTCAACCAATTGGAAGGAGGAAAGACTAAAGAAAACACCTCTCTTTTAAAGAACACCTCTTTGGAAGTTATGCTCAACATTTCTTTTTCCATCTTATTGGCTAATGCTTAGACTCAGGGCCGCATCTAACTTCAAGGGAGGCTGTGGAATGTGCAATACTGGGTTGGAGACAACGTATTTCACACAGTTCAGTGATGCCATCAAGCTCCTCACAGCAGCTTCAACACAGCCTTACAATGTTTTCCTTTTGCTTACTAAAGATAGATAGATAGATAGATAATAGATAGTTTTTACTAGTGCAAATCTCCCTTCATTTCCCCAAACTCATCCCTCCCCTGAGTGTGATCACTGTGAACAGTTTTCTGTGTGTCTTCTAGATTCATTTTTTATGTATTTACACACACACACACACACGTATACCTAGTTTAAAGGAACATAGGTGTGTATTATTCTGCAACTTGCATTCTTGGTTATTGTTACATGGCATTATGTCTTGGAGGTTCTGCCGTGCCAGTCCACAAGGAGGTACCTCATTCTTTGTGACAACTGAATAGTGCCTTACCATATAGACTTATCAAAGCTTATTGATGGATATCAGGCTTGTCAAATTTTTACATTACTAACAGCCTTGGGTATCTTCTCTGCATATATATGCAAGTGGTACTTGAGGATAGATTCCTAAAAACGGGCCAAAGTTTAATTCTCTCCTAGTGTCGTGGGTTTAACTCTTTCTTTGAAAATCCTTCTTCTCCATGGGGAAAATTGCAGTCAGCTCAGAGGCCCCTTCCATCTTGGTTTGGACTGTGCCCTCTCCCTTCCTCCCTCCCTCCCACTAAGCAAGCACAGCCCTGGCACCATCCTCACTGTGCCCTCTGTTCTGGGGTCTTTACCATCACTGGAATCCAATCTCACATCTTAATGCTGCCTGGCGGCCCCACCCTTTTGTCGACTGTACACCCTTTCTCCTTTGAGGAGGAAGAAGACACCTCCCCTGGTATCCTTCTCTTGGGAATTTAGGGCCCTTCTTCTGGTCCCCACCTTTATCCCTTCCCTCCCTGACTACCATAGCACCATGTTTTAGCACCTTCTGAGCCCTTTTCTCCTTCTCATTTACCCCCCTCCAGGGCACCCCTGCTAGGAGGGGGAGGGAAGAGCATGGTGAATCTGAGCTAATCACCTCCCCTTCCAAGTTCTGGGATGGTGATCGGGGCGACTGTCCCTGCAGACTTGGGGGTTGTAGGAAGGTGCTTGGGGTGAGTAGCAGGCCCCAGAACCCCAGACTTCTTCTAGAGACAGACTGGGCTATGAGGAGTTGAAGAGAAAGCTCTCTGAGAGAGCTTTTTGGCCCTCCCCCTGGAGTGGATCATACCTGAAATTTGAGCCCCAAAGCCCCATGAAAGTGTGACAAATTCCCCCCTTCCCATGGTCAGGGCCCTCGGCCCAGTTGGGCAGCAGCAGGGTGCTGATCGGGTTATTAAAAGCTTAGCTGGTGGTTCCCCTCCGGCTTGGTGCAGTTCATCAGGCAATGGCTCCCCGGGAGTGATGGATGGTGACAAATGAAGGTAGGTAGGGGGTTCCTTAGCCCATCCTGGACCACAGCTGGGGAAACTCGGCCATTAAAGCCCTGTGCAGGCTTCTCCACTGAGGTGACTCTGAGGGCCAAGGAGATCAAGTTTCGGGCAAATGGTTTGGGGGTTGGAGAGTCTCCGCCAAAGACAAGCCGCCCTGTGTGTTGTGTGGGGCCCCAGCTGGGCTGTGGCCCTGAGCTGGCGAGGTGGGGGTGGGGTGGGCTTCTCTGATGCTAGAATCACAGGCGGGAGGCCTGGGGGGC
>NW_020174938.1:2362423-2375249 GCF_003031525.2 Neophocaena asiaeorientalis asiaeorientalis
GGCAGGGCCAGAGCTGCTGGGAAGGAGGGAGCTGCCTTTCTGGGAGGAGGAGATCAAACACCTTTTAAAGCAGGTGCTGGGGACTCTGCTCAGGGCCAAGTGCTGAGACTGCACAACCAGCCGTCCCTCCGGGATCCCAGCCAGAGCTGGCGCTGGCGGCTCAGCGGAGGAGGCCGCAGGGAGTGGGGAGCACCTTGCCTGCCTGGAAGCGCAGGACTCCCCAGGGTGACCACTAAGGAGAAGGAAGAGATACAGAAGGGAGAGGTCAAGAGAACGCCTGGTGGAGGTGGGGCTGGAGCCAAGCCTTGCGGGCCAGGTAGGATCGGGACAGGTGAGGGAGCAAGGAAGAGGCACGGCGGGGAGGGGGTACGACAGAGCACACAGGTGCAGGGCAGCAAGGGGGCAGGGATGGTAGGGTTGAGCAATTCCGAGGGATGAGGTTGGAGACCTCAAGATTGCTGTACTTGGGGGACCCTGGGGAGCTAGTACGAGCTCCAAAACACAGGGAGACATCAGGAGAGTTGTGTCTGAGTAGGGTCTGCTGGTAGGCAAGAGATTGATGGAGAGCCCTGTCCTGTGGTCAGCAGGGAAGAAGGAGAGAGAACTCAGGGGATCTGCCCGGGAGTTGGTGTCCTCAGTGAGGAAGGAGGACAGCACGAAGCCCACATCTCAAGACCAGACCATGGTGGCACCATCCCAGGGAGGACGTGCTGGGAAGGGAGAATCCAGGCCTCTAATAGCTGGGGGCATCTTCATGGCCTTTTGGCCAGTCCTCCTCTGAAGGCATCTTGATGTTACCAGCCTATTCTTGATTGCCTCCTCTGATGGGGGGCTCACTGCTCTGTGAGACAAAGAAAGCTACCTTTGTCCTGAGCTGAAACCTGCCTCCTCTGAGTCAGTTCTAGCTGGCACTCTGGGAGGGGAAGAACACACTGCTCCCCTGGAACAGTTGGCTGCCCTCCTTCTCCCCACCAGTGTCCACACCCATACCAGAGCAGTCTGGCTTACATCCCTCATGCTATGATGATGTTATTGGTGAGGGGGGCAGGAGAATTCTAAGAAAGGCATGTCTTAGATGCTTCTGATGCTCCCACATGGCAAGGGAGGTAGGAGGTAGAGAGCCATCCACACTTTCCTGTCGTGAGCTTAGCAGCCAACAGCACTGCCTTCCGGCCACTGAATGGGGTCGGGCTGGGTCTGGAGCCAGGGTTAGGCGCCTGTGTGTGCCGGGGGCAGTTCGATATGTGTGTACGTGAGTGTGCTGTGTAGATGGGGGCAGACCCAGAGCTCACTGGTCCACATGGGGTTGAACCTGCCTTGGCTGTTTATCCATGGGTTCATGGTGGGCTGGGCTGCACAGGCAGGCACGTGGGCCATCCCCCACTCCCGGACTGAGGCAACCCTTGGCCATTCTCTGCTGTGCTGCTGGGGACTGGGGTGTTGCTGAGGCTCTGGGTGTTACTGAGGTTTGGGTGCTGTAGAACTTTTGGGGGGTGCAGTTGGACTCAGAGAGCCAAAAGCTGGGATGGGAGGGTGGTGAGCAATGAGGGGTCTCTGGGCCTTTTGCAACTGCGTACCATGGTTTTGACCATCTTGCCCCTACCAGTGCTTGATTTGCCGGAGTTTGAGGGTCCTTGGAATGTGGGCCGAGGTTCTGAGGTGTTTTAGAGGTTCTGGTGTGTTACTGAAGTTCTGGGGGCTGATGGCGGGTGATTCTGAAGTTCTGGGAGTTCTTGTGGTGTTACTAAAATTCTGGGGATATTGCTGAGATCCTGGAGGTACCCCGGAGGATCTGGGAGTCCTTGGGGGTGTCTCTGAGGTTGTTCCTCACTCCTTCAGGCCCACTGTCAGCTCCTTTTAAGCTTAGCACTTTACCCTTTGAGGATTTTGATAACCACAGGCTGCTGGAGGCACACACGTGGGCCTCTGTTCCTGGACGCCAAAATTCCTCAGATTTAATCAACTTGAACAAAAACATGGGGAGGAAGGAAGCCCTGTCCCGAGGGCTTCGTGGTCCAGCTCCAGCCCAAGGGGAGCTCCGTGTCAGGCCCAGATGGCAGATGGCATTTGTCTGCTCAGAGCCCAGAGGCTTTTTGCGACCCGCCCCCCCCAGTCTGTGCTCAGCTAGGAGCACTGCTGGCGTGGGCTGCTCCCTGGGTGCTGGTGTCAGCCTCATCTAAATGTGCCCGTGTGGGCTCACGAGGGCACAGCCAGGCAGCCCTGAGCCCTGCCCTGCTCTCTCCTTGCCTCTCAGACTTCCCTTCTCAACTCTCCTATGACACTTATACCTCATTCTTGCTGCCATTGCTGACTCTGTCTGACCTCAGGGCCCTGCTCCAGGCCCCCTCCTCCAGGAAGCCTTCAAGACTGCTCAGTCCATCTCCTTATTCTTTCTCCTCTCTTCTCCCTTCTCCGAGTTTTTACTGTCTGTCTTCCAAGTAACTCCACCGGCCAGCTCCTCCTCTCCTGCAGGTCTCTGACTTTTTTGGATACAAGTCCCCCTATAAAGGGTAGGCCCAACTCCAGAGGGTAGGCCCTGGACTCTGCCGCCAGGCCTTTGGAGAAATTCTTCAGGAGCACATCATTACCATCTTTCTCCTCTCAATACTTTTCCTTGCCAGCTTGCAGTCTGGCCAGGTGGCATCCTTCCTAACACCTCAGAGGTAACCTTCCATTTCACAGATGTAAGCTCTCCTAGCTTCAAGCTGAGGAGGTACTTTGGGCTCAAGGAGTGGGGTCCCCTTCCCAGCCTGAGCTATGCAGCCACCTAGTAGCCATGGATCTTTGACCCAGCCTGCCTCCCTGCCCCCATCAGAGTATATAGGGGAGCTAGGGGCCAGGAGGGTGGGTGGAAGACAATGGGGGATGCCTGGGCAGTCACAGCTGCTCTCTGTAGCTTTGACCTTCTTACTACAACCAGTGCCTGGTGTGCTGGCTCCACATTCCTGGGCCGTGAAGTCACTGAGGGCAGTGAGTGGGGGCCTTGGGGAGAGGAGAGCCCACAATCAAAGAATCTCCTGGCTGGATAACCTATTCCTCCTGGGAGAGAGGCAGGGCTGAGACTCAGAGAAGCCAAGGGAATCACTCAAGGTCACACAGCCAGTCCCAGGGCTCAAACCCAGGTAGGCTGCCTTCCCAACCAGGGCATTTCTCCCTGCCATATAGAAACCCAGCTCTAGAGGTACTGAACAAAAGACTGCCCTCTGTCCGCTGTGCTTATACCTGGAGAGAGAGACAAGCTCACACTTTCTCACCTCTGCTTAGGGCCTCCCTGAAGGTGGCCTCTGCATCTCCCCAGTAAGGATGGAGGTGGCACCATGGGCACTGGGCTAGCCCGGGGTGGGAGGATGAGGGGAGGCGCTGTCTCCACTTGAGGTCTCTTTGGGGGCAGAGCAGGGTCTGGGTCGGGGAAGAGTGCAGTGGGGAAGGGACTGTGCCTGGACTTAGCTTGGGCCCCTCCCTGCCGGCCTTGCTGTAGCCCCTGAGGCTGATGGAGTCTCCTCCAGGCAGCCTGAATGGGTACCGCCCCCCTTCATTCAGGGGTCTGCTCAAATATCACCTTCTCGACTGTGCCTGTCCTCACCATCCTGCCTAAAATAGCCAACTCCCGTCTGTCTGTCTCTCCTCTCGTATCCCACTGTATTTTCCCTCTCAGCACACATGACACATGTTTTGTCCCCCCTGCCCCCCACTACACATGAGGTTCCCTGGGGCACAGGACTTTATCTGTCTTGCTCGCTGCTATATTCTCAGCGTGGAGAACCTTGCCTGGCCCATAATCGGTATGCCGTCAACATCTGTGGAATAAATGAGGGAATGAACAAACCAGACTGAGGAGGCAGACTCGCTCCCTGCAGGGTAGAAAGCAGTTTCGGACAGGGATTTATCCAGCTATGAACTTCTCCACCTTGTAGAGGGAGTGAGCTCCCCGGCACAGACTGGACTCCAACTGTTGGAGGAATCATGAGGGGGATTTAAAATCAGATAGCGAGTTGCTCCCTAAGCTATGGGTCTAGGACTCCTGAGCAGTGAAGGGAATGCAGGGCTCTGGAAACCTGGCTGGAGAAACAGCAGGCTGCACGGGACAGGCCCATGGAGGAGTGATGGTCACCAGAACAAGCAATGGCTTCGCCAAACCCAGTTTAGAAAGTCCCTGTGGCCCCAGTGCTGGGTACTGTGCATCAGGGGAAGGAGGCATGAGGAGGAGAAGAGGTAGAACTCTGCCCTCAGGAGATCCTAGCCAGGTCTGATCCCTGGGATCAGATGGGCAGTGTGGGCTCCTGCGTCGCATCAAACAAAGTTCAGGCTCAGCTCTGAGTCAGCAGATGGTGACATCTCTGTGGGGTGGCGGAGGGGAGGCCAGAGCCCTCTTCCTGGAAGAGGGGGTCATTTGGGAAGGAGGGGGAGGAACCAAACCCAACAGAGCCCTCAGACCCTAATTCTGGAAGGCCTTGTGAGCCTGGCTACAGAATTTGGATGGGGAGCTTTTAGGATTTCAAGCTCTGTCCCTCTGAGCATCCCTCATGCTGTTCCCTCTATCAGGAACACACTTCCCTCCACTACCCACCCCACCCACCAACTCCACCCTCTGCACAGCTGACTTTTCCCTGCCCTGGGATCTCCACTGAAAGGTTTCTTTCTTTAAGACACACACCGCACCACCCCCGCCGCCCATTCTTTCAGACCAAATTCCGTTTCCTGTGGTGTACATCAGGGCACTCCCTTGCCTTCCCTTTGTAACCCTCAGATCCGAGGTCATTTACCTACTTGGCTGTGTCCCCCTGAACTGTAGACTCTCCCGTCCCAGGACCCCAAACAGTGCTGGCACTAAGTAGGTGTTCAATTAATTTATGTTAAAATAATAAATGGATGAACGTCCTTTTGAAAAGCTTGTTGAATGAATGCCTTAGGTGGGTAGGGCCATGGCCCAGGCACCCTGAGGGGTATTGGAAGGACAGGGGCTCTCAAAGTTTCAGGGGGCCTGACTCCCACCCAGGGATAGGGGGCCTGAGAACTGCTCTCTGCCTTGTCTGCATCTTGCCATACCTCCACCCCAGGTTGGGGGCCAAGGACGGGGAGAGGAACCTCCATCTCCCGCCCTCACTCTCACCCCACACTCCGGGAGGAACAGGAGGCAGGCAGGGTTCTTGCCTCCCCGTGGGTCTGGTTCATGTTTAAAGGACTAATTTCTGCCTTGTGGGGGTGAGTTATCTCCTTGTGAAATCAAGTTGGAGAAACAAAAAGATTTTACCAGTGAGACACATGTTCCTCCAAGGAGAAGGAATGGACGGGCTCCCTCCCCTCCTTCTGGCCCTGGCCCAGCAGTCTCCCTGGGTTGCTGGAATGCCTGACTTGTCTGTAAGGCCCTGCAGATGTGTGGGCGATTTGGGGCAGGCACCGAAGGCAGGTATGTGCGTGCAGTCAGGTGCCGGCCCTCCTGGCCGCACTCCTCCCAGGCTCAGGCCGCCAATGGAGCCGGACCTCCACCTCCGGAAGTGGGTCTTGTGAGGACCACGGTGTGTTCCCATCACTGAGGCCCAAGGGGGCCAGCGAGGGGCAGGCTGAGGCTGGGGGATGGTCTCGAGGGAGCCTGAACAAAGAGGGGGGATTGGGCTGGACCCCTGAGAGCGGAAGGGGCTGGGAGTCCAGCTGGGAGGGGCCGGCAGACTGTGCTGAGCCCGCCCGCTGCCCGCTGCCCGCCCACCCTTTCATCTCCGCAGCTCCTTCCTCCCTGGTCCTTCCTTGAGTGTGTGTCTGTGGGTCCATCTGGGTGGGCTTGAGGAGGGGGAAGGAAGGGGGTGCTCTCTGTGGGCAGCTTGGATTGGACAAAACTTCTTTGAAAATGGTGCTTTGAGTCAAAACCTACCGGTGGCCAGTCATAGAGACAGACGGGTGCTCCAGCAAAAGCCCAAGGACCCTGAGGGGGCACCATCCCCAAGGGATAACTACCTCCTGCAGGACCTCGCGAGACTGGGCGGGAAGGGACAGGAGGGGACAGGAGAAGCCCTTCCCCTTCTCCTGTGCCAGCCGGCCCAGGCCCTCACTCCCAGGAGGGCTTTTCCCAGAGAGCTAAAAGCAAGAAAGTAACCTTTAGGATTAAAGAGAAACAGTTCTTTGTTTGAGTTTTCTTTCTTCGCTCCCCCCCCCCACAAGCCTCTTTTCACATCTGTAGTGGCTTTTTCCCTCTGGTTTGGGGGTCAGAGGAAAAGCGCCAGAGAATGTCGACCCAGGCAGCAGGGAACCAGACCTCGTCTGGGGCCACAGACGACGATGACTCCTACGGCAGCTGGTACATCGACGAGCCCCAGGGTGGCCAGGAGCTTGAGCCGGAAGGGTGAGTCGGAACCCCTGGCCCTGTCGGCCAGCGCATGGGGTGTGGCAGGTTACTGATGGGGGGTGTGGGGAAGACTCTGAGCGAGGGCTGCTAAGAGGGGCTCTGCCGCTCATTTGCTGTGTGAACCCTTGGCAAGTCACAGCCTCTCTGGGCTTCAGTCTCCTCGCCTGTTAGGTGAGAACAGCCTTTGTGCTGGTGTTAAGAAACTTGAGGTGGAGGACCTGGGCCAGGCTAGTCACCTAAAAAGCACCTGTGCGGTGTGTTTGTTTTTTTGACTTTATTTTATTTTTTGGGGCTGTGCCACACGGCTTGTGGGATCTTAGTTCCCTGACCAGGGACTGAACCCCGGCCCTGGCAGTGAGAGCACTGAGTCCTAACCACTGGACCGCCAGGGAATTCCCTGTGGTGTGTTTAAAAAACAGATTCCTGGGCCCCATCCTTGCAAACTCAGATCCAGCTGGGCTGTGGTGGCTCCCTGGGTGACTCTGGCCTGTAACCAGGGTGGAGAGTCCTGGGTGAGTGGTTGAGGGAGTCAGGCCTGCCTTCAAGGTGTTACTGGCCCCTGTGGTGACCATCTGGGGTGTGCTGTTAGCAAGCGTCAGGTTCTCTGGGCAGGCCTGGGGCAGGGGGATGCCTGAGGAAACATGCCGCCCCGGTTGGCTTTGGCTGGTGTGAGGCTCCGTGAAGCTGAGGAGGTCCTGTTCTCTTCAGCAGGAGTGCTCGGGCAGCCCAGGGGAGGGAGGCGGCCTCAGCCCAGCCCAGTGTGGCCTGAGGACTCGGCCCACAGCCGCCTCTGCCCAGATCCCTTCTATCTTTGTTTAGTCTGGGTACCCTGGTGGAGGAGCTGGGCCTCCTTGTGCCCCCATGCTGCCAAGGACTCCTTGCCTGCGTGGGCCCCAGAGCCCAGTTCTCCCCTTGTTGTCCCTGGCCTCGGCCCCATCCCCTACCTCCCTTCTCTGTCTGAAGGTTTGCGGAACTAGAAAGGTGAGGCTGGGGGTTGCCGAGCCAGATGTGTGCACATCTGTTCTCCATCAACAACCAAAACTGGAGAAGGGAAAAATGCTCGCGTGCCTCCCCAGAGGCCAGGGCTGTGGCCTGGCCAGGCTGGGGTCACCCGGCAGGGATGGAGACCCCACCCAGGCCTGGGGGAAGGTGATGTTGTTTGGAGGACTCAGGGTTCTGACCACCTGGAAAGCAGTCCTGCTGTCAGCAAAAGGGTGCCCTCTTCCCCTTCCCTGGCTGAACTCGAAAGCCCAGGGCTCCCCAGGTTCCTGCTGTGTATGTGTGAGGTGGGAGAAGCAGCAGAATGGAGAGGGGCCTGGGAGCCCCAAGAGGACACAGAATCTGACCTGAGTTAAGGCCCTAATTTGAAGCTGTGTCCTTAGCCACTTCAGGGCCCAGGCATTGGCTGGGGCCAGGTGCCTGCAGCCAGCTCTGTGGCTCAGGTATTTAGATATGGCCTTAGAATAAAGTTGGGTGCATGGCAGGGACTAGGTGATGAGCAGTACCACTCCTAAGGTGGGTGTCATCTAGAATTTGTAGCTCCCTTCTCCCACTGCAGGTAAGAACGAAGAGCTTTGTTTGAATCTACTTACTTGGCCAAACCAAGTCGAACTTCCTGCCAAAGGTGGGAGTGGGAAGCTGGGATCCCAGCAGAATCCCAAGGAGGCAAACTTGGACTCACTTCTCCCTGTGTGAGTCAGACACCCCGGCGAGGTGGTGCACCAAAGCTTTGAGGAGCTCTGCACAGTGGTCCCCCTTGTGCCTCAGCGCGCCCCAGCAGGCTGGAGTCGAGGTGGTGGACACTGGTGACAGTGTCTGGGATGGACTCAATCTCCTGGTCACATTTATCCAAGTGCCCCCTTGGCACCAGGACCTGGTCGGAGAGGTTGGGGGCGGGGGTGAGTCTGATGGCGATGGGATGCACACTGTCTGGGGTCTTCTGTGGACATAGGATTGATGTGTATAAGCCGAGCTGGCTCTTTTCTACCCCCACAGGCTCCTCTGGTCAGGTTATGGGCCCTACTTGCCATGTGCTCATGTGTCATCCACTCTTATCATCAATACCGAGCTTCCCAGCCAGAGCCTGGGGATACAAATACATCTGTGGCAGCTGTCCAGGATGTCAGTCACCTCCCCACCACTTCAAAGGGCTGCCTGGAAGGCGGAATTGGGAGGCTTCCTTCATGGCCTGCCCTCCCACCAAGAGAGGTCAACACCAGGGTGACCTGCAGGTTCTTCTGCTGTGGGAGCAGGGAGAGGGTCAGGCAGCAGGGTTCCAGGCCCCCCGGGGACCACAGACCCCCACCCCAGACAGTCAGCCTTTCCCTCTCACCCACACAGATGTGTTCTGCCCTCCCTTCTGGATGGGGCCCTTTGCAACCTCTACCTCAGAGCCAAACTTCTAGAAACAGTTGCCTTGCTTCTTCTCCGTCTCAGTGTCCTCACCATACTGCAGGCCGGCCTCTGTCCCTGAGTGCCCGTCACCACCTCTGAATTGCCCAAGACCGAGCCTCAGCTTCCTTGGGTTCCATTGGACTCTGTCCTCACTCTTCGTCTTGGAATAAGGCCCAGAAGCCTACAGTCATCCCAGAAACTCCCCTTCTCTCTGCTCCTCTACATTCAGGCATGTAAAGTCTTCCACCTAAATACCGCTGAGATACTGCCTGACATTCCCGCTCCCCCGTGACTGTTTATGCTGAACCATCTGAAAATGCTGATACTCAACTGTTTTTGATGGAAAGAAATGGCAGCTTCATGTGGTTCAACTTAATATCTTCCTCCACGTACTCCTTGCCTCTCACATCCTGGTCACACGCGGCTGCTGAGGTCAGACTACCTCAGTTCGAATTCTGGCTCTGGCGCTTTAGTAGCTGTGTGATGTGGGCAAGATACCTAGCCTCTCTGAGCCTTGGTCTCCTTACCTAGGCAAGGGGGATACTAATAGCACCCACCTCTTAGGTAATTAACTGAGTTAATACATAGAAAGTGCCTGGCACTTACGCGATGCTTAGTCAATACTAGTTACCGTTGTTGTTATTCAAATCTAGCCACAGAAATCTCCTAAAATCTAGAACACTGTCCTGCTCAGACGCCCTCAGTGGCTCCCTAGTGCCTCTCATGCCTGCTATTACCGGCTCTCAGCCTGCCCTCTGCGCTGTAATCAAGCTGAAAACCTTGCCTGGCCCCAGCCTCACTGTCTACTGCCTGTCACTCCACTTTCTCATGCTGTTTCCTCTACATGGAGCTCCCTTGCCCCTTATTTGCCTAAAGAGATGCCACCATCTTTCAAACTCAAATACCACCCCCTCTGAGGCCTTGCCCCAAATTTCTCTCCCTTTTCTACATCCGTTAGCATGTGCTTGTGGCCCCTCAAGGATCAAGCGCCCACCCTCCCTGACATAGCGTTCTCTGCGTCTGTGCCATCCTGCCTGTCCCACAGCACGAAACATGGGTCCACGAGCTGTCAGCCAAACATTTGCTCAGCCAAATTTCTGTCGCTCAGACCTCAAACATTTGAGGGGCCACGAGCCTCAGCCAAACTGAGCTAAGTAAAGGGTAGATGGGGTCCCTGGGTGGTACAGAAAGGGCCAGAGATGCCCCCAGACAGGGCCCTGGAGGGGGTCCATGGAGGTGAGGGTGGCTCCTGGTCTGGGTTGAGTGGGAAATAGGCTGCTCCAGGGACAGTTTAAGGAGCCCCTGCCCTGGCTGGGCCTGGTGGGGGGTGCAGGATTGAGTAGGACTTTGTCAGGTGATGAGATGCAGGCTGAGAGGGCCTGGAGTGGTGGTTCTGAACTCTTGGGGCTGGTGAGGGGCCCTGCCTCACCCAAACCCCACCCCACATACTCGAGTAAAATGCCTCAGAGTTGCAAGTGGGGAGTGTGAGGCCTGAGCTCAGACAGCAGGAACCTGATCCCCTACATGGCACCAACTCTACTGCTTTGGGAAGAGGCTGGCTCTGCCCTGGCCAAGAAATTGCACAAAACAGATTTCTTCTGTCCCTCCACCCCAAGGACAAGCCCATGTGACCGGGTTCTTTCCTGCTTCTCACTCTCTGGGATTTCTAAGCTCGGGGTGTTCCAGCACAGAGTACTCAGGCTCACCGTTGGGATCCCTCTTTTCCACACAGCAGGAAGGAGCCCAGCTGGGTGGGTGAGCCCCGCCTGCGGCAGGGAGGGCGCAGCTGCAGGGCTTCCTCTAATGCCTCACCCACCAGAACTTGGTGGCCTTGCCCACACTGGTTACCTCCTTCTGGCGCTCCCAGGATCCAACTGGGCAAACCCAGAGGTCTACCCCTGCCCCAGGAACCCAGTCCTATCAGCTCTTCCAGGTTCACGTCCAGCCCTGAGCTCAGGGCTTCTACCTGATACCTTCCTCTGCCACGTGACTCAGCCCTTAATAAAACAGGTAATGAAGAGACATAAATCCTGGAAAACCAAGGTAGATCATTCCAGTCAGAGACACAGACCAAACTTGGATTCCAGTGAGTGAAGGACAAATCATAGGACCAATTGCTGATTGCCGGACCCAGGCAGTATGCTCAGCCACAGTTTTGAGGAGAGATCTGAGGCCTGGAGCAGTCAGGGAGGCTTCCTGGAGGAGGGAGGAATGAAGTGGGCCTTGATGGATAGAAAGGCCAAGCTGGCCCATTCTGTTTCTCCCATGTCTTCCCCTGGGAGCCCCCTGTCTCCTTCAGCCCTGTAACCTCAGAGCTGGGCATGGGACCGGCACACTTCAGGGTCATCAGAGGCCCAGAATGGCCCTGAGAAGGTGAACTGTCTAGGAGAGATCAGAGGGTCAAGGGAGGTGGTGTGTGGAGCCCCAGTATAGACAGCCTGGAACCCCAGACTGGGCTGCACACCTGGGGTTTCCCTACCTCGGCCTGACCCAGCCTTCACTCACTCTGCAGGCTGGTACCCTCCTGCCACCCCAGCGTGCCACCCGGCCTCTACCACGCCTGCCTGGCCGTGCTGTCGGTGAGTCCCAACTGGCTTGCCGCCTACTGCCAGCCTGAACAGGGGGATATGTGTTCTTTGCTGGCGCTGGTGAAGGGAGACTCGGGGAGCCCAAATATGGGAGTGGGTACCGGGAGTTCTCCCAGGGTGGGGACCCAAACCAGGATGCAGACCAACCTTTCAAACTTCTGTCACCTCCTAGCCAGTCCCCAGTTGCTGCAGGAGTATGCACTGTGGGGTAGGGGGTCCTGGGATTGAGTGCCCTGACTCAGCCCCTCAGGGAAGGCCTGGGCACCCGAGCCCTCCTCTGTGCTCTCCTTTCAGATCCTCGTGTTGCTGCTGCTGGCCATGCTGGTGAAGCGCCGTCAGCTCTGGCCCCACTGTGGGCACGGCAGGCCTGGGCTCCCCAGGTTGGTGCCTTGGCCTGGGCACCCCCGCTCAGGGAGCCCAGCTGACAGGGCCTCTCTGGGAGGGTGGTGGCTTGTTAGGTACCTAGAAGCCAGCTCTGGCCTCTGGGACACCCCAAACTCTCTCAGTCTAGGGGGTCTCCCCATCCCCACCCAGATCTCCAGGCTTAGTTGGGACCTCCTGAGGGAAGGAGAGGGACCCATTCAGATGCACCCACTCCTGTTCCAGACCCCAGGGAGACGGAGCCCAAGAGGGCCCAGCTCTAAAACACACCCCCTCAGGCAGTCCATGGTCTCGACAGGCCGTGATCACTCCACACTGACTCTAGTTGCGGCCAGCAGGGCCTGCTCTTCATTGCGGAGCCCGGGCTTCTCGTTGCGGTGGCGTCTCTTGCTGCGGAGCACGGGCTCTAGGCACACGGGCTTCAGTAGTTGTGGCTCGCGGGCTCTAGGGCACAGGCTCAGTAGTTGTGGTGCGGATTCTTAACCACTGCGCCACCAGGGAAGCCCCTCTCCATGCCATCTTGAGCCTCATTTCCCTGAGGGTGTTACCTGGACCCTGATGCTTCAAGGCAGATTTATGAGGGATTGCCCTGCAGTCCCTCTGGCTGAAATTTTCTCCCCGTCTCCTTCAGCCCAGCAACCCCAGAGTCTGGGACGGGATGACCCTGAGGAGACAGGACCGGGCAGCCTTGTGTGGGAGAGACCAAAGGCCTGGGGGAGGTGGTAGGTGGAGCCCCAGTGTAGACAGTCTTGCACCCCAGGCCTGGGCTGCACACTGAGGTGGGGCCTGCCATGTTGGTTTTGTGAGGAACTAGCCTGGGGTTTCTGCCACACTGGCTGGCCCAGGAAAGAGTGTGCCCTGCCTGGGGGAGGGCCTGGGGGAGACCAAAGCAGGATGGAGCCCTCAGGGCATGAAGGCAAACTGGAGCACAGAAGCAGAGCGTCTGAGTGGCTTTTGCCCTGAGCCCAGAGGGTGATGCCTGGGACAGCCATGCCCGCTGTCTGCCCTCTGCCCCAGGGCCACTCCCAGGCCAGGGTGGCGGCTGTTGCATAAGGATGTTGTGACTCTCCAGCTCTCTGAAGGTCAGCCAGCCCAGACAGACCTATTAGCGTGGAGGCGGCTGTTT
>NW_020174938.1:2375293-2385875 GCF_003031525.2 Neophocaena asiaeorientalis asiaeorientalis
GGGGGGGTGGGGGGAGCAGGGCTCAGGCTTCTTCCTTCTGTGTCTGCCTGTTGCAGGGGGTGGGGCAGGGGATGTTCCTGAGTCACTTTGCCACAGGGCCCAGGTCTGGTTACATAGGAGGCACTACACAGACATCTGTGGAATGAATACACGAAGGGGCCTCAGTTTCCCCATCTGGAAAGTGGAACTGACTCCACCTCCCTGGTTTATGGAACTCGGTGTGTGGTAATGGGTGTGCAGGGCCTGAGCAACTCCCCCCTGTCCTGCCCCCACCTCTGCACCAGCCCTGTGGACTTCTTGGCTGGAGACAGGCCCTGGACCGTGCCTGCCGCCGTCTTCACGGTCCTCTTCAGCTCCCTGTGCTTGCTGCTCCCCACTGAGGACCCACTGCCTTTCCTGACTCTCGCCTTACCACCCGACCAAGGTACCCAGCACAGCTGAGGCCCTGGGCTGGATTGATGGGAGGGGGCAGGTGGGAATCCAGAGTACTGGGGCTCCCCATTCCAGTCATGAGCCATAGACCAGAAGACACTGTCCCATTGCCCTCCCCAACTGTCCCACCACAGTGCCTGAAACCTCTATTGCTCTGTCCTGAGTCAATACTGCCCTCTCTGCTCTTGTGCAAATCCCACCCTCGGGAGGGAGGGAGCACAGGCTGAGTCCCCCAGACAGCCCAGTCCCGTGTGAGCATGAAGAAGGGTGGGGAGGGGTGCGGGGAGGGGTCCTGGAGACTTGAGCTGGGCTCAAGGAGGTGATGGTAAGAAGGACAGCTGCCATCCAGAGGAACCACCACCCTGCAACATGACCTCCTTAGATGATCCGATCCTCACAGCAACTCCACAAAATGCAGATATTCGCCCCATTTTACAGTGGCAGGTGCTGAGGGTCAGAGAAGGGAAGAGTAATAAAATAGTAGCCTAATTTATTGAGTACTAACTCAGGCACTGGGCTAAGGCACTGTACACATACCTTCTCATTTTACCTTTGCTAATGTACTATATATTATTTCCATTTTACAGACGGGGAAACTGAGACTCCAAGAGGTAACTTGCCCAAGATCACAGAGCTGATACTAGTCAGAGCCTGGATTTGCGTGCAGGGCTCTTGCCCACGGAATCAGCTGAGGGGCTGGGAAGATGGAGACAGGAGAGAAGCTTGGGTGGGTTGGACCCAGGCCCCACATCTGCCCCTCCATCCTGTGTCTCTCGGCCTGTCTTGCCTTCCAGGGCCGTGGAAGATACTGGCTCTGCTCTATTACCCTGCCCTCTACTATCCCCTGGCTGTCTGTGCCACGGTCAGCCATGGAGCCGCACACCTGCTTGGCAGCGTGCTGTCCTGGGCTCATCTGGGGGTCCAGGTCTGGCACAGGGCAGAGTGTCCGGTGTCACCCAAGGTAACCTCTGACTTACGACGGCCTGGGGTGGTGGGGCGTGGAGAAGCTGCTTAAACCAGTGTGGCTCCTTTCCTCTCTGTCCTGCTTCCCTGTTGCGCTGGATTCCACGCCTTTACACACGTGCTCATTCCAAGCTCCGCCCCTCTGTGGGAGAGGCTGGGGACCAAGCAGCCGGGCCTGCCCTCAGGAGCTTCCAGTCTGGGAGGGGGAAGGAGGGGGGAAGGGGCAGAGAAGGAGGGTGAGGAAGCCTGAAATCCCCCCATTATTGATCTCCCAGACTTCCCTTGGCCAGACTGGAGTGGGAGTGAAGAGAGCTGGAGGACGCAAGTGCTGAGCTGGGGGATGGTCTCAGAGGGCTAAAAAGAGAATTCCAGAACCTCAGAACCTGGTTCACTGGAGCTGGCTGGGGTGTGAAGCTTGACCAGTCCAGAGCCCAAAGGGTGGGGGTGTGGCCTACAGAGTCAGACAACCCAGGTTTGAATCCAGCTTTATCCCTTCCTTCCTTTGTTCATTCCACAAACATATCTGAGCACATACTCTGCACCAGGGACATTTCCAGGCACTGGAATACAGCTGTGAACAAGACAGATGAAGTCCCTGACATCCCAAGAGCTGCCATTCCAGAAGGGGACACACAGTCAAACACACAGATATACGAAATGACGCCAGGTGGTGCGAGGTGTTTTGAGGACACCTTACCACATTTCTGAGACTCAGGCTCCCCCCAACCCTGCCCTGCCCCCATAAATGAAGTTGATAACACGAATCCCTCAGGGTAGAGTTGAAGATTAGGTGGTTTCCGTGAGAGCAGGGACTTCGTTGGTCTTTTTCACCAGCCAGGACCTGGCACATACTAAGCTCTCAATAAAAACAGATTGAATTAACAAATAGATGAATACATATTCAACCCTAGGAGGGCCTCAACTCCAGGAGGCAGAGCATGAACTTCCCAGATGCCCAGGTTGCAAACTGTAATAGAAAAAATCAGGCCTGTGTCAAAGCACCAGGAACGTAGGGACATAGAAGGTGGATGTCCCCAGTTTCAGGCCCCATCCCAGCCCCCTGGGGTGAGTAGGAGGGGATTACAAAACATACTCCCTTTGGCTCCTGTAAGGGACCTGGGAGTCCAGGGGCCTGGGAGAGGGCAAGCACCTCTGCAGGGCCTGAGAAGGGGAAGTAGAAGTTGGTGCCAGGTGGCCCTGGCTGGGGGTAGTGAAAGAACCAGAAGCCTCCCATGCACCCTAGACCACCCTCAGGGCCCCCTGGAGCTGGGAAGGGAAATGAACCCTGGTCTTCGGTTGGGGGAAGGAGGCAGAAGGTAGGTGTGTCTAGGCGTTGTTCTGCCCATCCAGATCTACAGGTACTACTCTCTGTTGGCCTCTCTGCCTCTCCTTCTGGGCCTCGGATTCCTCAGCCTTTGGTACCCGGTGCAGCTGGTGAAAAGCTTCAGTCGTGGGGCAACAGCGGGTTCCGAGGTAAAGGGGCAGGCTGGGGTGGGCTCGTACTCAGCACCCAAGACACCCTGGACTTGCCCGTATCTATTGTTCCCCTACACGTGGTCATGCCCGGTGTGGAGCCTAGAACATAACAGGTGCTCAGAAAATGTTTGCTGAGTCGCAGAGGGACTGGTTGGTCCCCCCTCCCCAGGCAGAGGCCAGGCCAGGCCCTCGGCTGACACCCATGGCAAGAGAGAATTCTTACAAGATATGACAATCTTATTTGAGATTAGGTAGACCTTCTAAGCACCTGCCCTGTGCCAGGCCCTAGGCTGGGTTTATGGACTTAGCCGAGTGGCTCGTATCAGACGTCCAGGACTCCCAGGGTGCTGGGGGAGATGGACGCAGCAACATATATTTACACTGTGCTGTGAGAAGTGCAACCAGGGCTCATCCAGCTGACCTGGGAGCATGGGTGGAGGCGGGGCCCAGTGCTCTTCCTGGCGAGAGGGGAGGAAGAGGGAGACTGCTCCGCAGAGGCCCTTGAGAAAGGTTAAAGACACCGATGCAAAAGGCTGATTGCTCTGCAGATGTGGAGGGTGAAGGAAAGGCTTGAAGGGTGGCATCTAGGACAGACGGCAGGTGGGTGGTGGTGCCAGTCTCTGACATACACAACGCTGGATGAGAGCAGTTGTGCGGGGGACGATGTGTAGCTGTAGGTGTGTGGCGCTGAGGGGTCTGGCGGGCAGCTGGACTGTGGGCCTGGAGCTCAGGAGAGGGGCTAGGACTGAAGCCAGAGAAAGAGTGAGGTCCCCATGGAGGGATGAAGAGTGAGGGGAGAAGAGGCGGGTGGGCTCAGCATCTGCGGGGCGACCCTGGGTCCCCCGCAGGCCCACCTGACTCCGGGTTTCGCTCTCACAGGGTAGCAGTAGGGTCCTCAGTACTTGTCACTACTGCCCTCCAGATGCTCAGAAGAGGGGAGCAGCTCCGCAGGATACACACCACCTCATCCAGGCCCTTCCCTTCCCTTCCAGGGATCTTCTCAGCCTCTCCCTCCATTGCATGCCTTTCCTCTTGGGAAGTCTTAGGAGAACTAAAATCCTCTTTGGCCCTTGGTCGAAGAGTTTTAAGCCTCAAAGGACACAGTCAAGCTTTGAGCTGACCCACACCTGCCCTGGATCCCAGGGTTGCCATGGCAACAGGTGACAATGGCCTATATTTTCCTAATCGTCAGGGGCCAGGGGCTCACTGCATCTTACTGTGGGCCTCTGCCACTTGGCAGGGAGTTTAAGGCCTGGAATGTGGCTTAGACAAATCAGGTCACCCTTGTGATCTCCCTGGAGTAGGAGAGGGCTGGGGGGATCTGACCTGAAATGGCCCTATCCCGTGTCCCGGTCAGGGATGTGCTTGTGGGACATAAGTTCCCTTTTTGCTTCAGTCTTAGCTACTAGAGGCCGGAGGGCCAGGAGGAAAGCAGTGATGTGGTGTGACTGAGTAAGGTGGGAGAGAGTTGGAGACAGACCTTAGGAAGAACTTCCCTGCATTGAGAGTTCTTAGATAGGAGATTGATTAGTCTTTTATTTACGGAGGAGGAAAGGGCAGCTTTGGGGGGCATGGACCTTGTCCCCACGGGATGGCCCTTCTCCGTACTCCAGCACTGCCAAGAGGTTTGTACGCGCACCTACCCTGAGCCAGGGCCCCAGGGATGGCTCGAGACAGGTCCCATCTGCTTGTCCATTTGTCTGTCGCCACAGGGGCTGCGGAACAGCTACTCTGAAGAATATCTGAGGACCCTCCTTTGCCAGAAGAAGCTGAAAAGCAGGTGAGGTCCTAGGGCCAGGGGACAGGTCTGGGCAGGCAGGCTTGTTTGGGAGGCTGGCACTGGGCAGCGTGGTGGGGCAGAGATGAGGAATGAACCAAACCCTGGGGCCCAGGCTCAGGGCAGGGGCTTCTCCTGAGAGCTCCCTCCTGCCTGGGTCTTTCTGCAGCTCCCACACGTCCAAGCAGGGCTTCCTGTCCCGGGCCTGGATCTACTTCAGACACTGCATCTACACTCCACAGCGAGGTATGGCGTGGGGAGCTGAGGTCAAGAGTGACAGGTGACCTCACCCCTCTTTTGCGTAGAACAGCTGCAGTAGAAGGTCCGCTCCTTTCCCCAAAACTCTTGTCATCAGGAAGAACAACCCCAGCTTGGGAGAAGGGGAATCCCCTGGCCTGGCCTTGGTGGTCCAGGGTCCTGTGAGCCCTGGCCCTTGTCCTAGGCCTCGGGAGGGATGGGGCTCCCGGGGCTGGATGGTGCTGGGGTTCACCACACCCCTCCTTTTGGGGACTGCAGGATTCCGACTCCCCTTGAAGCTGGTGCTTTCAGTCACCCTGACAGGGACGGCCATCTACCAGGTATGTCCTGCCTCTGTAGTGCCACTTGCCTCTGGACCCCTGCTCCCAACCCCCAAGGCTGAGATGGCTCAGGCCCTCAGCTCAGCTCTCCAAAAGCCCCGACCCAAATCCTGTCCAGCTGCTTCTGGCCATCTTGGGAATGCTGGCCTACCCAGAGGAGAGGGGATGGTAACTCTTGTTGGGCTCACACAGGGTCAGAGCACGAGTTTTGGAGTCACATAAATGTGGATTTAAATCCTAGCTCCTTTATTTACCTCCTGAGTGACCTTGGGCAAGTTACTCAACATCCCTGAAACAATTAGCTTAGCTGTGAAATGGAGGAAATAGATTAATTCCTTTCAGTTGGGAAGATTTAGTGAGATAATATATGTTTGGTAAATCCCCACCACCACTACTCCCCCCTCAGAAAAAAAAAAAACAAACAAAAAATCAAAAACCCTGGAAGGTAGGTATGATTTTTCTCCATTTTACAGATGGAGGAAATTGAGGCTGAGAGATGAACTTGACTTGGCCAAGTTCCTACAGTGAATATCTCAGGGTAGCCAAAATTTGAATCCAGGCCTGTCCAGCTTCAGTGCCTGTGCTCATTTATAGGACACTTTGCTTTGTCCAACATGGAAAAATTGGAAAGTTTACATTCTGAAGTTTCAGGTAGATGGATGATTGATAGGCAATCAGAGACACACATGTACACTCGGGCTGCTTGAAAGCATATCCGAGGCCTATGAGGCTAAAGTCGTGTCTGTTTGCAATGTGCTGATTAGAGGTTGCTGCTCTAAGGGACAGATGAGAACACTGTGAAGGGTGAGGGGCACGGGGAGGCAGCCCGTGTGCTGCCAGAGTTTCTTCCCTGAAGTCTCAGAACGCACTTTTCCTGGGATGGGAGTGCCTGGTGTGAGCACAGCCAGGCCCTGCCACCCTGATTTGCGGGTTCTTCCAGGTGGCCCTGCTGCTACTGGTGGGCGTGATACCCACCATCCAGAAGGTGAGGGCAGGGATCACCGCGGACGTCTCCTACCTGCTGGCTGGCTTTGGGATCGTGCTCTCAGAGGACAGGCAGGAGGTGGTGGAGCTGGTGAAGCACTACCTGTGGGCTCTGGAAGGTGAGGCCTCTCGGGAGCCCCTGAGGGCCGGCAGTGGGGACCTCAGCTGGGATACCTGAGCTCTGTCCCAGGTGCTGCGGACATGCGGGGTGTCCTTGAGCACGTCCCTTCCCCTTTCTGCATCTTGGCTGCTTCATGTCCAAATTGGGGTGGTTGGAGCTTCCAGTTCCAAGTCACTGAGACCTGAAGGTCACCTCAGCAGGCCCCTGTTAGCTTGTGTGGTGTCTCCCACCCCCACCCCTAGTGACTTTGCCCAGTTCTGCAGGCGTGGAGATGGGGGAGGGTGTGGTATGTGTGAGCTGAGGGGACAGCCCCGGGCCTTTGCTGCGGGTGGGGAAGGGGAAAAGGAGGCAGTGAAGTGCGACGGTGCACCAGGATTCTGAGCTAATCCTCATGGCAGGTGGGTGGGGTCAGGCAGGGCGGATGCTTTCTCTTCCCCAATCCCTGTCCTCCAGGCACTTGCTTTCTCCTTCCTTCCCTTGACAATGAGCTCCAGGGCCCGGGAACTATACTAGTCTCCCCTTCTGTGGTCTGATGCCTCCTTATCCCTTAGCCCTGTTTCCCACCTACGCCACCTCCACAGCCCTGTGGACGAGACTGAGAAGTATCCTCACTTGACACATGGGGAAGGAATCACCTGAGGTCGTACAGCCAGGCAGACGGGAGCCAAGAGGAGAACACAATCTCCTGATGCCCAGGCTGGGGCTCTCCATCACCTTGAGACAAAGCCTGGTGGTCAGGTGTCGTGGGGCCGGCACCCTCTGCTGCCTTGGGAGTCCCTGGCAAAGGCACAGGCAAAGGCACCCTGGCTCTGGAGGAGTAACATGTGATGGTCAGAGTCTAGGCTGCCAGTATGGCAGGTGGAGGTGTGATTGCTCTGCAGCTCTTTCTTACAGATTACCATCAGGGAGGGAGTAGGAGTGGGCAGGGATGTGTGCAGTGACTGCTTCCTTCCCCGACCACCACTCCCACCACTTTCCTGAGTGCGTCTGCTCCCTGGAACTGTGGCCAAAGCCCACAAGATAGACAGGTGACAAGTTCTGGATGGGCTGAAAATGACATCTCCAGGGAGATTTTCCAAGTTGGCTGCAATCTGGGCCACAGGCAGGAGCAGACATGGCCCACATCAGTCCACATCCAAGCTCACACCTTGCTCACAGCAGCCCTGTTAGGTCAGCATCATTGATCTCATCTCACAGAGCAGGAAATCAAAAGGCAGAGGGAGGAAGCGACATGTCCAGGACAATGGATTTGGTTTCTACTCAACACACCTGACACTTCTAGTCACATGTTGCAGTTTCCAAGCCCAAATGCTCCCACTTTGGATCTCCTTGGATGCAGGGGTCAAACAGATCAGTGTTTAACCTTCTAGTCCACAGACAAGGAAAACTGAGGCCCAAGAGGATTAGAGATATGCCCCAAGCACTCAGCAAGCCAGGGATGGAACTGAGATTAGATCTGAGCCTGGGGACCCTTTGGTCTGTTCTTAGCCTAAGAAGCGAATGTCTTCTGAGCTCCGAGAGCCTGTTTTAGGGCTGCCCACCTAGCACCTGGACTATAAGCCTGGCATCATTCACAGAAATCTCACAGTCTGAGTCAGGCAGACCAGATTAGAATTCCTGCTCCATCACTTACCAGCTGTGTGACCCGGGCAAGCCACTTTACTCCTTTGGACCTCCATCTTCCTACCTGCAAAATGGGTGCTGAAGCTCTAAGGGCAACCTTGTCCTAGAGGCGCTTGATTGAATAGGGGAGACAGACTGATCCACGGAATCAGTGCCCAGAAGGGGGCAGATGCAGAGTCCCAGAGGAGGCAAAGTGCAGGAAGATTTTACGGGTACCAGGATTAGGAGGGACCCAAGTTTGGACACATTTGAGGTAGAGAGGAACAAGAGGTAGACAAATGGAGACCAAAGGCCAGGCTGGGGCCAAGGGGGCTGGCTAACCCTTCACCCCAATTAACCTACTCGCTCACCTGGACAGCCTCAGCAGGCAGGCTCCTCACCTCCTGGCAGAAACAGTCCAGAATGTACCTTCGCTGGCACCGTGTTGGCTCTAGGAGGGCAGATGGAGCAGGGCAGAGCTGCGCGTGTCCAGGGCTTTCTCCTAGCCTCGCCTTTCAGAAAAGTGACCTCTTCCACCCCCGGACGAGTGAGCCAGGGACAGGCAGATTGGCCGCGGGTTTCTGTAGCGGTCATCCTCAATACTGGCTGTGCCTGAGAATCACCTGCTAACTTGTAAGAAATCCCAAGGCTCGCATCCCTGCTATGCTAAATGCCAGGCTTGTTCACAACACCATACATTCTCCCCCAGCTGCTGGTGATACAGGGAACTCATGATCTGTGCAAATGGACAGGGTGGGTGGTGACCCGGGGAGGAGATGGGTAGCCGTGGTCACTTCCCTCATTCTGATGGACTCAGGCCACACTGACGGGCGCTCACATCTTAACGAAGGCCACTGACGCAGGCCCTGATGGGGTTTTATGGCTCACAACATGCTGGGAGACGGGCAGCCCAGCAGTGTGCCCGGCATGGGCAAGCTGAGGCTGGGAGAGGAAATGACCCCCTGAAGCCCACACAGCCAGGAAGCCATGGAGCTGAAGGCAGATGCCGCATTGGATGGAGTCTCTCACTGGGGGTCACACAGCAATGGAAGCAGCAAGACCGGGGTGAGGGCCAGGTCTGCAGCCTCAGAGCCGGCCTCTCTCTGTCTTGGCCACCAGATCTCACCTGGCAGTATTGGTCAACCAAGGTCATCAACTTATACTGGATCTGAGAACAGGGGATGTGACAAGAGGCCTCCGCTCAGAGTGGGGCGTGGGGCAGGGATAACTCCCACCCAGGTACCATCCTGGCAGCAGTTCGGGGTCTCCCAGGAGACTCCCCGGCCCTGACCTCCCACTTTGCTCCCTTTCCACCTTCCAGTTTGCTACATCTCGGCCTTGGTTCTGTCTTGCTTGTTCACCTTCCTCATGCTGACCCGCTCGCTGGTGACACACAGGTGAGTGACAGGCTCTGACTCCCCCCGGTGCAGACGTGGGGAAGGGGTCAGAGCCCTGTGGGCCTGCAGGACCCCTGACCCAGGAGGCCTGTGGGGAGAAGCTAGGGGCTGGAGGGAGGGAGAGTCCCTGCAGGACCAGGCTCTTACTGAGCCCAGCTGCCCAGCTGCCCTGTGGTGGGTGGAGATGGTGGGGCATCCCTGTCCGGTTGGAGAAACATCTGCGACTGATGTACGGCTGACGAAGGGCTGGCACGGGGCCACCTGGGAAAGCTGGCATGCTACCTGGGAGTGGAGATGAGGGAGGAAGGGTGCCACAGGCGGGAGGAACTGTGTGGGCAAGAACAAGTGTGAAGTGTGGGTGAGGAGTGGACTGGCGGGCGCTGGGGCTCCAGAGAGATTATTGTGGGACGTGGAATGCCAAGCCGCCTACCTTGCCCTTTCATGGTGAATGGTAAGCTTAGAGCACTGAGGAAATGTGGGCAGAGAGGGAGAGAAGCTTCTAGCTGGGAGTAGAGTGGGTGGGGAGGGGAGGGCCACGGACTTGGCAGGGAGCTGGTCCGTATGCTGTACATTTATCAAGCCCAGGGTTCCTGCCCCAGGATCTTTTCTCACAGGGCTGGCTCTACTTAGGCTGGCATGTCAAGGCCCTCGAGCTTCTGCCTGCCTGGAACCTTGCCTCCTGCCCTGACGGCCGAGCTGCAGATCACTTTCCATCCCTACTGTTGTGTCCCACGTTCCTGACTTGGCTCAGGTTGAGCCTTCTGCCTTAATTTGTCTCCCTTGATCCCTGCCCCGCCCCCCACCAGCTTAGTCTTATTCATCCTTTAAGATGCAACTCAGACATCACCTCCTCCGGGAAGCCCTCCCTGATCTCCCAGGCTGGGTTAGTAGCTCCTCTGGGCTCCCACAGCTCTGGGCTTCCCTGCCCGTGGCCGTGGGTTGTACTTAGACTGGGAGTTCAGCCAGAGGCCGGCCCAGAGCAGGAAATTAGGGAGCGTGTGTGCTCCCTGAGATCGCTGGCTTCCTCACTCCCACCCCAGGGCCAACCTGCGAGCTCTGCACCAAGGGGGCGCCCTGGACATGGGCCCCCGGCCCCTGAGCCCTCGCCCCTCCCGCCAGGCCATATTTTGTTGGATGAGCTTCACCGCCTACCAGACTGCTTTTACCTGCCTTGGTGAGCGCCCCCTTGCCCACTCCACCTGACCTCGGCAGGCCCCACTGGCCCGAGTGGGGGAGGGGAGGGTTCAGCAGG
>NW_020174938.1:2386028-2403239 GCF_003031525.2 Neophocaena asiaeorientalis asiaeorientalis
CTGGAGCTGGCTCTGGGGCAAAAGCAAGAGGAGGGACCCACCTTGCCTTCCCCGCCCTCAGGGAGTCCACACAGGTGGGGTGGGGGGGCAGGTGCAGGGGCCCTTGGTAAAAGGATACTCGTCACATGAGGATGGCTCCTGGGTGCCACCAGGGGTTTACACAGAAGGTGACCCAGGGCTGGAAAGTTCGAGGAGGCATGTTCCTGCTTTTGTAAGGGAGGGCCATATCATGATGGGCTGTCTCAGGAGGTCATCCCTGTCACTGGGAGTATTCAAGCATGGTTATGTGGCCATGTTTGGGGGCCGCAAGGAGGGCCCTGCTCTGAGAGAACTGGACTAGATTAACTTCAAGGACCCCTCCAAGCTCCGAGTTTCTGATTCTCCCCTTGGGCACTGCGGTGAATAAATTCCTTCCCAATGTGAGGGGGCTGGGGCCATTGTTGCCGAAGCAAGGGCCTGGTTTCTCCCTCTGCTGCTGGTTCCTTCAGTTCTCACCTTGCTGGCGGAGGTGGAAAAAGATGATAAAGGGGTAGACGAATCACCAGCACTAAGATTCATAATTCCTCGTACAGGTAAACTTTAGGCCTCTGAAACCCTTTTGTACATATCCCATGTAAACAATTAGCCAACTGTTTCAACAGGCGACTTTCAGGTACCTACCATGTGCCAGGCTTTGGCCAGTAGGAATGCAAACATTAATTTCAAATACTGTCTTGTCCTCAAGGACTCAGGAGCAACTGGGGGAAAATAACATTTGCAAAGCACTCTGTGGTTTTCAAAGAGTTACCACAGATACTGTCTCATTGGATCCTCACGACAGCCCTCCTGGGTAGGGGCTGCTTATCCCCTTTTTAAAGAGGAAGAAACCAAGGCTCAGAGAGGTAAAATAACTTGCTCAAGGTGGCACAGCTAAGCAGCGGCAGAGCAGGTGTCTGAAACCAGGTCTGCCCAGTTCCAAAGCCTGGGGCTCCTGGGAGTGGCAAGGGTGGGCTGATGCCTTTCCCTGTTCTCCTCCCCATGCTGGCAGGGCTCCTGGTGCAGCAGATCCTCTTCTTCCTGGGGACCTTGGCCCTTACCTTCCTGGTGTTCATGCCCGTGTTCCACGGCAGGAACCTTCTGCTCCTCCGATCCCTGAAATCCTCGTGGTGAGTGAGGCAAGGGACCGAGGGCTCTGGGACCGCTTCCCCGAGGACCACTAATAGTGACACCCGCCCCATCCCCTCATCCCCCACAGGCCCTTCTGGCTGACCTTGGCCCTGGCTGTGACCCTGCAGAACATGGCAGCCCACTGGGTCTTCCTAGACACTCACCATGGACGCCCAGAGCTGACCAACCGGTGAGGTTGCTCCTGGGCTTGCGCCTCCCTTAGGCCCTCAGCTGCTTCTTTGGTGTCTTTGTCCTTGTGCCCTTCTCCCTCGTCTGCCATCTTTCCCCTTTCTCTAATGGGGAGCCCAGTGAGCAGTAAAAAGAGCTTGCCGTAAAAGGGGTCAGTGACCCAGCTTAGTCCAAAATACCTCTCTGTTTACCTGTCACAGGGCCAGAAATGCCCCCATGAGCCTTTCCTGCTTTGGGGATCGATACTGCTCTCCCCTTTGCAGGAAGAAGGTTAACAGAAATTATTTCCGTGCTAGGCTGTGGGAGCACCTTGGCCCCAGGAGAGACTTAGAGTCAGTGGACAAGGGACCCAGAAGAGGGAGGTGGGGGCACCAGGGTCATAGAAAGATCCAGGTGGACCTGGACTTAAACCCCACTGACTAGCCAGACAGCCTTAGCAAAGTCTCCCAGACTCTCTGGGCCTCTGTCTCCCAGATGGGTGGGATGAGCGAGCTGGGTTGAGAGAGCAGACGCAGCCCAGAAGATGGGTATACAGAGGTGTAACCAACCAATACACGGCAGTTGTGGTCATCTAGGTCTGCCATTGACCCTGAGGAAGGGACTCTGTGTGAGGACCTGCCTCAGCTCTCTTCTCCCCGGCCCCAGGCGAGCAGTCTATGCAGCCACCTTCCTTCTCTTCCCCATCAATGTGCTGGTGGGTGCCATGATGGCCACCTGGCGAGTGCTCCTGTCTGCCCTCTACAATGCTGTCCACCTTGGCCAGATGGACCTCAGCCTGCTGCCACCTAGAGCCGCCACTTTCGACCCCGGTAAGGTTACTGGGCAGGAGCTGGGGGCAGGGGATGCTCAGGCTGCCCCAGCAGTGCAGGAGGGTCTGCCCTGATCTAGTCTCTACAGAGGAGGTCTGTAACCCCAGGCTGTGGGTATGTGTAGGGGTCCATGTGCAGCGCACGTGCGACATGCTCAGGTGCCCACGAGCTCGCACGCAGGGTGTGCCGGGCACTCCCTGTGTCTGTGTTAGGTGCCGGCTGGGGCCCTCCCGCACTAGCACGGCCATTCCCCACCCGCCCAGGCTACCACACATACTGCAACTTCTTGAAGATGGAGGCCAGCCAGTCACATCCAGCCTCGACGGCATTCTGCGTCCTGCTCCTGCGAACTCGGAGGCCCCAGCCCCGCACGGCCCCCCGGGATGGCCTCAGACTGGGGGAGGAAGAGGAAGGTGAGCCTTTCCACTGGGAATGGGGGGAATCGAGCCCACCTGGCTTCTCCCAGGAAGGAGGCACGCCCCCTCTCCAGCAACGCAAGGGAGACAGGGCTAGGAAAATGCCCGCATCCTCTCTGGGCTGCCTGTGGGAGAGAAGAAGTGAGAATTCTCCTGGTCCGTCTCAGGGTAATTTTTCCCATAATACTAGCATACACACCCTTTCTGTCACGTGTGTGCACACACACGCACTCCTCACGTGGAGGATGAGACAGCTGTCTCAGAGCTAAGGGGCTCCGTCACCCCGACCACCCCAGGCCACCCCCTGCCTCTACTAAGCAGTACGTCCTCCCCTGCCCTGCTGCCTGGGAAGTGTGCAGTAGGGAGGGGGACCCTTGTCCCAGCCCTGCCTCCAGTCCCCTCCACAGAGCTCATCCTTTCCCTCTTCTGCTGGCCACCCAGAGGATGACACCCTGAGCCTTAACAAACACGCTTCTGCACCGCACACTCTCCTGGCTTCCCACCCTGTGAACGGGCACCTGGAGCCCCAGTCTCAGCCTCCCTCACCCTACATACACAAGGGGTTTTCAGACTCTGCTCAGGTCTTGGTGCTGGGGGTGGGGCTTGGCTGGGTGTGTGTTGAGTGACTCACGGAAGGTCTCTTTTCAGGGGTGCAGCTGCTGCAGACCAAGGACCGGCTGGCCAAGGGAGCGGGGCCCCGGGTAGGCCGAGGCAGGGCCCGCTGGGGTCTGGCATACACGCTGCTGCACAACCCAGCCCTGCAGGCCTTCCGGAAGACAGCCCTATCGGACGCCCGGGCCAACGGTGCCCAGCCCTGAAGGTGGGGAAGGCCACCCCGCCGTGTCCTTGCCTGTGCTGGAGCACTTCCCATCCTCCCAGCCCACTCCCTCCCCAGCTCTCCCAGCGTCATCACTCCAGCCATGGCAGCCTCTCTGCTTGGCACCGGCTCTGTCAGCAGGTCCCTGGGGTTCAGAGCCAGCCGGGGGTTGCTTTGCTTGGGTGGAAGTCTGTCAGCACTGTGAACCTCAAGCCTTGGGAAGGCTCTGGTCTGCCCCTTTGACCCTGGGAAGCCAGCTAGGGCTCTGGAGAAAGTAATCGGTGGTTTAGGCCCTCGGTCCAGGAGCCTCCGGACGCTGGCTCTGCCGCCAGCCTTCAGGCTTCATGGAAGCCTTCTCCTGATCGGGGCTGGTGATGCAGGCCGGGACAACCTAGGATTCCAGCTGGACCCACTCAGCCTTGGAACACACCACCGTGACCAGACACGGCGCTTCCTCTCTCCTGCAGTGTTCCCCGCTCCTCCTGGGGGTCCCTGTGGCCTGCAAGGCAGCCCGGGAGGAAGCCATGGGCTCCTACCCGGCAGCAGTCACGGCTCAAACCAGGCCCCACACTGAGCTGGCCACACTTGAGAGCCTGGTATTTTTGTAGCTGGTATGCCTTTAGATATTATGAAAGAGGTTAGTGTGTTCCCTGTAATAAACTTGTCCCTAAGAAACAGTCTTCCTGAAGGGGAGGGGTACGTGGGGAAAACCACCTGGCATCTCAGTCAATCAACACTGTGTTTATGGGGCTTGGGTGGGGTTGGGGTACTCTGGTCAATGCTGGGCTGGGCACCGGATGGGGGGCAGAATGGGAACCATGGCCACATCCCTTGGGGTGGTGGAGAGACTGGGGGCCTATGGTGCCACCCCTGAGTCGTGTGAGCATTGGCTTTGGAAGTAAGACTGATTCTGGGTTTTCGAGAATGGGCAGGATTTGGGGAGGAGGAGAGATTTCAAGAGATGAGGAGACAATATGAATAAAGGTATGGAGGTAGGAGGAGACTAGTATGCAGAAGGGAGGGCAACCGAGGGGGTCCCTCCCCCTGCTGGGCACTGAGGTGCGGGCATGTATGAGTGAGGGTTTGGGGGCCACTGTGGCGCTGGGGCTACCGAGGGTGGGGCAGATGTGGCCACCCCACACACCTGGATCAGTGGGGCCTCCAGAAGTACCTGCACATCACATTCCTGCACCCAAACGACAGCCTCAAACTCGCAGGAAGCCAGGCAGGGCCAGGGGGCGCCAACCCACCTTCGAGGATGCCCAGGAAGAGGGCAAAGGGGGCAGGGTCTGGTCCCACTGCAGCCCACTGAAAAATGTCTTCCTAGCCCTGTGTTAGTGATTGACGGGGTCTCAGGAATGAGAAGGCAGACTGGGTCTCTGCCCTTAATATGGAAACAGAGTCATAATAAAGTGTAATCAGGCTGGGACGCTGGACACTCAGTACTGTGTGAGCCAGAGGAGGGGGCCTAGTCCAATTGGAGGGGGGGTGGTGAGGGAAAAGCATCCAGGAAGGCTTTCTGGAGGAGGTGGTACCTCAGCCGACTCTCAAAAGCTGACTTAGCCAAGTGAGGAACAGGAGAAGGGTGTCCAGACTGATGGAACAGTATAAGTAAACGTACAGAGGATGACACATCGCAGACTGTTAAAGGAACGATTAATTAGCCATTCCAAGAGAGGTGGGGAGGGGTGACTTTGGAGAGCCAGTCAGAGGGGCCACGAACATCTGGCTGGGGAACTTGGGCTTCACCTTGAGGGCATGGGGGGCCAGGGATGACTTTAAAACAAGCGAGAAGCTAGTTCACTCAGAGCACAAATGTTCCCCAGCTGCCCCCGACTCAGGTCTTAGGCCCACATCCTACTCCAAGAAGCCAAGCCCGCTCAACTGTGAATGGAGCCAGAGATGTCAAGGGGTCCAAGCTGGGTTAGAATTATCAAGCCTTACATAATCAGAGTCAGTGGGTCAGAGTCAATGATTTACCATAGCCTAGCCCATCCTTTGTTTTCTGAGGAAACTGAAGTCCAGAGATGGGCAGTGACTTACCCAAAGTGGCAGAGCACAGGGGACTCGGCCCCATCCTGCTGCTTTCCATCGGAGGTGCAGTCATCCTTGACATGTGCTCTGGTGACAGCAGCTCAGCAGGAGCTGCAAGCTGACCAGGGGGGATGGGGAGGTGCTCTATGTGGAAGGAGGAGGAAGCGGGGCTGGCCAGCCTCCGAGGCTCACAACTGCTACCCCACGTTCCTTGGCCTCCCTGCCTCCACTTTGCTGGGCTCAGCAGTTCTGGGGGCTCTAGTCAGAGGCTTCAGAGCCTCTCTCATGGGGTCTTGTCCCTATGCATAGCACCATTTGATCAGGAAAGGGGCAGGGATAAAGGCAGTAGGGAGACGTGTCTCTGACCCAGCACAGGTTCTACGGTCTCCAGGTTCTGACCCCATCCTAAGAGACCCACAGGTTGCTGCCAGGCCCTCCGCCCCTCAAGTCAGTTCCTGATCCCCCTGCTCTGTGAGGAAAAGACTTTCCTCCAGGAATACTATTTCCTCTTTCTGGAAATGTGGGAGGAAGTACCATTCATTTCCTCTGTCTTCTCCTTCAAATATGTTCTCTTGTCCTCAGTCTCTCTGGGTCTTTCTCTTTCCTTCTCATCCCATCCTACATCCCCTCTCTCCTCCCTTCTCTCTCCCCTCCATCTTGCCTTGCCCGTCCCCGCTTTCCTCACTGTTCCCTAACATCTCTTCCCGGAGCAGGAATGGGAAGAGAGGCCACAACCCAGGCACTTGATTTCCCCCATGCCCCCTCCAAAACACCTCCTTCAGGCCACTGCTCAGGGACCCCAGAGAAGCCTTTGCAATTGTTGTCAGGCTCATACCCCGATCTGTGCCGTGGGCTAGGTGGGGGGTGGAGGAGAACATCTGCAGCTCAACTCAGCCCTGAACCCACCACCGGGCCACCCCTCCCTGCCTCACAGGCCCCGGAACATGTGGACAGGCAGGCTGGCTGTCCTTCCAGTCCTATCCTCCACCAGGGGCCCCCTAGATCCAGACAAAACACCAGGCAGATGCAGGGGAGCACCAGAAACGCTGTTTATTTCTCTGCCGCCCCCAGGCTGCCTGGTCTCTCTGGAGGGGCAGGCTACAGATGCATACCTGGAGAGGAAGACAGGGCAGGTGTCCAGGGGGGAGGGGCACACTGAAGGAGGAAAGGGTGAGGAGATGAAGGACATTCTGGACACTCCAGTCCTGTCTGAGATGAGGGCAGAGCCTCCCAAGCCCCCAGGTCATCAGAGAACGCCAAAGGTCAGCAGGAGCTCAAGCAGGTCAGAGAGCCTCAAAGCCACGCCAGCCACTTCCGCTACATCCTAGTCTCCTGTGTCCTGTCTGCTTCAGCCTACCTCCCTGCCAAGCCCCAAGCCCCAAGCCCCACCCATAGCCTTCGGCAGTTTGTCAGTCCCAGTGCCCAGAATTCCATCAGTGAGTCCCCCCCACCCCGCTTGGTTAGGGCGCCGCCCTGTCAGCACACTGCCCCGAGAAGGGAGCATGGGCACTGTGGTTAGCAGCAATTAGCACCGTAGACGGTGAGTTATGGGATCAAATTCTGTCCTAGTCACTAGCTTTGAGCAAGTCTAGAAGTTGGGGCAGTGAGTGTTCCAGAAGAGATGAGAAAGGGAGGTAGGAAGATGGGAAGTCCCCGATGCAGGCTTCGAGAGTTGCCGAGCCCAGACCCCTGCAGCACTTGTAAGGGACGGCTGCAGAGTCAGGGGCAGGAGTCAGCAAGGCCTTGGGCCTCCTCCAGCCCAGCCTGGGTGGGGGTGGGGCTAGAAGGCAATGAAGAAGAGGAGGAGGAGGCTCTGGCCCAGCAGGAGCAGCCCTGGGGGCTGCTTCTTGGAGACCCCTCCTCCTGCTGCTGCTGCAGCCTCGGGGCCCCCAGTACGGCTGAGGTAGATGATGACGACGTTGTCCTCAGGACCCGACGGCTGCACCTCATTGTCAACCGTGTAGCAGCCCTTACCCTCGGCCGCTTTGCCATGGAACCTGCGCCCCAGCGCATCCTCGCCACCCTCGCCTGGTGTGGCCAGTGCCACGTTCACCGAGCTCTCCGCACTGCCCAGCTCGTTGGTGGCCAGGCAGCTATAGGTACCCTCCTCCAGCTTGCCGAAGTCGGGGATGAGCAGGCTGCCATTGGCAAAGGCCTGAAAGCGCGGTCGGCCGCTGGCTGCCAGGACACCGGGCAGAGCACGCCCATCGGCACCCACGTTGGGGCTGGCAATCTCCACGGTGCCGCCGGGCGTCTGGATGTGCCAGTGAACCTGGGGGGCTGGCTGCCCGTCCACGTCGCAGTGGAGCGCCAGCACGAAGCCAGGACGCAGCTCGGCGCCGTCCTGGCTGGGCTGGTAAGTGAGCTGCACCGAGGGTGCCGAGCAAGGCAACGGCAGCAGGCGGTTCAGCCGTGTGCCCTTGAGCACGTGGGGTGAAGTGCAGGTGATGTTATCCTGCTCTGGGATGGACACAGCAGTGGTCAGGGCCCACGTCTTGAACCACACGATGCCACAGGTACAGTCGAAGGGGTTATCGTTGATCTGCAGGTGGGACAGCGCAGTGAGCGGCGCGAAGGTGCCCTCTGCCAGCGTGTGCAAGCGGTTGTGATTGAGCTGCAGTGAGCGCAGGGCGCGAAGGCTGCGGAAGGCGTCGCGGGGGATGAAGGTCAGCTCGTTGCTATCCATCTTGAGCAGCTGGAGGGCGCTGAGGTTGTTCAGATCGCTCCAGGCAAAGTCAGAGATGAGGTTGTGGCTGAGGTCCAGGCTCTTGAGTTGGCCCAGAGGGGCCAGGGCACCAGCGGCCACCTTGCGGATCTCATTGTGCGCCAGCCACAGCGACTGCAGCAGGGGCACCTCCCTGAAGGCGCCTTCTGGTAAGCTCGGCAGCCGATTGGCCGACAGGCTTAACGTGGTCACGTTGGCCGGGAAGCCGGGTGGCACGGCCTCCAGGTCACGGTAGGCACAGTCGGCGATCTGGAAGCCATACTTTTCCCCACAGTCGCAGGACTCGGGACAGGCCTGCACCAGGCCCACAAGGACCACCCAGCACAGCAGACGCAGCTCCTGCATCCTACCTCCTGCAGAGAAGGACATGCCACCAAGGTGACCCCGAGGACACACAGAAGGCACTCATCCCTCTCAGCACCCTGACCCAGAGCTCTTCCCCATCAGAAGGACCTGCCAGCATCTTCCAGCTAAGACCCAATACCACCTAGCCCACCACCCCCATTCTATAGGAGGGGAAACTGAGGCCCAAAGAAGGTCCAGGACTTGCCCGAGGTCATGCAGTCAGGAGCAGGTGAAGACCGGACGGAAGAGGACCCCAGCTCCTTCTCTGAGCAGAGAGCTCTCCCTGCATCGGCCAGCTCCGAGCTGACTTTATGGCTTGAGATCTGTTTTCCAGCCACCTCCTCCCCCCAGCACTCGGCAGAACCTCCCTCCTGCCCTCCCACATCCTGGCCGCAGTCCCTCCCACTAGAGCCCCCCATAGGTATGCTTTGCCCCGGCCTAGACAAGGACCCTTGTGCAGTGCACACCACCCCCATCCGCCCCACCCACCGCTCTCCCGTTCCTACCGGCCCGTGACCACAGCAGACACCAGACCCTTTCTACAGAATCACACCCTTGGCCTATTTGGTTCAAACTACGCCAGGCAGCTGCCTAAATAACCCCCTGCCAGGACCTCTCAGCTGGCTTGGGTGAGGCCCGTGGCTCAACCCAAACACTGCTGAGATTTCCAGGGCTGCGGTTATTAGAGGGACTGAGGCCCCCTGGACAGATCCAAGCAAGGGATTGTCCCAAGCACCCCAAACCAACAGGAAAGTGCCCAGGGGAGCCCAGCCCCTGTGCCCGGCAGGCTGCCCTCTCCTCCCACTGGCCCTTGGAGCCCTCTTCCAGCTGGCTTACCTTCAAAGTACTCTTTCTTAGTCAAGCAGAACCTCTTCTAAGATGGGACCAAAAAAGCAACAAAGGAACAGTTAGCCCTGGACGGTCTGCAGGGCCAAGGGAAGATGAAGATGCTGGAGGACGGGGCAGCCTGGTCCCCGTCCCACCTTCAGTCTGCACACCTGGGCCTGTCCTTTCCTTATCCGAAAAGGGTGCCTGAGACCGTCTGCTGAGAGGAGGCTGCAGGAAGGAAGCCCAGGCAGCCCGTATACTTCCTCCTTCCAGCAAAACAACTGCTTCTCTGCAGCAACAAGGACCCGTGTTTCATAAGTGACACCAGAAACTTGAGGGGGAAAAGATGCCAAATTTTTTGATTTTTTTTTTTTCTCTCTCTCACTCACTTTTAGCAGCTTCAACTTCCTTAAAGACACAGCACTAGCTGGACAAGACCCAAGAAAAGATGTGGCCAGAAGGATTTTTATGGGGGGAAGGGTGAGAAACTGAATCCCGTGGAAGGTGGGAGACTTCTAACCTCACTTTGAACAAGAAAAAAATGCGCGGGGGTGGGGGGCATTCTCCAAGCTGAGACCGTGTGAGGGATTGTGTGTATACTTGTGTGTGCATGTCTGAGTGTGGGTGTGACATCTCTATGTGCAGATGAGTTTGTATGTGCGTTTGTGTGGATGTGGGCGTGAGACCATGTATGGGTGAATCTGTGTGTTTGGAAATGTTTGGGTGTGTGTATTTGTGTAGGTGTGAGGCTGAGTCTTTGTGTGTCTCTGTGTTTGTGTGGGTGTATGTGAGTCTGTCTGTATATTTGGGCGCGTGTGTGTGTGCATGTTTATGTGTAGAAGTGAGTGTGCATATCTGTGACTGTGTGTCTGTGTGGGTGGTGGGTGTGTTCCAGTGAAAAGCTGAGGCCAAAGTGTATAAAACACCCACGATGCTCTGAAGCCTCAGTAAGAAGCCAAAACGTTAGAGATGTTTTTGTAAGAAAACACATCCTCCTGGCCCGCCCATGTCAGGCCTGCCTGCTGGCTCTGAGGCTGGGCTGCCCTAAACACATGTCATCCCGGAGGTCCCCAGGCTCCAAGGCTCCAGCCCTGGCTCCCCACTGGGCTGGAAGTGGTGGGCGGGCGGGAGGCAGGGGTGTGACTGGGCTCCAAGCGGGTAAAAGAAAGCTCCGGACAGGAACCAGCTGGGCTTCAGTTTCCAGACTGGGATTCTGAGACACTCAGGCTCACAGAGACAGTTCCATCACCCAGGACTACCCACCTGGCAGCCAGGTGAGGTTGAAGGACATCGCTCCTTTTGGAATAGTCTCTCTGTGGCCTCCCAAGTGCCTGAAACCCCACCTTAGGTGCCGCCTGTCTGGGGACGCAGCGTCGCTCCCTGGGCTCTGCTGTCCCAACACTAGCATCCTCCAGGGAGAGGATACTTGCGTCCAGTTCTTTGTTTTTTTAAATTTTATATTTTATACAGCAGGTTCTTATTAGTTACCCATTTTACACACATTAGTGTATATATGTCAATCCCAATCTCCCACTTCATCACACCACCACCGCCACCCCGCTTTCCCCCCTTGGTGTCCATACATTTGATCTCTACATCCGTACCTCTGTTTCTGCCCTGCCAACCGGTTCACCTGTACCATTTTTCTAGATTCCACATATATGCATTAATGTACGATATTTATTTTTCTCTTTTTGACTTATTTCACTCTGTATGACGGTCTCTAACTCCATCCACGTCTCTACAAATGACCCAATTTCATTCCTTTTTATTCCATTGTATATATGTGCCACATCTCCTTTATCCATTCATCTGATGATGGGCACTTAGGTTGTTTCCATCTCCTGGCTGTTGTAAATAGAACTGCAATGAACATTTTGGTACATGACTCTTTTTGAATTATGGTTTTCTCAGGGTATATGCCCAGTAGTGGAATTGCTGGGTCATATGGTAGTTCTATTTGTAGTTTTTTAAGGAACCTCCATACTGTTCTCCATAGTGGCTGTATCCATTTACATTCCCACCAACAGTGCGAGAGGGTTCCCTGTTCTCCACACCCTCTCCAGCATTTGTTGTTTGTAGATTTTCTGATGTGCATCCAGTTCTTGTTTCATGTGTATATATTGTATTTCTCTGACGTTAATAATAGCTTTTTTTTGAAAGCTTCATTCTATCTGCATTGCTGGTTTCTTCAAGTTGCATTTTTTTTTCTGTTAGCTTACTTATTTGGAACTGTCTTTCCTATTAGAGATTTTCTCAGTTAATTCACTTGACATAACTTTATTCTCATGTGTTTAATGGGAGACCCCTCTACTAGAGAGGAAGCCTGTTCAAGGCAGACATCTTGTCTTCCCTGGTGCTGTTAACCCCTGGCACAGAGAGGGTGCTCAGTAAATACCCCTTGACTCAATGAATGGATGAGTTGCGTGGGCGTCAGCTGCCAGAAATGAAAGCACTTTGGAGGCCACCTTCTCCATCCCCTCATTTTACAGGTAAGGACCCTGGGCCCAGACTGGCTTCCTCAGAACAGGACATTTTAAGAATATTTCATACAATGTGGGAGACCCACCCTCTGTTGGGTGAGTGAGCACGTTACCAGACTTCCTGGGGGTCCTTTCACCCCCATTCCCCATCATCAAAGACCTTGATGGCAGCCCAACAGTAGGCTGCCCTTGGAATCCCATGCAGAGCAGCCGGGGGTGGAGGCAGGGGGGAACGGGGTGGTGCTATGGCAGGAGCAGCAAGAGGGACCTGCCCACCCAGGCAGAGCTGAGTCTGCACACATTGGTCACTGACAGCTCTTCCCCATCTGCCCAGATCCCGTCACCTCCTGAGGGTGAAGTGTGCCCCACCTCTACCAAGAAGGACAATAGGACAAGGGCCGTCAGGGTCCAGTGGGCCTCTACCAAGAAGCATAGTGTCCTCCAAGGTGCTTCACAGTGGGCCACACAGGGCCACTCCCTGCCGAGCCTGAGAAGCGGTGGTACAACTCCAAGGACTGGGCTTATCAACTCCTAGGCAGCACCCCGCCCCCGCCCCACCCTTTGCCTTCCCTGCACCATCATCCCCTCATCGACTGAAAGTTCTTCCTGAAAAGCCCATCCCACAGGAGATAATGCGAGCAGGCAAGGACACAAACTGGAGGTCGGCTCCCCTTCCTCTTTCCAGCCGGGAGCTCCCTGTGGACCTGGAGATGGGGATCCTCGGTGAGTATGTGGATACCTTGACTGTCCCCAGATCACAGATGGAGGCCCACAGGCCTAGGGCTAGAGAGCTTCTCTCAGACCCTAAAACCCCTCCACCATCCCTGGATCCTCAGCAGCCCTGCAACGGTGGAAGGGAGAATTAGGAGGTGGAGGAAAGGAGTCAGGTCTGGGAGCCCATCCTGCCAGCCCCATCCTGGCTCCTGTGGGCCTCAGGGTAGAGTGACCAACAGTCCCAGGATGCGGGGCTTTCAGTGTTAAAATGCAGACAGTCCCAGGCCAACTGGGACAGTTGATCACCGTAGCAGGGGAGGTGGTGCTCACTTCTTCCCACAGAGTTTTTCTTTCTGCTCCCCCTTCTCCAGCCCTCCGCAGGAGCCCAGCCCTTTCTCCTCCCATTCCTCCTGCCTTCCCCTCCCACCAGGGCGGCCAATCCCTTTCCTGCTGCAGAGGCTCAGCCAGCCTGACTCCACCACCCCAAAGAGGCCTCACTCCAGCTGACCAGGGGGCCACGTCAGCTTTTCCTGGAGGCAAAAAAAGATCCTGGAGAGAGAGAGAAAATAGAGTGAGAGGGACAGAGCCCAGCACAGAGGGAACTGGAGAGAAACCGAGAGACTGAGAAAAGGGAGACAGAGATGGGGGAAGAGAGAAAGAAAGCAATCACCGACAGCCAGGGTTAGACCTAAAGGTAGAGAAAGGTCGACACAGAAAAGGAGATGGAGAAAGAGGGTCCGCTGGGCCCTGAAATTGGCTCTGAGAAGAAGGAGACCGTTGGTTCTCAGATGTGTGGCCAGCCATGGTTGGGGGCTGTTGCCATCATGCGGAGAGGGCAGGTTGGTCTTGATTCCAACCCCACTTTCCCTCCACACAGCTTGCTGGAATAATTGGGAGGAAGCTCAGCGGCTCCCGGTGGGACTTGGTTAAGCCTGTGGGTCTCCCAGGAGGGAGAGTCTGGCCTGGGCCATTGAGAATACAGTTTCTCTGTCCTATGTGGGAGTCAGATGAGATGGTCTGATGTCCTTCAGCCCTGATGTTCTAGAATTTCTAATGCCTACCTTCACATGAGGAGTCTGCGTGCACTCGTGCGTTCACTCACAATCATTTCTGTTTGCACGCACGTGAGCCTGTGCTGATTTTCCATATGTGCTTGTTGGTGCACGCACACTGCGGGTATGTGGGGATGGCTCGAGCGTCAGCGCGTTGTGTGGGCTCCCGAGGCTGTGGGTAGGGCCGGCAGGCCAGGCCCCATCTCCTCCCCTCCATCAGCCTCAGCCCAGAGGCCCCAGCCCAGGCAGAGCCGGCCTGGCCCCTGGCTGACCCTACCATGATGCCCTCACTCCCGTTTCCTCTCCCTCCCTCCACCTTCCTCTCCACACACCCCTCCCCTTCGCTCAGGTGTGAGGGCCTCTCGGCTCTTCTCCAGTCTCAGTTCTTCAGAACTTGGAAACCAGGAGGTGCCTCTCTGATCTGCCCCTGGCTACTTGTCTGGCCCCATCTCCACCCCGCTGACTGTGTCCAGCCTCACGCATCACCTGCTCCCACGCTGGGGGCACTGCTCTCGTTCTTTTCTCAAACTGGACTCTGTAGGGCTCACTCCCTCTAGTCTATGGAGATTTTCAAATGCCAACTCCCCAGAGAGGCCTTCCCCAACCACCTTACATAATCAGCCTTTGTCACTCTGTCCCCTCACCCTGCTTTATTTGTCCCTCTTCCTTTTTTAATTTTTTTTTTGCCATGCCTCTCTGCTGGCAGGATCTTAGCTCCCTGACCAGGGATTGAACCCGGGCCATGGCAGTGAAATCGCCGAGTCCTAACCACTGGACCAGCGGGGAATTCCCCGTCCCTCTTCCTAACACTTACCTCTGACATATCTGTGAGTGTAATTCTTGTCCATCTCCCCAGTCTGAATATGAGCTCCACGTGGGTGGGCACTTTGTTCTGTTCACTGCGATACCCCCAGTGCCTGCCAAAGGGTCAGCCACTTAGCAGGTGCTCGGTAAATAGTGTTGAATGAATGAATGAAGGAAAAGACCTCCAGTCTCCTAGCAGGAAACCTCTGCCCCCCAGCCCTCCTCCACCTGCCCAGGGCTTCCCCAGCCCCTCCCTTCTGTGTGGCACTGCCCTCTCTGTCACTGGACACTCTCTATCTGGCATTTCTGGTCCCTGCCTCCTAGTACCATCCTCACTGCCCTCTCCTGACCTTTCCCTTAGTTCGCAGGGGCCGTTTTCAGCAGCGGCACTAACTGCGGCATATTTCGTTGGAATTATTTTCTTTCTTCTGCCCGCCAATCCCACAATTTCCAGAAATTCAGACCTCGGCCACACACCCAGGGCACATAGCAGATTTCCAGTTTTCAGCCCCACGCCTTCTCAAAGGCTAGGGGTGGGACTGGGGAGTGCTGTGAATGAGTGAGTCTTTGAATTAAGGTTCTAGACTGGGACCAGAGATATAAGGTCAGGATCCCAGTCCCTAGGTAGCTATGGTGCACTGGAACAGGCCAAGGCCACTTGTTAGGGGTCAGCTTGAAAGGCCAGGATTAGATGCGGGTGTAGATTTAGAGGGTGGGGCGGAGGTAGGTTAACACCACGTATGAAGCAGGGTTTGGGGTCTGAAATAGTAGCAATGGTCCCCATGCCTTGTTGGAAAGTGCAGTAGAGGCAGTTGGCAGAGGACTACAGAGTAATGCAAAGAGACAAAAGGAGAAATAGGGAGACAAGGGCAGAGAGAGAAAAAGAAGAGAGAGGGGAGCAGGCAGGGAGGAGACATGAGAGAACAGGGGTGGGAAAGGAGGGGCCAGCCAGGAGGAGCGTGGAGCATCTCACCTACAGCAGAAAGCCCTCGGGACACCTGCTTCTCATCAACAGGCCAGGCTGCAGCGAGGTTTCCATGCTATGCTGCTCCACACCAACCTGCAGAAAGAGGTAGCAGTCAAGGTTCTCCCAACCCTGAGGGGCTTCCTAGGGTGTACAAGTGGGGAGCACCAGCTGGAGATGAGGGAGGAGAGGAGCTCCGGCCAAGGCTGCTGGCCACAGGGAGGCAGGGTCACAGGGCCATGCTGACCTCGGTCCAAGGCCACCTCTCAGAGGAAGACAAGGAGACAGGAGGCCAGTCTGCCTAGGGAGGTGGCATTGGCTGCAAAGACCTCTGGGAGAGGGCCAGGCAGGACAGAATGCTGCACAGCATGGGGTGTAGGGGTTGAGAGAAGGGTGTGTGAGCTGGGGATCAGGAAGACTTAAGGGAGGAACTGGGAACTTGAATACTTTTCATAACAAAGTAAAGAATGCGGGCTTCCCTAGTGGCACAGTGGTTGAGAGTCCACGTGGGTTCGTGCCCCGGTCCGGGAAGACCCCACATGCCGCGGAGCGGCTGGGCCCGTGAGCCATGGCCGCTGAGCCTGCGCGTCCGGAGCCTGTGCTCCGCAATGGGAGAGGCCACAACAGTGAGAGGCCCGCGAAAATCCAACGGGCAGAGAGGCTTAATACAAAATACTACAGTCCTCTGCCTCCCACCCTTCCCTCCCCCATCCATTCCCCAGAGGCAACAACTTGGGATGGTGTCTGTTTTTAGTTCTGCTGTGGTTACACATATTGGGCCTGCCCAGAACATTTGCAGGACCTGGGGCAAGGGTACGTTTGGGGATGCACATAACATATGTCTAAATATTTAAAAGTTGTAAATCCTGGAAGCTACATAGTATGTTCTATTCTCCTACCTTGACAAATGTTCCTTCATTACCACTTGAAGGCCAAGTTTAACTTTAGAATTCTTGTACTCCTTGGAGTCCCAGCCTAGAACTAGACAGGCAGGCAGAGGACACCCCACCTACAGCTGTCCTATTTCTCTTCCCACCCCAGGCTCCATCCTGTATCACGAGGGGCCCTAGGCATAGGGAAGTGAACACCGCAGCCCTCACACCCAAGCTCTGTCCACATTCCCTACCTCCCTCGAACTGACTCAGGCCTAGGGGTACACACACCCTGGTGTAGTTCTGCCTGGGGAGGAGTGGTCATTGTGGAAAGATTTACAGAGGCCCTGGAAGCAGGCTCAGGCCATTTCATTTGGGCAGAGAATTCCATGGCCCCAGCTCCAGAAGCTGGGGTGTAGGATCTAGTTGGAAAAGTCCCCTTGAAAGGCATGTCTCAGGTAGGAATGCCAGATAAAATACAGGGCACCCAGTTAGACAACAATAATTTTTTAGTATAAGTGTGGCCCCAATATTACATGGGACATACTTACACTGAAAAAAAAGCCTGGCACCGTAGGCTAGAGTCAGGGCCAAGCCCTCTAAAGCATGGGGCTCAGGGCTGGCAATATCTATGACTCTTTGCTATGCGTTGAATTGTATTCCCTCCAGAAAGATATGTTGAAGTCCCCCAGTACCTCAGAATGTGATGTTTGGAAATAGGGTCTTTAAAGAGATAATCAATTTAAAATGAAGGCATTAAGGTGGGCCCTAATCCAATAAAATTGGCATCCTTATTCAAAAAAGGGACACAGGGCTTCCCTGGTGGCGCAGTGGTTGAGAGGCCGCCTGCTGATGTAGGGGACACGGGTTCGTGCCCCGGTCCGGGAAGATCCCACATGCTGCGCAGCGGCTGGGCCTGTGAGCCAGGGCCGCTGAGCCTGCGCGTCCGGAGCCTGTGCTCCACAACGGGAGAGGCCACAGCAGTGAGAGGCCCGCGTACCGCAAAAAAAAAA